>NC_051154.1:10139598-10439598 GCF_013339745.2 Dermacentor silvarum | reverse complement strand
GTCTTCGGTAATGTGCCTGCAGCTCGACCATAGCTTTCGCGAATGTTGGTCGTTTTCCCGAGATGGACAGGGCTTTCACGAAAAAGAAAGAAGGAAACGAAGAAAACACGTTTTGTTGCAATGTAACTGCTCTAGGGTCACGGATGAGTATTTTTTAAAACATAGACTGACGCAGACTTTTGTTTCTGGGTGATGCCAATCTAATGTTAGTAGTGTGCATCCCCCGAATAACTTTGAGCTTCATATACTGAATTGGTACCAGTCAAATAGAGCAATAAGAACAAAGAGCTCAAGTTAGTAGGCCATTCAAACAAGGGACTAAGTTCTTCAGCGTTGGACTGAGCGCATTTTGACACGCCCAGCGGCTGCAGAGTACCGGCGAAGTAACCGGGCTCTGTTCTACGTCGTGCACATATTTACGATAATGTTGCCGAAGAACAAAAGCGCAAGAAGCTTCTTCCCGCTGCGCGCGGCGCCAGAACCGGCGGGTAATTACATCGGACCGCATTAGGGTTATTGCTGCCGCGAACCCTTCTCTCCCCCCCTACGCACGCTAATCGCCCTGGCCACTATTCCAGATCACGCACCAAGAGAACGGCAGCAGGCGAAACGCCGATGCGCTTCTCGTGGCCGACAGACTGGCTTCTTCTCGTCAGCGCAAATGCAAAAAAAAAAAGACTCGCGAAAACGACGCTCCTATAGGCTGGCGGTGCCCAATGTTTGCTTTCCTTTGCCCAGTGTCGTTCGCGCAGCCTTATGTTTTCGCTTCTGAGCGGAGCTGCATCATTCCAACTTGGAATGCGCTCTTCGCCATTGCGTTGCAAATTGGTGCGGAACGCTAAATTATTCGCCGTGTTAAGTGCCAACCGCCTTTCCCGGCTAGCCGATCGCGCAAGTGGTTCGATCTCTTCAAGTTATCCGCGCATGCTAGCGGGAAATTTGTTTTAGTTCTATTTATTTATATTATATTTTTTGACCCAGTTTCAGGTGGAAACCGGTGCCGTCGAAACTTAGGTTTGGTTTGCCGAAGGTTTGCGTAGTTTGGGTACATTGCCATTTCATTTCTAGAAATGGGTGTTTATTTGGTGACTTACTGTGTTAACAGTGGAGGCAAAACGAAGAAATAGTGTATAACTCTCTTTTTTAACGTTGCGACCTGAAGCAAAAAAAAAAAAAAAAAAAAATTGAAAGGCGATATAGCTGTAAACACGCGAGTAAAATTTCCTCGCGACAGGCCTCTCGAGGGATTTTGCGTGTATTCGCGGGCTTCTTTCACGCTCGGAAAAAAAAAAAAACACTTTTATGTAGCACGTATTGAGCAACAAAAATCTGTATCGGGAGTTTTTCATTTTGTTCTACAGTTTTCTCATTGACACTTTTCATCTAATTTTTACATTTGAGAAGTTGAATAATTATTTAGACTAATTATGTAATTAGGCGGAATGAAAAAAGTAATCTGAGTATCTCCAAGTGACGGCAAACAACATTACCTTGGTTCTGTACAGGTACGTGTCATTTGCATAACTTCAATCTTGGTGCATGATAGTTGGCACACCCTGTATAATACGTACACGGCTTTCCATCCCCTGTCTACCTCTACCACGTGACCGGCTTCCCACACTTCACACGCGTGCACTTTTTCCCCACTTTGACACTTCAAATGCTCACGAATCAAAAGGAACAAGCTCTACACTCATGCAAGTGTCACTCTGGAATATTCGTGCTCTGATTGTCGGATACCTTCCAATGTTATTGGCAGTTTAGAGCAGCAGCTCTGAAAGCGCTCATCAAGAAGTGAGAACTGAGAAGAATGCTAACGTATAAGCGTATTTTAGTCCAACGAGAAACCAGCTATATCGGCTATTTTATGACTGGTGAGAACGCAGTGACAAAAATGACAGCGTCAAAGCGATATTTTATTTGAAGGAAGGCAGAGAGGCATAGGCGCCGACTACTGGTGGGGCCCCCTCCGAAGTTTTCCGGGAGGGGCGGGGGGGGGGGGGGGGGGGGCAGACCTTTGATGCCGAATCCGACCCTCCCCCCTCTAAAGTGTCAGTACCAGAGGTTTGTTACCAACATCATTTCAGGTTTGTTTTGAGTTGCCTCGACCTTTTCACTTAACATTTTATTGTGACTAAAAGCTTACTGCATCATTGTTGGTGCGGACGTGCACTACTTTTAAGTCATACTTTCGCTTTATTTCTGCAAATCCTGACAGTAGGAAGACAAGCGCATTAGAAGCACCACAAGCGGGTACCTTATCCGCATTTTCACATCAAAAATTTTAAAGCTTTCCGCTGTAAACAGCATGTGCCGACACAATATCTTTAACTATATACATAGGAGAAAGTTTATTATATTTTTTAAGGAGTAGGGCAACTAACAATTATTCCTAATGGTATGGTTAGCCCATGCCTAGAGAAGGAATATGTTGCTGTATGTTCACCTCGCTTCAAATTGCTTTGCTTGCTTTTTTGACACTAAATAAAAATGAAAAAAAAAAAAAAACCTGCAGACCACAGTGACCCCTTCGGCAGAGTCTTTTATCAACGGCGTGTGAAATGCACGTGAACGATATGCGTCTCAACATTGCTTCTCTTGCCAGTAGGCAATGCTAGGGACTCAAGAAAAACTCGTTGAATGATTTACAACAGTGATCAGATGGAAACAGCGCCACTTGCATGCAGACATCATATATATAAATAAATATAAATATGAATATATATATATATATATATATATATATATATATATATATAAGCCTATGATAAGAAGCCAACAAACAATAACACCAAGGACAACATAGGGAAGTTATTTGTACTTATTAATTGAATTAAATAAATGATAAATTAATGGAAATGAAAATGGATGAAAAAACAACTGTCCGCAGGTGGGGAACGAACCCACGTCTTCGCATTACGCGTGCGATGCTCTCACCACACTCCCACTTAGGGTTAGTTGTAGTTGTAAACACAAACACTCCCAGGGTTAATTCTAGTTGTAAAACACAAATACCCCAGAAAGTGGATGGGAAAACGGCTCCGCGGTAGCTCAACGGTGAGAGCATCGCACGCTTAATGCGAAGACGTGGGTTCGTTCCCCACCTGCGGACAGTTGTTTTTTCATCCATTTTCATTTCCATTAATTTATCATTGCTTTAATTCAATTAATAAGTACAAGTAATTTCCCCTATGTTGTCCTTGGTGTTATTGTTTGCTGGCTTCTTATTATATGCTTATTAAAAATCGAGCCCCTCGGTTCCCTTTCTTCTCGTTCATATATATATATATATATATATATATATATATATATATAAGTCACTATGTAACAGAAATGAAGCCAAGCCGGGATCATTTGAAATCAGAATCAATAGAAGGCATGCCCAACTCGCAGAACAAAACCAAAAAAAAAAAAAAAAAAAAAAAAAAAAAAAAAAAAAAAAACATCCGAGAGACGGTACTCTCTGTGGTGCGAGGGCACTCAGACTGGCAAATTAAACTGTTTCCTACTATGAGGTCACTTCAGTTGCAAATTCTTCGAGGTCACGCGAAGTTTCTTCAAGTTCAACTGTTATGAAAAGTATATATATCTTATACTTGGGTACGACGTTACTTCGCCAAAGCGAAGTAACGGGCATTTGGATAAAGATGCATCACAGTCGGCTGTATCGTGTTATCCGCCGCAATGCTGGCAGGACACTCGATGTTAAAAAATTCTGGGGTTTTACATGCCAGAACCCCTTTCTGATTATGAGGCATGTCGTAGTGGGGGACTCCGGAATAATTTTGACCTCGTGGGGTTCTTTAACGTGCACCCAATGCCCGGTACACGGCCATTTTTTCATTTCGCCCCTATGCGAACGTGTCCTATGTTGAGACACTTCCGACACGGCAGAGGCCTCGGAGCGAATGGTCAGACGCGGCGTATCATGTACCTCACTTTGAACAACACTGGCAAAGTCGATGAAGCAAATTATAAATTAATGCAATGGGAGTTCCCCAAGCGGTGAATTCAAGAATGATCACCGATGAGCTCAACAGATTCTTGACGTCCGCATAATTGATTTTAAGTTCGAAATCAGACAGTACACCAGTCGTTGACTCCGTCCCGTAATTAATAAAGTGACGGACGGGAATAGCGCTTAATGTCGGAATAGTCCAACTTCTCCAGTTTAGTTGAATGTTTGGCATATACTGTCAGGATGTTCTTTCGAGAGTTGATCCGGATTTCGTTGATTTTCCCCACAGTACAGGGTACGTGCACTGCCTGTCCGTATATTCCGTGTTCTTTGTCCCTGTCCTTTTTGCACTGCGTTTTCAACAGTTCAGTATGAACCAACTGGTCCAAATCAAAGTCCTGTTATCCATGAGTACCAAGTTTCCATTTTCATTTCCATTTATTTATAATTTCTTTAATTCACTTACTAAATACAAGTAATTTCCCCTATGTTGTCCTTGGTGTCAATGCTTGTTGGCTTCTTATGATACAATTAATAACCCTAACACTCCCAGGGTTAGTTCGAGTAGTAAAACATAAATACCCCAGAAACTGAATGGGAAAATGGCGCCGTGGTAGCTCAATTGGCAATAGCATAGCACGCGTAATACGAAGATGTGGGATCGTTCCCCACTTGCAGCAAGTTCTTTTTTCACCCACTTTACCTTCCATTAATTTATAATTTCTTTAATTCACTTATTAAGCACAACTAATTTCCCCTGTGTTGTCCTTGGTGTCGTTGTTTGTTGGATTCCTATGATATGATTATTAAAAATCGAACCCCTCGGTTCCCTTTCTTCTCCTTCATTACATAACAAGGGTCTCGAATCCGGCAACATTGATGCCTTTAGGTAGCATGCCTGGGTTTATCGACCAGTTGCGTTCACCCCCCCCCCCCCCCAAAAAAAAAAAAAAAAAAAAAGATCCCGTACTCTTGACGCCTGTGGCAGAAAGGATGTTCCACATCCGCCACCAAGGTTTGTCAGAGATAGCGCTGGCTAACACTCCCATGGTTAGTTATAGTAGTAAAATATAAATACCCCGGAAATTGGACAGGAAAATGGCGCCGTGGTAGCTCAATTGGTAATAGCATCGCACGCGTAATGCGAAGATGTGGGATCGTTCCCCGCCTGCGGCAAGTTGTTTTTTTATCCATTTTCATTTCCATTGATTTATCATTTCTTTAATTCACTTAGTAAGTACAAGTAATTTCCCCTATGTTGGGCTTGGTGTCATTCTTTGTTGGCTTCTTATGATAGTCTGCTATATGTAGTTTACTTATTTTGTTCCAGCGACTCCTCACATATCTCATAGAAAAGGTTCCCAGGCTGTAATTATAGGATCATAACTCTTGTCTGTGCAAACTTTGGCAAGTGTGTATGGGGACATTTCTGAGTAGCAACGCTGTCACTTCGTGAATTGCAGCACTTCGAGAAGGGAGCCGTCTCACGGCAGAAAAAAAATTACTAAAATTGATTCAAATATAATAGGTTGTTGCCGCTCACTCGTTGCTGGCTGGCTCATGCTGGCTCACTCGGGAGTGTTAGCCAGCATGTTAGCACTCGCTCACGTCGTGCGTGGGCAAGGTGGCGGAGCACGTCGTCCTCAACAGGGTCGGTCGCTATCTCGAGGAACACGACTGCTTCCCGCACCACATGGTCGGCTTCCGACCTGGGCTATCTGCTCAAGATGCCCTGTTACTCCTAAAACATCAGATTCTCAACGGAGGAAACACTCGGGATATCCGTGCCATACTTGGCCTCGATTTAGAAAAGGCATTCGATACGATCGCCCACTCGTCCATCCTGAAGGCGATCGCAGACCTCGGGCTCGGGCGTCGGTTCTACGACGTTGTCCGCTCCTTCCTCACCCGGCGCAGGGCTGTCCTCCGCGCAGGAGACCTGGTGTCGGAAGAAGTCGAGCTCGGACAGCGGGGATCCCCCCAGGGCTCCGTCCTCTCGCCGACGCTCTTCAACCTAGTGATGATCGCGCTCTCCGAGCGACTCTCAAAGATCGACGGGCTAAATCACACCATCTATGCGGACGACATAACCATCTGGTGCTCCGCGGGGTCGGATGGCTTCATCGAATCCGCCCTGCAGGAGGCCATTGAAACTGCTGAGTCCTACCTCGAACACACCGGTCTCAAGTGCTCCCCCACCAAGTCGGAGCTGTTGCTATACTTGCCCAAATGCCGTGGCGCCAAGCCCAGCGGTTGGAAACCTCCGGCCGAACGCAACATCACACTCCGCATAATAGACGGTCGTATAGTTCCCAGGGTAGACTCCATCAGGGTTCTGGGTATGATCACCGAGTCCCGCGGAACCAACACCCTAACGGTACAGAAACTCATGACAAAGACTGAAAATGCCATACGACTCGTACGTAGAGTGGCCAACCGGCACCACGGCCTGAAAGAAGACAACCTACTGCGCCTTGTACATGCGTTTGTTCTCTGCCACTTCCTATGTCGCTGCCATACACAACTGGCTACGTGCGGAGCGTGACAAACTCAACGCCCTTATTCAAAAGATTGTGAAACGAGCCCTCGGCCTACCTATCACTACTTCCACCTATAAACTCCTCGAGCTCGGCGTGCACAACACGCTAGAAGAGATCGCCGAGGCTCAGGAGCGAACGCAGATGATCCGACTCACGACCACCAATGCGGGCCGCCACATTCTGCGCGAGCTCGGCTTTTTCTCCTCGATAACCAGGGATCCCCCAGATTTGACGCCGGTACCCCGCGAGATCCGAGACCTCATCACGATCGCTCCCATTCCGAGAAATATGCATCCCGACCTAAACAGAGGCAGGCGCCTTGCGCGAGCGACCGCCCTTCTCAGGCGCATAGACATGAAAACGGACGATGTCTTGTTCGTGGACGCCGCTGCCTATCGTAACAATCGAGCCTTCGCCGCGGTCGCGGTCTCATCCTCGCAGCGTATCCTCAACTCCACCACGATCCTCACTCGAGAGCCCGAAGTAGCCGAGCAAGTAGCCATAGCCCTAGCTGTGCTCGACAGCAAACGGCCAGTCATCTACAGCGACTCCAGACCGGCGATCAAAGCCTTCGAACGCGGCGTCGTCTCGGACCAGGCGTTACGCATCCTCCGCAGCGCGGATCAGAGTGCCCTCACGCACCACACCGTCATCTGGTTCCCCGCCCATCTCGGCCGAGTGCTGGGTGGCGTATTTCTATTTCAGCACCCGTACAGCGCTCGACCGCTGGCGCCGCGCTGCGCCGCTCGCGCGTACCATGTTTCTAGCCGCCGCCGTTGGAACGGAGGAGGCGTTGACGGAGAACACGCTGGGTTGGGGGTGACTAGCCTGCTGTTAGGGGATCGGTGGTATTCATAAACGCATCACTGTTTTGATGATCCAAATATAATCTCACTATCAGGGAGGGAGCAGTCTACCTGACTGGAGCAGTATTTTTTTATTTGGGGTGTTGCTACGCTGCGCTCCGCAACACCCCAACGACCGCCGCTTCGCGTCGGCGCCCGGCACCACGGCTTCCGCCGTGGCGCCGGGGTTCAAACTACCGCGCTGGCAAACAGACAGGAAAACAAAAGGAAAAAAAAGCGTGATATGAAAAAAAAAATCGAAACAGGGCACGCGGGAATCGAACCTGCGTACGCATAATCGCGAAGCGAGAGCCGTAACCACTCAACCACACAGCCATACTTGCTAGGTTTGCAAGCATGCGAACCATATGAATGCGTTCGAGCGCCCTCGGCGAAAGCAACCTCCTAGAAACGCGGTACGCGCGAGCGGCGCAAATAGAAATACGCTGCCGGGTGCCCCGCCAAACCTCGACGAGATCGCCCACGACGCAGCGCGTGCGCTTACTGACCGCGCCGTCCCAGGGCAACCCCACCTCGACGAGATAGAGACCAACAGGGATGCACCCATAACGTACAATGAAATCACAAAACACTTCTACCTTGGACGCCGCATCTTTCCGCCCCCACACCCCAAACTTAACCGGCCGCAGGCGCTAACCCTACGCTTATTACAAACAGACACGTACCCAAACCCCGCCAAACTCCACGTTCGCTATCCTGACTCGTACCCCAGCGACATGTGCCCCTCGCGCGGATACACCGCGACACTCGCACACATGCTCTGGGAGTGTAGAAACACTCATCGTGACTCTACCTCGGACAAGTGGGAGAAGTCCCTCAGGAGCTCGCTTCTCGCCGACCAGCAATGGGCCGTCCAGCAGGCCCACGAAGCGGCCGCCAGGTATTCCCTGTCGGTCCCTACGTGGGAGACGCCCGCTACGCCCTAAGCGCGTCCTGCAGGACCTAAATAAAGTTTTCCCAGTCCAATTCCGTTGCCGAGATTATCATTACCTGTTCATAAGAGACTAAATGCATATACGACAGGATATCTAAACTCTGTATTTAAAACTTGCTAACTTACAACTTTAGCAGCAGCGTCTTATATGTCGGACTCTGGAGAGATTATATGTGGTTTCCAGAGCCTATAGTAATGAGTGCGCCGGACGTCATATCGAAGAGAGGCTAACGTAATTACGAATTCGTGATTATCACATGAACACTTTCGTTTCCTTTTGTTGTGAGGGAAGAAATTTCTTGTTGAGGCTTTTGCAAACAAAGATCCACTTAGATCCACAAAGACAATTTTGAACCAAATTGACACTCATGATGAGGTGCCTTCAACTGTCTACATTATTCCGCCTGAAAATGCGCTTCGGCTGTAACTGCTGACTAAAGCGGCGTTGAATACGCCACGGGCATGAACTCTTCGCCGGACAGCACTGTTGATGTGAAGCAGTAAGCAAAGCTTGGCAATGCTGCGATGATGACAAGGTTACCACCCGCAAGATGTAAAAAAAAAAAAAAAAAAAAAAAATTGAGCGCAAGCGTGATGTGAACGTGGGTTCTTTGGGCGTATACTCCTGTGGCCTACTAATTTATGAAGAAGCAACCCTAACTGAAATAGGTCTATTGACCTTTCTTGTACATTGCACCAACTACTATACGCAGCAAAATAACTGATGGATAGAAGATACATAAGATAGGATGAAACATTTTCGGGTGCTCATAATTCGGTGCGCCTTTCCTAGGCTAATACACTGTAACTTTTCTGAAGTAATTTTGAAATATGGCTGCAAGCTGTCGATTGTTGTGTTGATTGCGATTCTGAGGTAATTGTGCATCATTTCCAATTCTACAGCACTGTTTCAGTAGTGTCTAACGCTCACGGTATGAAACCCAAGCACCTTGAAATAGGCATTGGATAGAAATCAATCCACATGTAGTGGTGGAGAGTCGAAGCCTTTTGTAATGAACAGATATAATGTAAAACGGCGTGATGTTGGGCTACTTGGTGATCGTCTGGAGGAAACATGTTGCTCGCAAAATGTACAGCGCAGAGAACAAGACGAACACTACAGAGCACTTTGTTCTGTCTGTGGTGTCCAGTTTGCGCGCAACATGTTTAATTTCCAAATACAAGCTCACATGGGTGTAGTGAAGAAGCTTCACCAAACCACTGCAATATACTGCATTGCTTTATGAGCAAGAAGCGGCATTCTTCGCCACTTACATACCTTCTTGATGCGTGTGTCAGCAATGCGTTCGGGCACTACAGGGTAGAGAATGCTAAAGCTGACCTGCTCGCATTTCAAAGGCCTATAGCAGCCATATACCAGGAAGTTTATATGTGTAATCATTGCATGCAAAGAGCGAACAGTACTTGTTGGCACAAAACTGACTTGACCGGTTCGACCACTTTGTGATTTCACAGGACAAACCAGCAATTTGTTCCCGCTGCTATAAGTGCATTGTGAGAAATCTGACGTGACAGCTTGGCAGAAATATTTTGAGTAATATCACACCCAAATGAGGAGTACATTTGCCTAGTGTCCTACATCTAGGACGCCTCAAATGCGGCACACAATCAATCAACTGCTGATAACACATTCTGAAGCCTCTGAAAGAATTTTTATCGATATTTATTTTAAAATGTTTACCTTGTCAAAATTTATGCATATACGGGTTAATATCGCAACCTTTATTAAAGGCGCAGGTTTTACACCTGACTGGAGGCTTCGCCACCAAAGAATGCGCCCTACCTTCAAGTACAGTGAAAGGCGGCGATCACGTGAAACGCCGCAGGCGTCAATTGCTCTTTCGGAGCTTTGAAAGTACTTATGCTTGTCCAGCAGAAGTTAGCACCGAAAAGAAAGAATGGCTTTACGCTCTCAAGAATTTGCCTCACTGGGGCAAGAGAACGACATCCATCAAAGATATTTATTTATTCGCACGACAATACGTGGAAACGGACCAAAACTAAAAGCCACGAACGTGGTTTGAAAGTGTTCCAAGGCCCGACGAAAGGCAAGGCCGCACAGCACTAATATAGCCGCACTCCTTAAAACGAAAAGAATCCGCTGTGCGCTCATCGCATAAATGAGATCGCGATTGGCACGCTATACACAGAGAACACAAACTGTATGAAGGCAGTTTATACAGGCAAAGAAGTACGTAAATATCAATGCTAAATGTTAGTTGATTGCTGCAACGAGAAATAACTACACTGCAAAATCACACTGCTGGCACTAAGGAAGTAATGATATTATACAAAGTGGCACTACATAGCACTACCCTCTGGCGAAAGTGAAGTTTCAAGTGCTTTCGGGGCAATGTAAGATTGTTGGTATTGTTTTTCTTGTGTACATTTAATGTGTTGGGGAAAATGAACTGTGAACTTTGCTTCCCGTAATTGGTCACCATACGGGGTATTTGTGCACTCCTCTGCACTGTGACACGCTTCTCTTTAGGTTTTAGCTTGGCGATTGTTTTCATAAAATCACAAACGTACTGCGGAGAAAATCTTAGGTCATAAAGTAGACGGTATTCAAAAGTGCGATTATGCGTAAGACGTTGTATTTAATGAATAAACTGTGTCTGTGTTCTGTGTAAGCAGCGCCAGCAATAATTGTCATTGCTTTTTACTTTAGTGTTCATAGGCCTGTGGTGTTACTTTTACAAGTGGTACCCCAGACAAGGTGGCAATAGTTAATGTAAGTGTGAAATATGGCATGATAAAATGTAAGTGGCATTTACGTGAGCAACCAATCGAACGAGATAATTTCCGTGTTAAATAGTACCCGTCTGCACGCCATCTCGTGTGCGAATCCCCACTTGAAAAGGAGGAGCCTTGTCACGTGACTCGTCGGTGACCAATCAGAAGAAAGACAGTGAAGCTTTACCCCCAGAACCCTCACCCGGCCGAGTTCCGATGACTGCTTATATTGTCCCATCGGGGCTATTTAAGTGCACTGGGTATGCACCGCTCTATAATGAACCTCTCGCCGAATTGGGTCACCGAGTGTGTGCTACTGAGTGTGCGGAAAGTGAGGGGACAATTTTCAGCGGTCGCAGGTATCGGCACGCCACGCTTCTAGTCTCGGAGGTCTCGCGCGGGCTTCTCGGTAGTGCCACTAGATGGCGCAGCGTGTCCAGAGAGAGAGGTTGTCGCGTTTCTCAGCGCTCGCACGCACCGGCGCGCCATGCATTTCGGAGGCTACGCATACGCTTCGCGGCGGCGCTGCGAAATGACGCCGAGTGCTCTTAGGAAAGCGCGTAAGGGGAATCCCGTTGGAGTACACGCCTCATACATAACTCGTTTCTCAATGGTGGTAATACGAAGTCTGTTGCTATATTCATTAAATGATAAACAGAGTACCGTCGACAGTCATCGTAAGATGGGTTCCGCCCAATTTTTATTACCTACAGTTTCTGGCAGAGGCCGAAGCAAAGAGAGCGATAGCAAGCACGCGAGGTCTGTGATGCTGCTCAGCGCAAACAGCACCCCGGAGGCTCCCAGGCGTCATAGGCATATATATCCGACGCGACGGTGTACGCGTGAGTGGCGAAACTGCGTCGCTAGAGCTCCGACGGCATCGCACGCCCCTGCACACGTTCAAAGGTGAGCCGCATTGGCACCACCAAGAGGTGACCGTTGTCGGCAAAAAATCGGCAGGAATGCAGTCGCCCATGGAGACCAGGCCCCGAACACTCAGGTACCAGCGATCGCCACAGAGGGCGAAAAAATACCGCATATCCACTAATTGAATGATGATGAGTGTTCGAAGCACCGGGGGATCATTCGGGTAACCGTGAATCCCCCGTACATTGCCCACTCGAACATGTAAATGAGTGACAGCACATGTGCACAGTATATAGAATGTTGTTTTAGTGGTCGTATATGGTATTGAGGTGCGGACTTCGTTTTCCCTTCATTGAGACTGCCTTGTGATCAGTGCAGCAGCACGGCGACGCCGGCAAGCGGACCCAGAGGCGGCGAGAGCGCGGGAAGCGGAGGCAAAACGGCGGAAGCGTTCTCTACCTGAGGTTGGTGGCGCGAGCTTCACGTATATATATATATATATATATATATATATATATATACTGTACATGTGTACAGTATATACAGCGCTTATATAGCCCTTGTGCACCGCAGCGTCCCTAGCGGACTCCATGCAAACCATAGCTACGGACAACTACGAGGGGGAGACTTGACTCGGCCCTAAGGTGCTTCGCCCCTAAAATTACCCGCGGCGCGTTTCAGCATCAAACACCTGAATATGTAGCTACTGTATTTTGGTCGCTTACGTTCATTCGTGTTCTTTCACCTAGGGGTGCTCATCTGGGCTGGATATTTGATCTATAAATGTACATTTAGTAACGGACAAATATAGTTAACATGTTTTTTTTTACAAAACGAGTAGGCCATTCTTTTCATTTAGGTTTTGTTATGGAAATCTGTGCTTTATTACTCGAATAAACCTTTTTGAGACCCCAACGACGTGCCATAAGGAGCAGCCCATTGGTATTGATTGCAGTCAGAGCCGCTTATTGATTCAAATTGTGCAGCGGTAATACAAGGTCGATCCAGATGGGTCGCGGCTGCAGTGAAATGCGGTCCAGAACCAATTGGCAGCGACATCAGTAAGAGCAGGTTATAGGAGGAGCGATTGAAGCGCGACTGTATGGGGAGCGAACAAACATTTAGTAAGAAAAACTTTTTTTTCGGTAAACAGACACACTGTTTGATTTCTTTCAACGAAAATAAAAATCTTAATCAATATCATGCGACGAGGATTCACTGTAAACGTTCGGCTGAATTCCGGTGGCGCGGTGTTTGTGAAGCGTTCCATCGTTGTTCAGCGTGTTCAGTCAAAATTAGTGAGTTAAGACCGCCAAATAATTGTTTACTTTCGGTGCTTTCGTGCGGCTGCACTGGCCGACACGCTTGGCGCCTCACGACGCTACAAGCAATCAATTCACCCAAGGCTTTCTTTGGCCTTTAAAGAAACAATATTCTGTGCATGGGTATAATTTCGACACCAGTATGGAGGACATTTTGCGGCATCGCTCTCCGCGCTAAAAGCCGGAAACGCCAATCGAGTCGAATTGCGGGGCATTTAAAAATGCAGCTCTAATGGCAGGCCAACAAAAACTAACTTCGCGCCTTTGACAACAAAAATGACGTCACTTCTGCTTCAACGGATATAGCGTCCGCTTATTTTTGTTCAGTCACACAGATGACGATAAGCACCATTAACCGACGATGAACCGCCATATTGTGAACGTGTGGGCTTCTACAGAAGCTTCGCTGCCATTTACCTTGGGTAATATCTGCAAATGGTGTGGTCGTTTCCTTTGAGCAGCATCGCGCAGGTTCGTTTTAATGCAGTTTTATTTTCATAGCAATAATATATCAGTCAGTTTATGCATCCAACTTTCGATAGTCTCCAGCAAGCGAGAATGCTTAAAGAAGGTGAATTTTATCGGCTGCGGCGTTTGACTGGCATAACGGCTGCACGGCTTCCATCGTTAGTGATCTGCCGCATCTGGCCGTGTAATGACGTGTTGCGTGAAAAAATAAAATAGGTTCTAGCTAGCGCGAAAATTCATCGCTGGAACCAAGCACAGTCCCTTTGGAGACTACCCACGAAAGCGGATTAACCTTGCAGCCTGTGGGCGCGCACATATGGAGTAAAAAAGCTTTGCTTCGCAGTTTCAACTTTGAGATTCTTTGCGGGCAAGGCGGATAAAGCAGATCCCTGTAGTCATTTCTTAAAGCTGCAAGACTTGCAGCTTACAGAAGCACAGGTTGTGGATTCCAAAGACATTTCGAACCCTTAATAATTCTCTCGCGCGTGTGGAAAATAATAACAATTATATGTTTATGGCTTTTCAAAAGCAATTCAAATGAGGCTCTTGTTGTTTTGCCACGTTGCTAAAATTTCTAACATGAAATAAAGCATGAATAATAAATAATCTTGGCTGTTTGTGCATAAATGATCCCCTGCGATAAATTCACTGCACATAAGTGGCAAATGTACTTCCGGTGATACATTTAGATTATTGCATTGAAACATAACAAATGACTGTTTATTAGTAGTATCTGAAAGAAACATTACCATGTAATCGAGGCTTGACTAAGCACAGCCCACACAAGGACACCATTGAAAAAAATGCACGTGCAAAACAGCGCTGTGTACATGATTTTCTGTCATGCAGTGTTGTGTGCATTATTCTTAGTGCGACATGAATGACAAACCACGCTTCCAATATAATAATTGAAGCTGTTCTTTTTTCTTTCGACCCCAGCCTCCAAGACGCTGCTCACATTTGTTGACCTATTTTGACTTGTCTCTGGACGTACAAGTCAACAGTGAATGTGTCACCACTGGAAATAACCTCAAGGGCCAGAATCCTTACAAGGTATGCTTCTGAACCCTTCACCTAGAACCGCGATTTGTTCACTTATTGGACTAAATTGTTTCATCATGTCTTGCTTGCATGTTTTTCGTGGCGTCATCATTTCTCTTTTAAGGAAGACGGACAAAAGAGAGATTATTGGTCTGCAAGCTGCCAAGACCAAGCCATAAGGAGCACAACGGTCACCATATTGACAATAGGTTCCATGAAACTTCGTGCCTCACCTTGAATGATTTGAAAGTGTACCAGATGGAGGGGTGTGAGCCACATGAAGGCAATCAGCAGTCTACAGTTTTGTACTCTACCATGGGCATCGGCAGGGGATGCAAAAGGGGCACTTGCCCCCCCCCCCCCCCCCTCCGCTGCCATGCAATGGGGTTGTCCGTGCCAAGACAGAATCCTGCCGACGTTCATGCACTATACCGAGCAGGAACGCTAAAATTGGACATGCAAGCTGACTTGCTTTTAAGGCCGCTTTATGGCAAACGGAGAAGTAACACGTTGATTCGCGACTTGTTTCTTTTCTAGCCACTACAAGCGTGACGACCAGAACAGAAACAAGGTAGCAAGCTGCTACTTGCTAATCCACAAACTCCGCCATCTGCCATTTGAAAAACAGTTATGCGGGCAACACCACCAAGTATCACATGCTTCCCCACAACAATAATTTGTTAAATGAAAATGCATAGAATTTCAAAACGATCACAAGTGCTCAATGCAATTTTGAGGAAATGACGCGTCATGGTGACTGAATCTCCGGGCAGTCACTCTTACATAGTTCATGAACAATTAGCATGAATTCAATAACTAGGCTAGCCCTGCCCAGTAAGATAAGAGTTGCTAGAAAAGGCAAGCTCACACAACCAGCCTACTCCACATTTCATAGACATGACAAATCACGAAAAAACAATATTTTTATTGCGCTAGCAATTATATGGACACACCAAGCGGATTTCTGCTGTCGGCGTCGTCGTCACCGTCGCCGTGAGGTTCCGTGTGAAGGCCAACGGCTGATGAAATCGTCGCCGCGCGCCGTATGCTGTATGTGCGAGTGAAAGCGCACGAGGGACGCGCGCTTTCACGGGGAACGCACGCACAGCGGAGAGCAAACGCGACATCTTCCGTTGCGCGAAAGGCCGTGGGGGGACGGGAGGGGAGGCGACGTTTAGCTGCGGCACCAAATGCGTATTTATATAAAAACGTTGCGAGGCGAGAAGGTGGTAAAGACTTCCGACGCTGCTCGACGAGTGTTCTGTTCTGATATCGTCGAAAACCTCCGAGCCGCCGCCAGAGGCACCGGCAACTGTCACCAACGCCGCGCGCGTTGGGTGCGAACGCGGGCAAAACGCCGACGGCGTCGACAACAGTTCTGCGCGTTGCTGGTGCTGCTACATGTCCAAGTCTCTACAGCTGATCAAACTACTATAGCTCTCTACTAATCTCTACTGTAGCTCTCTACTATCAAGCTCTCTACTATCGCAATTGATGCTCCGCCTTTCGGGTTAAACTGCGACATCTTTTTTTCTGTTCCACGCCAAACATCCCAGACCGAAAAGTGACCATCGCCGATTTATTCGCAAAATTGGCCTAGTTGGTGATTATTTGAATGGGGTTGCACCAAAGTTTTTTTCTCGTAACATCGTTTTTTGGGGTTGAAGTTTCCGCGAAGAATCAAAAGTTGGTTGGAGACATTTTTTTAATCGAGAGTGAAACTAGCTACAATGACAAATACTATTTTAGAATATTCTACTGGCGTGGTTCCTTCATTTGACGTCATACGTGAACACATTTATTACATTCTCGCATTTATTTGGCTCAGTAGAAAAGCAAGAACTAGTGCGTTTTCAGAAAATTTTTGCATTAACATCGTTAAGGTTTGAGCTACAACATTGTTTTACTATTTCTTCCCGTTGCTATAGTTTATACTAAAAATAAATTTCGACTATGAAATCAAGTACTTTTCCAGAAAATTACTTCCAAATTTAGCATAAAGTCACTTTATGACGATGTTTAAACCTAAATTACGCATTAAGAACCTACAGATAAAGATACCTGAATTAATCATTATACGCACCAACCTTTCCGCTTGCGATCTAAGAAGGTTAATTGGAGTAAATTTTGTTTGAAGTGAGAAAAGTATTTGTAAGGTCTGCAATCAATCTCATCGGCAGGGACTCCCGAACTTTCTTCACTGCAGAACATGTCTGCACCGCTGGCTATTTCTCTGGCACGCATATGCCCTGTGGATATTTGGCAAGCGAATGCGTGCTGTGTCACTTGACATCAGTATAAATGCATCGCAAACGGCGTATGTTCGTCAGTTCACCCCGTCTAATTTGGGGAGCACGGGGCGGTCCTTTTCATTGCCGTATTTTTGTAACGAGCTTCCATGTGTGCCATGTTGTCTTCGAGATAAAGTGAGAAAATAAATTGACTGCGTGTGCTTGATGTTGGTATCCAGAACTGTTAAATTGAATAAACTCTTTAATTTACTGTTTCTGAGTCAGGCTGCATTTATATTTCTTAGCTTTATGGTATCTGTTGTTCGTTCTGCACATGTATCTTGTCCTCTGTCTACATTTTGTTCTGTAAAATGTCGTTTATTGAGTTTTACATTACGTTGTTTACATCTTTCGTACCAAAACTATTATATTAAAGGACAGCCTTATATTAAAGCACATAATTTACTGTCTGGACACGCAACGGTACGTACAGCAGTGGGCTATTAAAGTGCGTCTAGTGCTGGCACAGTCTCTAGCCTAACCACCTCGAGTTTAAGTCTCCATTGACTTTCCAACAATGCTTCAGATGCATTATTTAAACCACATTTCAAATTTCCCTCCGAATAAGGCTTCCCGCTGTAAAGATAGTATATGGCACACATTGCATCAGCATATATGGCTACATTTGCTTGCGTTTTTACTATGGGTGTTCGGATTCTGAAATTTCCAAATCAATCGAACACGAATATTCCTGAAAAAACTACTCCGAATGTGGAATTGAATATAAAATATTTTGTAATTTCTAAACAAACTAAACTAAAAGTTTGCGTCCAGTCCGCTTCGTAAAAAAAAGAGGGTTATTTACAATATTTATTCGTGACTGCAATGGTATTCGCAATTGGACGTCCGGTCAACTGACGAGCCCGTAAATGAGAACTAACTACTTTCAATTATGTGGTGCACAATGTCAATGGCAGTGATAGAACAAGGGGGTGTTAGCTGTCTCAAGGTGCACGTAGCATGTTGTTCAGAACAGAATGTTATTTTTGTTGGAGGTGGGAAGATGATACTGCAGCAGCACGGCACATTGCTTTGCCTAAATCAAAACGAATTCGTATCACACGGGCTATGATTTCTTAGTTTTACAGAATTTTTAAAAACTGCCTGTCGCAGGTAACATAATTCTAGTATTTGAGCAGGATTATTCAGAGGCGGACATTACTGGACTGGACTGGACTGGACAAACTTTATTTGGGTCCTGCAGGACGTGCTTAGGGCGTAGCGGGCGTCTCCCACGTAGGGACCGACAGGGAATACCTGGCGGCCGCTTCGTGGGCCTGCCGGACGGCCCATTGCTGGTCGGCGAGAAGCGAGCTTCTGAGGGACTTCTCCCACTTGTCCGAGGTAGAGTCGGGATGAGCCTTTCTACACTCCCAGAACATGTGTGTGAGTGTCGCCGTGTATCCGCACGAGGGGCACAGTGTCGCTGGGGTACGCGTCAGGATAGAGAACGTGGAGTTTGTCGGGGTTTGGGTACGTGTCCGTTTGCAATAAGCGTAGGGTTAGCGCCTGCGGTCTGTTAGGTTTGGGGTGTGGGGGCGGAAAGATGCGGCGTCCACGGTAGAAGTGTTTTGTGGTTTCATTGTACGTTATGGGTGCATCCCGGTTGTTCTCTATCTCGGCGAGGTGGGCTTGCCCTGGGACGGCGCGGTCAGTAAGCGCACGCGCTGCGTCGTGGGCGATCTCGTTGAGGTTTGGCGGGGCACCCGGCACCCGGCCGAGATGGGCGGGGAACCAGATGACGGTGTGGTACTTGAGGGTACTCTGATACGCTCTGCGGAGGATGCGGAACGCCTGGTCCGAGACAACGCCGCGTTCGAAGGCTTTAATGGCCGGTCTGGAGTAGCTGTAGATGACATCCCGTTTGCTGTCGAGCACAGCTAGGGCTATGGCTACTTGCTCGGCTACTTCGGGCTCTCGAGTGAGGACCGTGGCGGAGTTGAGGATACGCTGCGAGGATGAGACCACGACCGCGGCGAAGGCTCGGTTGTTGCGATAGGCAGCGGCGTCCACGAACGAGACATCGTGCGTTTTTATGTATATGCGCCTGAGAACGGCGGTCGCTCGCGCAAGGCGCCTGCCTCTGTTTAGGTCGGGATGCATATTTCGCGGAATGGGAGCGATCGTGATAAGATCTCGGATCTCGCGGGGGACCGGCGTCAAATCTGGGGGACCCCTGGTCATCGAGGAGAAAAAGCCGAGCTCGCGCAGAATGTGGCGGCCCGCCTTAGTGGTCGTGAGTCGGATCATCTGCTTTCGCTCCTGAGCCTCGGCGATCTCTTCTAGCGTGTTGTGCACGCCGAGCTCAACGAGTTTATACGTGGAAGTGGTGATAGGGAGGCCGAGGGCTCTTTCGCTCCTGAGCCACGGCGATCTCTTCTAGCGTGTTGTGCACGCCGAGCTCAACGAGTTTATACGTGGAAGTGGTGATAGGGAGGCCGAGGGCTCGTTTCACAACCTTTCGAATGAGGGCATTGAGTTTGTCGCGCTCCGCACGTAGCCAGTTGTGTATGGCGGCGACAAAGGTAAAGTGGCACAGAACAAACGCATGTACAAGACGCAGTAGGTTGTCTTCTTTCAGGCCGTGGTGCAGGTTGGCCACTCTACGTACGATTCGTATGGCATCTTCAGTCTTAGTCATTAGTTTCTGCACCGTTAGGGTGTTGGTTCCGCGGGACTCGATGATCATACCCAGGACCCTGATGGAGTCTACCCTGGGAACTATACGACCGTCTCTTATGCGGAGTGTGATGTTGCGTTAGGCCGGGGGTTTCCACCCTTTGGGCTTGGCGCCACGGCGTTTGGGCAAGTACAGCAACAGCTCCGACTTGGTGGGGAAGCACTTGAGACCAGTGTGTTCGAGGTAGGACTCAGCAGTTTCAATGGCCTCCTGCAGGGCGGATTCGATGAAGCCATCTGACCCCGCGGAGCACCAGGTGGTTATGTCGTCCGCATAGATGGTGTGATTTAGTCCGTCGATCTTCGAGAGTCGTTCGGAGAGCCCGATCATCACTAGGTTGAAGAGCGTCGGCGAGAGGACGGACCCTTGGGGGTTTCCCCGCTGCCCGAGCTCGGCTTCCTCCGACACTAGGTCTCCTGCGCCCTGCGTCCTCCGCGCCCGAGACCGAGCCCGAGGTCTGCGATCGCCTTCAGAATGGACGACTGGGCGATCGTATCGAATGCCTTTTCTAAATAGAGGCCGGACATTACATGCACGATAAATCAAAACATCATCATCATCAGCCTATATTTATGTACACTGCAGGACGCAGGCGCCTGCGATCTCTAATTACCCCTGTCTCACGCTAGGTGATTCCAACTTGCACCTGCAAATTTCCTAACTTCATCACCCCACCTAGTTTCCTGCCGTCCTCGACTGCGCTTCCATTGTCTTGGTATCCATTCTGCAACTCTAATGATCCACCCATTATCCATCCTACGCATTACATGGCCTGCCCAGTTCATTTTTTTTCTCTTAATGTCAATTAGAATATCAGCTATTCCCGTTTGCTCTCTGATCCACACCGCTCTCTTCCTGTCTCTTAATGTTAGGCCTAACATGGTTCGCTCCATGGCGCTTTGTGCGGTCCTTAACTTGTTCTCGAGCTTCTTTGTTAGCCTCCAAGTTGCTAACAAAGTTAGCCTTCAAGCTTGGCGATAACGCCTCTCTCCTCCTCTCCCCCCTCTCCATGCCATCTGTTCGATAACGCGCTTCTCCCTCCGTGTCTTCATCCGCCCCCTGTGCGATAGCGCGCTCATGTGCGCCTCTCTCTCTCCTCCTCCTCTCCGCGCCAGCTGCTTATATAAACCCGGTGCATGCGCCGCTGCCTCAGTTGCTGCTTCGGTTTAGTCACGGTGCGCCGTCCTATGCGCTGAATGGACGCCAACGAACATCTTCAAACAGCAGCAGCCGGTTCATTAACAGAACCGCGAGCACCTCTGAAGACAAGGCTGCGCAGAGAAGAGCTCGCGACGCAGAACGTAAACGTCGGCGACGCGCAGCGGATCCAGATTCAGTTCGCCAACGCGAAGCCGCTTCGAAACGTCAGCGTCGAGCAGCGGATTCCACACTTCGAGAACGCGAAGCCGCTTCGAAACGTCAACGTCGAGCAGCGGATCCTGAGCTTCGAGAACGGGAAGCCGCATTGGTTCGTGAACGTCGAGCAGCAGAACCTGAGGTTCGGGACCGTGAAGTTCAACGTAAACGTACGAAGCGAGCGGCGGAACCCGACCTTCGAGAACGGGAAGCCGCGTTGGTTCGTGAACGTCGAGCAGCATAACCTGAGGTTCGGGACCATGAAGTTCAACGTAAACGTACGAAGCGAGCGGCGGAACCCGACCTTCGAGAACATGAAGCCGCGTTGGTTCGTGAACGTCGAGCAGCGGATCCTGAGCTTCGGCAACGTGAAGCAGCGTCGGTTCGAGAACGTCGAGCAGCAGCACGGCGTTCACGCGATGTGATGGTGACAAACGCAAGTTAACACGTAATAAAAACGTAATAACACCAAGTTAACAACGTTAATAACACCGTAATAACAACGTAATTAACGCCGTTATAACGACCGCGATGCTCCGCATCAGCCCATGGTTCCCCTCGGGAAGATGGTGTAATTTTTTTTCAACACGTTCTTTTATTTCTTCTTTTGTAAACTTATAAACTTCTTTTGAATCAATAACAGTCAGTTTACATCTGTTTTTGTTGTTGTGTGCCATACCAGGTGTGCGCAGGATAACTAAGAAAGGCCTTCCGAGTTATAAGTAGCAGTTTTATACGTTGAGGCACGATATGTGTACATTTGTTTAGCATACCCCTGGTCTTGCACGCTATTTGATGAGTTTCGCGGATATTGGAATCCCAAGATGACGTACTATACGCCCAACACTATTTCGATCACATTATGACCAATTGTAATCGTCGGAAAGTTCAGAACCTTATTCTTCGGTCTGAATCGTATTGTTTTTATTTTTGTGGCATTAATAAGTAAAGAACTGCACTTTTTCTAATCTAATAACAGCGGTATTGTTTATTCAGATATCTTTTGTATGTCGTTAGGTGTCTTACGGGTGAATAATAATCCACTGTCATCAGCATAGTAGATTAATCTTACATGTGGGTTTAAGGTAAAAGACTATAGCTCATTAACGTAAACATGGATTAAGAGTGGCCCCAATATGCTTCCGTTAGGTACTCCATCTTTATGGATTGAATATCGGAAGAAAATGCTCCTACTGATATGCATTGTTTACGATGCCTGAAGTAAGAAGCTAGGAGGCCATACGCAATGCCATGCACACCATATGACTGCAATTTATCAAGTAGTATTTCATGCTGTAAGGAATCAAAAGCTTGCATAAATCTGCATATACTATCAATTTTAAATTATGGTCTGTGAAATTTTATAAGATTATTTCTGTTTGCTTTGGCAGTGCGGTTTCCGTTGAATGATGCTGACGAAATAAATGCTGAAAATCATGCAATGACTGCTTAGAAAAATTGTTAGTCAATCTCATCTGCAAGAGCTTCTCTATTGCTTTGGAAAAGACGCGCAAGATCAATATCGGTCTATAGTTTTTCATTATATTTTAGTCACCACCCTTAAAATAAAGTTACTTTCGCAATCTGCATGTTTTATTGCGATAGCAATTATATAGACACACGAAAGTGGATTTCTGCCGTCACCGTGAGGTTCCGTATGACGTCAACGGCGATGAAATCGTCGCCGCGCTGCGGACGCTGTATGTGCGAGTGAAAAGGCGCGAGGGACGCGCGCTTTCACGGGGAGCGAACGCACGTCGGAGAGCAAACGCGCGTTCGGCGCCGTGCTCCCTGAAGGGCTGCAGAATTAAGCGTCTCTTTCCTCCTTTACAATCACCACACACACACACACACACACACACACACACACACACACACACACACACACACACACACACACACACACACACACACACACACACACACACACACACACACACACATATATATATATATATATATATATATATATAGAGAGAGAGAGAGAGAGAGAGAGCAAACGCAACTTCTTGCGTCACGCGAAAGGCCATGGGGGGACGGGAGGGAGGGAGGGGAGGCGACGTTTAGCTGCGGCACCAAATGCTTATATATATATATATATATATATATATATATATATATATATATATATATATATATATATATAAACGTTGTGAGGCGAGAAGGTGGGTAAGACTTCCGACGCAGCTCGACGAGTGTCCCATTCCGATCTCGTCGAAAACCTCCGAGCCGCTCCCAGAGTCACCGGCAACTGTCACCAACGCCGCGCGGGCAAAACGCTGCCGGCGTCGACAACAGTTCTGCGCGTTGCCGGTGCTGCTGCATGTCCAAGTTTATACACCTGATAAAACTACTATACTGACTCCGTATAGCTCTCTACTAATTTGCTATCGCAATTGATGCTTCGCCTTTCGGGTGAAACTGCAACATTTTTTTGGAAATACGCCATTGGAGAGAATAAGATTGAAAACGTGCGTTAAAGGACGCGCTATCTCATGCACTATGTGCTTTAGTGGTCCTAAATGCAGGTTGTCAAGGTCACAAATGCTATGTCATTAAGGTTTATTTGTCATTAAAGCCAGCCTGTTCTCTTGGTTGGCTGAAGTCAAGCGTTGCCCTGACTCTATTGGAAATTATCTTGGTGAATATTTTATACAATACTGAAAGCAGGCTAATGGGTCTATAATTGTTCAATTCTTTAACGTCCCCCTTTTTATGGTTGAGTATAATGTTGGCGTTCTTCCAGCTTTCAGGTACACTTGAAGTCGTGAGGTATTGCGTATAAAGGGCCGCTAGCTTTTCAAACATGGTCTCTCCTCCATCTTTGATTAAATCGACTGTTATTCCATCTTCTCCAGCAGCTTTTCCTCTGGTCATTTCTTTTAAGGCCCCTCTAACTTCATCGCTAGTTATAGAAGGAGCCTCTGTATCCTGTTCATCACTACTTCGAACGAAAGTAGCGTGGCTGTTCTGGAAATTGTATAGGTCAGAATATAATTCTTCCGCTGCTTCTACTATGTCATCGAAATTGCTGATGATATTACCCTGCTTATCTTTCAGTGCATACATTTTGCCTTGTATTATGCCAAGTTTTCTTCTCACTGATTTCATGCTGCATCCATATTTTACTGCTTCCTCAATCTTTTCTACGTTATAATTTCGGAAATACGTTACTTTCTTCTTGTTGATCAGTTTCGACAGTTGCGCGAATTCTATCTGATCTCTCGAGTTTGACACTTTCATGTTTTGCCGTTTCTTTATTAGGTCCTTTGTTACTTTGGAGAGCTTACCTACTGGTTGCCTTGGTGCCTTACCTCCCACTTCAATTGCTGTTTCTGAGATGAGCCTAGTCATGGTTTCATTCATTACCTCTATGTTGTCTTCATCTTCCTGTTCTAAAGCTGCATATTTGTTTGCGAGCACCAGCCTGAATTGGTCTGCTTTTACCCTTACTGCGTCTAGGTTGGCCTGTTTCCTCTTCACTAATTTCACTCTTTCTCTCTTCAAATTGAGAGAAACCCTAGACCTAACTCACCTATGGTCACTACACTTTACCCAACCTAATACTTCTACATCCTGCACTATGCTGGGATCGGCAGAGAGTATGCAATCTATTTCATTTCTTTTTGCTCCATTAGGGCTTTTCCAGGTCCACTTCCTGTTGCTGCGCTTCTTGAATAAGGTATTCATTATTCGGAGCCTATTCTTTTCTGCGAATTCTACCTAGAATCGATGCCGTAGTTGCCAATCGCTTGCTGACCAGCCTGCTTTTCGCCACTTTTGCATTGAAGTCGCCCATGACTACAGTATACTGAGTTTGCACCTTTGTCATTGCTAATTCAACATCTGGACTGGAGGTTGGGGCCAAGGCTTGTACTACCTTCATTCTATAACTCTTATTCAGCTTTATTAGGGCGACTGCTACCCTATCATTAATGTTGTAGAATTCATCAATGTTGCCTGCTATGTCCTTATGGACTAGAAATCCTACCCCGAATTCTATTTTATCTGGAAGACCTATGTAGCTGAGGACGTGGCCGTTAGTCAGCACTGTATAAGCGTCACCAGTTCTTCTAACCTCACTAAGGCCAAAAATATCCCAGGCAATGCTTGATTTTTGACGATTCCAATGAACAATGATGATCATCAACAACAATAACGTACCGTGCAAACGAGTCAAGAGATGTGAGATGTGCTCCACGTATTCTGGGTACCTGTTCGGTACACGTTATGGCGTCTCCTCGCAAGGTACGAGCCGCTGCTGAAAAAGCGAATAGCAGAGCTACGTGCGCGGCTACAAACAGGCATCATTGGGCTCAGCAAACTGCTGTCCAGAGAGCATTACAAGCTCGCCGTCGACACCGGCGGACAGTTCAGATCGTTCTCGTCAAAACGAGGCGAACAGACTTTGCCGCGAAGACCCTGTTGTGCGTGGTGCCGAAATTGGAGCTACTCTTGAGCCGCTCCACCAGCTTATAATACGCTGTGACTGTACTGCGAGTGCCACACAGGCCTGTAACTTTTTTTCGAGTGCTTGCTCGTCGGTGCTGATAATTTGAAAACTATTCGATAAAGATTGGGTGTTTCGAATATTACCTATTTCATTCGGACCGCGTTCGAATAGAAATATATTTGATTCGTTATTCGAAAATTTTTAATATTACCACACTCCCTTTTGTGACCACAGCGTGTTGGTTGTTGGTTACGGTATAATTTTAATGGTGTATTTGAAATTAGAAGCATACAAAAAACAAAACAAAAAACAAAAACATTGTGCACTTCTGCTTAACGGTACATTACCACAAGTTTCTGAGTAAACCTAGTACAGGAGTGATGTTATAAGCTTGACGAAATACTCTGCAGCTGTTCTAGATGTTGCAATGTGTAAAGGTTGAAAATGATGGCACTTTTTTAGAAGTAAAGAATAATAATAATAAAAAATGTGCCCCTTTATAAAAGGTTCCAAGATTAAGAGCCCTAAGTGATAACAGCACTTTGATTAGGACAAGTTTGTTTACAGTTAACTGGTGAAAAACACAGCGCAATAGCGACAGAGACAAAGAACACACACTACACCACAGCACACATCTTGTGTACTGTGTTATTTGACCCTGCCATTTTTTTTACACTGCGTTCTCACCAGTGATGAAGTTGCAATATAGCTGGCTTCTTTTTGGACAAAAATTAAATTATACGCGAACACTCCTCTCAGCTCTACTTACTTCTTGATGAGCGTTTTCAGAGCTGCTGCCTATTAATTCCAATAACACTGGAAGGTGTCCCAGAATAGGAGTACAAATATCCAGCGGGATACTTGCGAGAGAGTAGAACTTGCAACTTTTTTTTGGTTGCGAGGTTAAGAGCGTATGAACATAGCCAGAAAGCAGAGAAATGGGTTGCACTAATATTTTGGATAAAATTAAGACGAAGTAACGTAGTTGAGTGGGCCGTGTAACATATCCAGCAGGTGGTCTTCTAGAGTTCCAAGGGAAGCGCAGTCGACGGGGGTGTGCGCAGCCGTTCAGGGGGTGTGACGGGAAATTCATACGCTAAAGCAAGAGATCGCTGTGCATACATAAAATAGAAAATCATGATGATGATCAAACAAGAGTCAAGACACGCATGCCCCGACAAAGCCGCTAGGCGTGACGCGCTCAACCCGCTGAGAAGCGCCGCGGCAGCGCCTGCTTTCTGCTCAACTCCGACAGAGGGGCAACCTACGTGCAGCCATTATTTCTGATTATGCACAACGACGGAGCTCGTTGCTTCGCCGCTTTTATTGGTTCGGGGCTGTTTAACAGCGCCAGTGGCGATTAATTACAGGAAGAAATGGCTCATCGTAAACAGTGCGCAATTCACCCGCCAAGGCGTGTGCAGGGTGGCTGCTCTGAAAAGCGGGAGGTAAGCGGCGCAAATGGTTGAAAAAAAAAAAAGTACGAATTGAATGTTACTATTGCACGTGGAGGGTACGTTCACCTTCAAGGAAAAACCATAATGTTTTTTTTTTCTAGAAACAGAAAAAGGCTTGGTAATTGCACGCTCATAATAGTGCCGGATAGACACCTCGGGTAGTGAACGGCTCACAGTCGTTGCCGCATTCGCAAAGGCGCCGCATTTGTAGCACACTGCTTTTATTCTTTGCTACCAAAGTTACCAAAGTGCCCATTTCGCTGCAAATTCGATGCTGCACTTGACTTTCGACTCATTCGCCACATTAAACCGGATGAAGTGGTGCATGTTGTTACCACATTGGGCGCCCACTACCGGCAATATTTCAGACACAGAGGAGAGCTTCTTTTACGTCTCCTCGCTAGCATTGCCGGTGTACCCTGCGTCCGTAATCGCGAGATTACGTGCTACAGCCGTGCTACAGACGTGCTACGGCCTTCTTTCTTTCTTTTAATAATGAGAATGAAAGACGAAACAAGATTTCCAAACATGTAGGTTGAAGGACGCCTTTTCTCTAAACCTCGCGGGACGAGAAAAGAAACTCGGGTTGTTCGTCGTAGCGAGCGCATAGGCCTTTGCGATCGAGGCCAGTCGACTTTTTACGAAGGTCGCACACAAGCCTTTTGTACGTGTGCGCAGACAACGCGTTGCCCTTTTCGCCGCTTAATGAGCAGCGATGTTTCACATGTGGTGTGTCGGCATCAAGATACGAAATTTTAAAGACTTTCTTTGTGTCTGCGCGTGAGCGAGAAACTTTATTGAAACGCGGAAATTCTAGTCGGCGTGCATATGACATGCTATAGCGGGCAGGGGGGTATTTTGAGGAGAGTGGTAAAGGGAAGCGCGGCGTTGGTATCGGCTTGAAAGCAATACACCTGTTCGGTCAACCTTCCAGACGGATATATGGGACAGTCGATACGTGAACTGGATTAGGAAGTGACGTAAAATGCTTTGTGTCGCCATATTGCCTTCCGCCCTCTTTACACAAGTCGACAGGATTAGCACTTGACCGGCCAATCATCAACGTCATGGCCACACGAAAGAAGTCGCTGGAGTTCACCGCCGAAGCCCAAGCCTCTTTGAGGCGAGGAAGGACGCTGCGTGCCGGACATCATCGGGCACTTGAGCGAGCACGTTGACGGTGAGGCGTTGCGCTGCACGGACACTTTCGATCACGGTGCAAGTTATAAAATCGCAGTATAGCCCCAAAAGGCTACACATTGATTGCAATTGCAAATTAGGAGTAAGGATTCCAACTTGCAGGCGCAAGTTGGAATCAGCTAGCGCAAGACAGGGGCAATTGGAGATCGCAGGGAGAGGCCTTCGTCCTGCAGTGGACATAAAAATAGGCTGCTGCTGCTGCTGCTGCTGCTGATGATGATACGAAGTAAGGATAGTAGTTTTATCGGCCGTATAAACTTGTCTGCAATCACAGGTGTTTTGTCTCGATGTCGATGCCTTCTTCCACTCAAATCAAAACTAAACATTTATTATGCCTTATTTTTTTCACATTTAAATTATTGTAGCCTAGTGTTGGCGACCACAGGAAAGACAAACATTATGAAAATCCTTTCTTTGCAAAAGAAGGTGATTCGGCGCATTGACAACATGGGTTTTCTGGACACAACGCGGCCAGCTTTTCTAAAACATAAAATTATTAAAGTAGAACATCTATACACTTTTCGGCTTCTAAATTCTTTTTACTTCTCAAATACTGCTTTCAAAAATTTCTTGGTGTCTGCTGCATCATTGACACCTAAATTAATTTCTGCCAATACAAGAAATAGCGACACGTGGCATGTGCCGTGGTTTCGAAATAAATATAGCCTACAGTCATTGCAACATAATCTACCATCTATATTAAATAAATATGAAGGTACATATATTTCCTCATCCAAAGAACTTCGAATGCATTTTGTAAACATGTGATCACTGATTGCTTTTCAGAGCCCATTTGTGTTACCAATTTGTAACCCTTACACACATATATATTTTTTTCAGATGTATCGAATATATTTTCTCTTAGTCTCTTTTTTTAATTTTTTTGTCTTGTTTCTATGCATTTATGTAATTCAGTTATTTTGAGTGTCTAACAACTTGCTATTTTTGATGTAACCACCATGTATGCCTTGTAAAGGACCATAGGCCTAGTCAAGCTGTTTACCAACAGCTTTTATCCTATGATGTCCACCGGAACTATTGTATTTCTGGAAATAAATCTGTAGTGGTACAGTAAAAGCTCGATGATACGAATCTCACGGAGTCACGA
Source organism: Dermacentor silvarum (assembly GCF_013339745.2). Lineage (NCBI taxonomy): Eukaryota > Metazoa > Arthropoda > Arachnida > Ixodida > Ixodidae > Dermacentor > Dermacentor silvarum. The sequence continues at coordinate 10,410,300 of NC_051154.1, read as the reverse complement.
AAAATATTCGTATTAGCCGAAATTCGTATCATCGAAACACAATTAAAACTACTGTCGAATCTCGATAATTCGAACTCGAAGGGGCCCGAAAATTTGTTCGAATTAAAAGGACGTATTTTTGAAGTATTCGTGCACCATAGCACGATGCACGAACGGTGAGAGTCGCGAAATATCGCGGCGCGCAAGCGCATAGCAAGCGCGGGCCACGAAACTGCCCACGCCGGCTAACGGTCGCTTCCCGATAACGACAGAAAACAAAGCTTCAGGGAGCGAGCGGGCGGCGCCGGCACACGGGTGCGCGCGGAGACCGTCGAAGGTGAGGGAGGAGGGCGGCAGGAAAGCGGATTTGGCCGCGTCACCGCTTCGGTGGCTCCCCTCGCCCTCCCTCTCAACTCCCTCGTAGCTCTCTCACCTTCGACTCCGTGCGCACATCTCCGCGCGCGCCCGCCGCCGTGCTGGCGCCAGCTTATTTTAGCCGCCCCCTGAAGTTTCGTTTTCTGCCGTTATCGGGAAGCGAGCATTGGCGGGCGTGGCAGTTTCGTTGGCCCGACTATGCCTCCGCCGCTGCTTCCCTCTGCGCTGCTGCCGCAGCGTGCAAGGTCAACATGTGACTAGAAAATAGAGAAGGGTTCACTGCCATTTTATCCGCGTGGCTGAGACGTCGGCACTAGTGTGTGCTAGAATACGGTTGTCTAGAACACTCTAGTCGGCACGTACACGCTTGTTCCGGCGCGATGCAGAAACGGCGACCTTGCAATTTGAGAGAGGGTGAAATTTCCGCCGCGGGTTTTTTTTTTTTTTTTTCGTTCCTTCGCGCGCGGCATTGAGGGGTCTCTCCTGAGCTTTTGCTCTATGGCGGTGTCGGAGCAATGCCGGTCGGAGGCGCCGCCGCGTGATTTGGCACGCTGCTGAGAGCATTGTCGGTGCGCGGTATGTTCGAAATAAGCGCGTTCGAATTCGCTTGCTTCGCGTTGACGTTGAACGAAAGCACGTTTTTCATGATAGTCTCGCTGTGCAACAATTGTGCTCAGTGGTGACGTTGCGAGGCCTAGCTCCTTAGCCAACTCCGTCCGCTTCCTCTTTTGATCCTCATCGACCTTTCGAAGAATGTCTAATTTCTCTTTAAAGGAGAGTGCTTTCCGCTTGCGAGACATAGCTCGCTGCGACTAGGCAAAATGGCGCAAACACGAAGAACGCGGCCCGAAGCGCAGCAGCCACTCCATCTGACGGCTCGCAGAAAAGGAGGAGAAGTACAAAAGCACCAAAAGCGCCACCGCTTCAAACTCTTCGCGCCCAGTCACGGAGTCCGCGCTGTCCGGCGCTGCGCCTCCGCACCAAAAGAGAAGGAGAGAAAGCGCGTGACTGCGCGCTGTTCTCTTTCGCGGCCGTCGGTGGGGCGGCGTTTATTCGTATCAACCAACGCAGGCTGAAAGTCGATTCGTAACAACCGTTCTCTAGCACGTTGCAAAGTAATGGGGCTCGGCCGGGACCACAAAAAAATTCGTATCATCCGGAAATTCGTATTAGCCGTGATCGTATCATCGAGCTTTTACTGTATTGTATTGTAACACATGCTTACTAACTAAATTAATAAGCATGGCGTCACGCGCGCACAAGAAAACATGAAACGATGACCGCGGAAACTCGCTGTCAAAACGTTGGAGTGAGGAAGCGGGGCCGTAGCAGTGAGCGAATTCGCCTTCGTGCCGCCTCTCGCTTCAACGCGAAAGCGGCGAATACACAGCGCACACGCAGCCGCGCCATACGCAGCAGCCACCGGAGTAGAACGCCTTCATGTTCCCAACGTCAGTTGGGCATGTCCTCGTCGCCTCTTTGTGTTTCGTGTCTGTTTTTTTTTTTTCGCTGGTCGTATCAATATGGAATATCAACTAGCCTGGTCTGACACCTTACTTCCTCCTAATGTTTGCTCACAATATCACTCCAGCCGTAACTTGTAGTACACTGAAGTTTAATTTGTCATTTCCGATAGCAACGTTCAAAAGGCAGATACAGTGAACCATACACTTGATTGTCATCTTTTGGCGCCGAGACAGCGTTGCCTGTGCTCTTTTCAACGCCAGCGGTGCGTGAGTTCCGCGGCGCGGGTTTTGCGCTACCTCCTTCGAGATATGGCGCCACTCTGCGTGACCAGGCCGGCAGCGTCCGGCGCGCCGCGGATGGTTGTTTGGCCGAGACGAGACTTGCAACGAGGTTCAGTTCAGAACAGGTTCATTTCGGCTCAGTAAGCTTTCAGGCCTGCGTCGCGGCACCAATCTGCTTCACCGGGAACCATTTCATGCTTACTCTCGATTACGGGAGAGCCAGCAATTTTTTCCTTAAAATCTACCTTGTACCCCTACCTATGACTGTAAGAGATCCGGTCGTATCAATCTCTTGCCTGCTTTTTGTTCCGCCAATACTCTAAACATCTCTTGTTTATCTCGACTGCTGATCAGTTGATCCTTCCGTCCACTTTAAACCGAAGCGCTATTTAGGCGAAACTTTTGATTTGCCATCGAGGCGGAACTGCGACATTTTTGTAAAGTTCGCGTATTAAACAGCGTTTTATTCTCACCAACGGCTTCAGCAGCTGCGGCTTCGTTGCTACCTCTAACCCTGCCAAGAAGCCAAGTGGGTGAAGTCGCTTCGAAATGTATTACATATATCTATTATGTAATGACAAACCAGTCCTCGGAATCCCGCAAGGTGGAGGAAGAATCACGGAAGGGGGAAAAAAATGTCATCCACCCCAATGTAGCGTCGAGCTACAACGGAAACCTTGACGGGTGTCTCAAAAAGAACGCCTCGCAATTGAGGAGAAGTTCGTCCTGGTCCGGGACTCGAACCTGGGCCAACGCCTTTCCGTGATGGTCGCTATACCGTCCGAGCTAACCAGGAGTCTAGCAAATCCCAGCGCGAAATCGAATTAATCGATAACTCGAAGTGCAGGGACACTGAATATGACAAATCACTTCTGCGGAATCCCGCATGGTGGAGGAAGTGTCATGAAAGGGAGAAATCGTTACCCACCCGAATCTAGCATGAAGCTACAACGGAAAGCCTTATGGGTTTCTCAGAAAGAACACCTGGAAATTGAGGAAGAATTCATTATGACACAGCATCGTCCTTTACAGCATTCTCAAAGTTCATTATTACACAATGAGTTAGCGTTAATTGGCTCGTGTTCCAGATCGATGTTTCACTTTATCATAACGTGAATTTTTGCTGCTTAGTATAATGCATGCTAACTTGCTCTGCCTGCGCATGCGCATAGAGTATGCTTTTCAAATGAAGCTGCGTGTTAGGATTTGTCTGTCTTGTCATGTCCTATATGTCAATTTGCCGCAGAGATATAAATTATTTTATGTGACCACAGCGCGTTGCTTGGACGCTACGGGAAACAACGGCGCTATAACGTAAATCTATTCCAAACCATTCTATTCCAATTCTGCAATCAGCCCACCATGATTGGTTAAAATATTTTCGGGCCACTCCCAACTTCGCCTGTCTGTCACGCGACGTCACGAAAACCGCGATAGCTCCCCATCTGATATAACATGTACACACTGATTATGCATGAATAAAGAGCACAAAAGAAAAATAATTATTCTTTATTCAACGCCTTTTCACCATTAGTTCTCTGCTATTGGTCCAATCTTTTCGGGCTGCGCCCACTTCGCCTGTCTGTCACGCGACCTCACAAAACCGCGAAAACTCACCGCGTCAAAGTGACGTGCACGCGAAAAAAATGCATTAATATGCCGAACAAAACTGAAAATTTTCCTGAATAGCCAGAGACTGCCCCGTTCCGAAAGGAATAGAAGATGGCTGCCCGCCGATCGCTCAGGCCCTCGCTACTCGCACCTGCCGGTGAGCATGTATTTATTTGCGCATGATAAACCTTTTTTCGTGGAAGTAAAGCGTTATCGGGAGCCCTTTCGGCATGCATACGACATCGCTCTGCCAACTCTTACTTGCTGAGGATCCGTTTTAGTGGCATTCTTATCCTTCCGTTGCACGCTGCCGCGATTTTCGACCAGCCACCGCAAGCTAAGTAAGGCGAAGCGGACCAATCGGAGAAGCCGGCACCACCCTCTTCCGGCGGTTGTCTATTTTCATTGTGCTGGGTTCGGTCTCATCGAAGCCCTCTCCACTAGAGCGTGCTCCTCGCCTCTTGTCAGCCAATTAGATAACAAACACCTCTCAGTGCTATTAGTTTTGAAAGCGAACAAAGGTGACCTCCTATAAACGAGGAGAGTGTTTGATTGGGTTGTTCAGACAACGCTGCGGGTCACTGCCCGATGCTTGCATCGGTTGTTACGTAAATTTGACGTCAGGAGATTGGAATAAAAACAGTTTGGCATAGCTTTACGTCATAGCGCCCAAAGATTGTATACTTTTACTGCAGAAATTTTTATAATACTTACAATTTTATTGAAGCATACGAAACAATATTGTGCACTTTTACTGAATGGTACATTACAAGAAGTTTCTGAGTAATTTCATGCTGTAGTAAGAAACTACTATATGGCAACCTGGAAGAAGCCAACGGAAGCCACGAAGAAGAAGTGAGTGCGCGAGCTCGTGACGAACGTGCATGGGAGCTCGGGCCCTTCGGAACGAAAACGGCTGAGCTAGCGCTGCCAGGCTAGCCTGGGCGTGTACGGGTTCGACCTGAGGCACAACACGGACCGAGCCGGTGCTACCAGACCAGCCGGGACGAGACGGGCGTGTCCCACGGTGAACCTGTGTTCCGGCCAGAGCTGAGATGTGGACCAGGCTGAACGGGTCGGTGCTGTTCCTGCGGTGAGCGAGCGTTCGAGCCCAGCGGTTCCAGATGGCCTTGGTCGCGAGTGCGATGTTCGGGCGAGCCACGTGAAAGGGTCCGGCACAACCGCCTGCTGGGGTTGTGGCCACGGTGCCGCGTTGCTGACCGCGCGGGCCTGCCGTGCTGTCAGGCGAGCAGTTCATCATCTGCACGTTTGCTGGCCGCCTGTACGATTCCGTCGTACAAACAGTGCTTGAAGTGTATACGAGCGCCAACGCCATCGACATCAAGTACTGTGAGTGACCTTACGAAGATACTCAGACTCATCGTATCGTCAGTGAGACACGCTCTGTGACAACTCGCGTGAGTCGTGGACTGCGTGGACAGTATAGAAATTCTACAGTATCTTGTAGCTCCTCGTAAGTGTAATTGTTGCCGTCTGTCGTCGATAAATGTTTGTCCTGTCTATGACTTTGCTTCCTGTATCTGAGTCCCTGGGCCCACGAAACACTACATATGCACAGGAATTATCTCGTAACCTTGATAAATTATGGTGCACCTTTATTGGAAGTTGGAATAAGTAGCAGTGAGACGTTGACTTTATTTTAGATGTGCGAAACATTTCGAAAATGTGCACCTTTAATTAAGGTTCCGAGATTAAGAGTGTATATGAGTAAAACAAAACAATATCTCTCGTGTGTGTTTAGAAATATAACGTTCTGCCGCTTACTTATATGTAAAGGTATATCTAATGCATGATCGTCTCACATTTCGCTCGAAGCTCCGCCTTGCACATCTAACCGCCTTTCCACTCCTTTAAGTTTTAGGCACATGTTCGGCCGAACACTTTCATACAAATCATCTGTACTGCCCACTGTCACTCACCTTTGGAATAGTCCTCCGGGTCATATCGTTTCAATATCTGACACCGTAGCCTTTCGTGGAATGCTGCATGAGCATGTATCTTAGCGCTATGTGGCCATGTGTATGCTTGCCAGTTGTGTGCGCATTCCCCTTTTTTATATTTGCAGCTCATGTTGCCTTGCTTGACCGGCTTTGCAGGAGTATGCATTTTGTTATAGATGTTCTCGAGTTTTTTTTCTGTTTGTTTACACTCTTGTATTGTCTTTGTAGAGATACCAGCAGTCATAGAGGCATTGCGTAGTCAAGGAGTAGAGGAGGCATACGTGAATATCTTGGCAAATATCTACAAGGATTCCACAGCTACCTTGGTTCTCCACAAGAAAATTATAAAGTTACCTATCAAGAAAGGTATCAGGCAAGGAGACACAATCTCTCCAATGCTATCACTGCATGCTTAGAAGACGTACTCAAGCTCTTAGCCTGGGAAGGCTTAGGAGTGAGAATAAACGGCGAATATCTCAGCAACCTTCGGTTTGCAGATGACATTGTGCTATTCAGTAACAATGGAGATGAATTACAACAAATGATTGAGGACCTTAATCGAGAAAGTGTAAGAATTGGGTTGAAGATGAATATGCAGAAGACAAAGATAATGTTCAATAGCTTTTCAAGGGAACAAGAATTCAGGATCGCCAGTCAGCCTCTAGAGTCTGTAAAGCATTACGTTTATCTAGGTCAATTACTCGCAGGGGACCCTGATTACGAGAAAGAAATTTGCAGAAGAATAAAATTGGGTTGGAGTGCATACGGCAGGCATTACCAAATGCTGACTGGGAGCTTACCACTGTCGTTGAAAAGAAAAGTGTACAATCATTGCATTGTACCGGTGCTAACATATGGGGCAGAAACTTGGAGGTTAACAAAGAAGCTCGAGAACAAGTTAAGGACCACACAAAGAGCGATGGAACGAAAAATCTTAGGAGTAAGGTTAAGAGACAGGAAGAGAGCGGTGTGGATCAGAGAACAAACGGAGATAGCCGATATTCTAGTTGACATTAACCGGAAGAAATGGAGCTGGGCAGGCCATGTAATGCGTAGGATGGATAACCGGTGTACCATTAGGGTTACAGAATGGATACCAAGAGAAGGGAAGCGCAGTCGAGGACGGCAGAAGACCAGGTGGGATGATGAAGTTAGGAAATTCGCACGCGCAAGTTCGAATACGCTAGGGATCACAGGCCCTCGTCCTGCAGTGGACATAAATATAGGCTGATGATGAGGATGATGACTTTCGGGAACCGGCATTATGCAACGCATCCTGTTTTCCAAGCTTCGAAGCCAATGGCGAGGATTATAAAGGCGGAGTCGGCGCCATTGCTAACAGCGGCGAATTGTTTTAATGAAAAACACGGCACCGAACAGCAAGACGCTTGGTAGCGAACGTCGAAGTAGCTAGGCATAGCGTTACCGCGGTGGTGCCTGTTAGAGGCGGCGAGATATTCAAATGGCGGCGGTGGTGGCTTCGATCAATACCGTTTCGGACGTGGGATCATGGCAATAAGTCTGGAACATTTAACAGCAACGGGATTTTGCATCCGAAATTTCAGACGTTCGATGGTCATACATTGGCTCTAGGGTACCGTGGCACTGGCGCGAAGGCGTCCGAATTATCGGGTATGTCCGAAAAATAGGGCGTCCGGGAAATAGGTCGTTGACAAACCCTGCTGAAAACATTGTATTGCCGTGAAAACGCGAAAATACAGCACTTTTACGCAATTGGCGCAAACGGCGCTTGAGGGGACGCAGCCAGGAGCAGGCAAGTCGAATACAGCAAAATGGCGCAAATGGTGCAGTTTGACCCCAACTGTCTTCCGTTTTGTTTTGGCCAGTAGCAAGGTTGGTCCTGGATGGAAATATTTAAAAAAAAAGTTCCTTCGCCAGGTGAAGTCATAATCGCTGACAGTGCTTTCTCATGGTAGCCATCTGCTCCCGCCTGCTTGTTTACACAAGTTGCTTGTATCGTTTAAAGCACAGGTGTAATTGCGCAGCTTCTATACTTAAATATCTTGCGAAGGCAAACATCCGGTTAAGAACACCGAACAGTAGTTATACGATCATACTATACGGCGCTGCCCACAACTGTACAGAAGACGTGAGAGTGAAGCTGCGCCTTGCTCGACCAAATGGACGCGCTGCTGCTTCCCGGGCAGATGTCCCTGCTATGGCGGTCACTGATATAAGGCTCGCTTCTCGCGCATTATTGATGTCGTCCGTCTCTTGGATATTGCGCGCCTCTTGAATATTCAAACGGGCCAGAGTGGCAGCCCGAAAAAGCCCATCGCGTAATTCCTTTTCCACCACCTACCGGGGAGGAAGATCAGATTGCTGCAAATATTTATTTCCGCCAATGGTTCTCTGCGGAGTGAACTTGCTTCGTCTCGGCGAAGTGCACGCATGTGGCAATGTGGCCTTGACTAATTTTGTCTTTCTGCTTGCAGTGTTGCGGTGGGAGTCAAAGCACAGCATATGCAGCGACAAGAAGGTGCTTAAATAGATCAAAATGGGAGTACTTGGAGAAAGTGGATTAAAAATAGATCATTAAAAGTTCTAAAGCTATAGTAAGGAAATTTTAGAACTGCAAGGAGAGGGGGGGGCAGCGAGGAGGTGTTTGCATTGAGCATGAACGAGAGCCGACAGCAATATACGAACTGGTGCAGTGCGCTTCTCAAGTCTACAAAAAAGAAAAAAAAAACGAAAAAAAAAAACGGGAATAATACGTATTTCAGCAAGGGCGCATTGCCTCACATCAGGCAGAAAAGTACAATTCATTTTAACATTTCAATAGTCGGGGTACGAACTTTACTAGAACCAAAGGAACGTCATGCGCTCATTTTATGTGGAAGAAAATTATATAGATAATTGGAAGTATGCACAGATTTTACACCATTTCAAAGGCATCAATTCTGTCATACCTAATATGGCACGTAGTAACCTACGTAACCTCGAAAAGTGTGTGTGGTACATTTTTTAGGCCGCATTACTTGTTCAGCGTCGAAGCATTTCCTCGCGGTTGTGAAACAGAACGGTATCACAGATCGGTCAAACGAATCCTCACACTCGGAGCCAGCAGGTACGCTCCTGCTACTGTTCGGGCACAGGTGCATGCAGGGATGTTCGTGCACAGGTACCTGAAAGAAGTTGCTTGCATTCAGGTTTTTTCTCACTAGCAACAGCGCAATGATGCCTCTGAACATTGCATACGACGGCGCTCGAACAGTGTTTTCCTTACTGCACGCAATGTTTTCAAGACGACACGGACCTCGGCGGCTACATGTTATATTCAGAGCAATTGTTGGCGCCGATCTTTTTCCGGCCTACCTTCGTGCTCACATGGAACGGCAAAGTTAAAGCATGGCCAGAGCAGTACTGCCGACAACTCTACTGATGCAGTGAAACAAAATTTGTTATAAATGATTCATGGGGCGATACCCTTTAATACTATAGACATACTAAACGAGGCAGGCATTCGGCCCAGGCACGACCCGGAGGATAAAGTCTGTCTACCTAAAAACGTTACTTCCCTAATCAAGGTAGACCCGATTCCGCGCAACATTCACCCAGTACACACTGAGGGTAGGAGACGCGCGAGAGCTCAGGCAATCCTCAAACAGATCACTCGACAGGGACTACACGCTCTATTCGTAGACGCCGCCAGATACGACAGGGAAGACGCGTTCGCCCTATCGGTAGGGGATGCGAAAGGCAATCTGGTGAATGCGGCCTCTGTGCGCACCAATTCTGCTCACGAGGCGGAGGAGGCGGCTATCGCCCTGACCATACACAGCGCAAATTCTCCCCTCTTCGTCTTCTCGGACTCCCGTTCAGCCGTTAGGTCCTTTTCGGCGGCGCGCGTATCGAAACGGGCGAATAGAATTGCAATCAACAAGCTCACTAATTTCGGTCAAATCGGCACGGAAGCATATTTCCACATTTCATGGCTCCCGACCCACCTGGGAGACTCAATCCAACCGCACGGCTGCAACCCCAACGAACGGGCTCACCGGCTGACGCGCGATTTCACGACCCGCGCAGCCGTCAACGGCCCTCCTCGTAACGAGGCTTGCATCCAGAAATACCCATTGTGCACCTTTCACGAAATCGTCTCACACTACCGCTTGGAAAGGAGGTGGTTCTCTCCTCCTCCCCCAAAACTAAATAAACCACAAGCTAGCACGCTCAGAATGTTACAAACCCGCACGTACACCACTTCGCGGTCCCTTAACAGGATAGACCCACAATTCCCGCAGTCGTGCCCCAAATGCGGAGCCGATTCATGCTCTTTCGATCATATGCTCTGGCTGTGCCCAGCCATAGAAAACTCTATACTTGCCACAAAGGAACAGTGGGAGGAGTTCCTAAGAAGCCACCACCACCACACCCAACTCAAGGCAGTCCAGAGGGCCCACGACATCGCAACGGGATTTCGCCTCCCGGTGCCATCGTGGGCGGAGCCACCGACTTGACCTGAGGAAGCCTTCGGCTCCCCCTGGCCAGTTTCACAGGACCAATAAAAGTTATTGTCACCGTCACCTTCACATTGCTGCAAAGCAGAACGAACGTCTCCCTATCACCTGCATGAACCGACTCTATACCTTTGCGCCTTACTGCTCGGTCCAACCACCTGCTTCACTAGACGTCATTTCTCCCGCGTATTCTTCTATTACCCTAAAATCTTCCTCTTTTATATTCCGTACTGTCGTTTTACAATCGCGCTCACGGTTTTATGCACAACGCATTTGCACTTTTCCGGTTCACTGTGGCAAATTTTAACAATTTGATAATGAGTACAATGGTTTCCAGAGGCACCATATATTTATGTTCCTTGGTTTTCGGCTTCAATATTTTTTTTTTTTTGATTCGGAGGGTAAAAGCCGAGTGTGCTTTTTAAGGAGAAAAACCAGGCAGACTTCAAGGCTTTTGTTCTCTGGCAAGAAAATCGGGAAGGATTCGGGATTTTTGTTGTCTGCCAGCCCAAAGTTCCCAATTTTTCTGCTAACAATTAACACAAGCAATGGTCTCCTTTACCCGCCGTGGTGGCTAAGGCGTTGCGCTACTAAGCCCAACAGTGCGGGATCAAATCCCGGCCGCGGTGGCCGCGTTTCGGTGGGGGTGAAATGCGAAAACGCCCGTTTACCGTGCATTGGGTACACGTTAAAGAACCCCAGGTGGTCAAAATTATTCCGGAGTCCCTCACTACGGCATGCCTCAGTAAGAGATCGTGGTTTTGGCACGTAAAACCCCAGAATATAATTTTTTCAAATGGTCTTCTTTTAGACACAGACGTTCTATTCAAACAAGTGAAATCCCTCGTAGGGACGTGCAGTGGCAAAAGAAAGTTGTTCGCAAATCATGTGGTAAGGTCACCTGTACAAATGCTCGTTGTCAGGCATTTTTAATACATTTAAAAGAAAACCAGATTAACAAAAACAACAAATAGACACGCGTTTGGGGATCTCTTCCTTACTTTGCTTTCTGCATTTTTTTAACGAAGGAAAGAAGAACAAAAGGTAGTACAGACGGGCATGCTTCTGAAGGAGTGTGTGATGCTTTTCATCATATTGCAAAGCCCTTGTTGACGTACATTATCATATGCATTGGGAGCATCTCTGGGTTCATCATAGACCGGTAGGGTCTTTTGTCCTTGTCTGTTGTCATCCTCTTTTAGTAGTTCCCAATATAGGTCTCAGCAATAAAATTATTGGAATTACCCTTCTTTGAACGTAACGTAGATCCTCTCAGCGTCACAGCTATCATTCGCAGTGCAGAGCGATGTCAATGCCACTCTAATTCACTTCCTCGCGCATTGCCAACGTTGACATATATGCGACGTGCAGAAATGCGATGCAATACGCCGTCTATTATGCAATGCACCTGCATTTGTTATTATCCTTTACTAAAAGGCAAACTTAGTGGATAAATCGGGTCTAACGCAATTGTCATAAATTTTTTTTTTGGGGGGGGGGGGGTGCAAAATGGGGAAATTATCGAGTTTTACCCAGATACGAATGACCCAGGATATGTTCCATAATGGCGCCTGTGAATGATCTCTCAAAATGTATCATTTCAGCGTGTTGAATGTCTCGTAGCGGCGGCACGGAATGTTTATAAATTACACACAAATTTTCAAATGTTTCAATGGCTTAGGCTTAAAATGACGTTGTTTGCTTCGCATTGGCGCAAGGTAAATATTTCCATGCGCGGCCTCTGCATCGAAACTGGCAGGCAAATAACAACCGGCGCCACACTTCTTTTACTAGAAAATACTTCTGATATTATTTGCTTTCTAAATCGCACCGCCTATTCTCTATTATAAGGAAGGCCTCTGTAGCAGAGAGCATGCCGATTAGTCAGCCTTGTATCAGTTTTATTCTTGCAAACGGTTCTTCTGTCGTGTTTTTTGGCGCAACTTCTTGCAAAGTCCTAGGTGCCCTGCTAAGCTAGTAGTACTCAATACTGTGGCCGGGTTTTACGCTACCAGGTTGTCTAATCGTCATTTCAGCCACGGGCACGAGCCGACTACACCAGTTGGTAGTACTTACTATAGTAGTAGTAGAAAAGTGATTGCTTGTTAATTGAAATAAAAAATAAGGGAGAAACGAAAATTACTGCTGACCCACACTGCAACTTTTTAGCGCAGTCTGCTGACACCTGAACGCAGTGGGGGAGTACAGGGAGAGAGGATAACAGAGCAGCGAGAGTAAAGAAGAAACAACTTTTTGGACAACAGAGTGACCCATAGTTCGCCTGTGGAGCCCACTTCCTCGAAAGAGTTTGTCACCCGTTAGGCCACGCCCGCATGGCGAGGCCCACGCTGGTACGACGAGGTGCCAGAAACGAACGCAGACAAGCGCTCACTCGCGACTCAGCTTTTATTACACGAAGAAAGAAAATGCATACGCGAACAACGTGCATATCACATAAGGTAAAGAAACACGCACAAAAAAAAAAAAGCGCTTGTTCGACCCCGACAGAGAATGTAGCTGAAATTTTAATGCCGAAGTGGAATACAGGAATCGCTAAAAGTGGCATTTTGGACGTGCCGAAGACAGAGAGGACTTTCTATACAAAAAGTATGGTGACCTAAACAGGGCCATTCCCTCGACGTTAGCACACCAGCTCCACTACAAACTGCATTATGTAGTCGCTTGTGTTCGTTTCTCCACATCACAAAATTGCTCATGCTATATGTAACGCCCACTTAATATTTATAGAGGTGCGTTTGTACATACATGCATCTAAGGACAAAAAAGAGAGGAATGAAAGGTACACGGCTTTGATAACAAGAAGTGCGTGAGGCTCCGCCATCACAGGCCTAGTGCTGTCCTATCTCGGGGGCGACCTCACTAAATTAACTGCGCTAAATTAGTGTGGGAAAATGTGCAGGCATTCTTGTACTACGTTTCCTTACGCGATACTCACCTATTCCAGTAGGCGTACAAATTTTGAGCATCATAACATAATTACACGTGGACATCGGATTCTGCAAATAGCCCAACACAACCATCATTGGTACATAATTATCAAATCATTTTGACTTCTATTTGGCGAATCCTTAAACAGTAGCCATGACAGCTTCATATTTCACTTACGAACAAACTTTGAATGAAGAGTGCATGTAATGGATCGCGTCTAGATGCAACATATAAAAGCTTATTACGTGCGTTCTTTGCCGATCTACGTCGGACCTGTCGCGGTAGCTTTGCTGCTGTGGCGTGGCACTGCTGAGCTCAAGGATGATAGACGACCGTGGAAAAAATAGCCTCGGCAGGGATCATAAACGTTTAAGCTTAAAATTTGGGAGATAACGCAAAGCACGAACCAATAGCACCAGAACTTCTAAAAAATGAATGAAAACCAGAGATAACAGAAATTACAAAAAATGTAGGGAAGGAAAGGGGGGTGTTTCCTGCAACAGTCTGGGAATATAAGGAACTAGTAGACGGTATACAACCGGAGATAAGACAGACGCGGCAAAAGAATTGTTGGATTGGAAAGGGGAAACCACGTAAGCAGTGGTTATAAGGAATTAAAGCAAGCTATATATACTATATGTATTAGCGTAAGCAGGCGTCTAGGGATCATCGAGAAGCCACAACGTGGGGATTACACGAATATGAGGTGCTCCTCAGATGGAACAAATACGGAGGAAAGAAAAGGGTGGCACGTGAGCTCGGGCAAGAGAAAATTAAATGCGCAAGTGAACACACTAACATTCGCAAAATAGATAAAGACGCACCAAAACATTCTAGAACCACGTGAGATCACTCGGAGCTCCAGCTTAAAATTCGCAAACGGCTATAAGGGATGAAGACGGTAACATCTACGAAGGAGACGATGCACTGCGGTATACATCACAGACGTTATTAGGGATAACTTCGGCACGGAAGAAGGCGTAGTTCAAACTCAAGCAGATCCTGCAACAACAGAGAAACCTCAGACACCAATATTTAGCAAGGAAAGCTTTTACTGAAAGAAAGCAGAAGAAAATACCCCTAATAACACGGCAGCAGGACCCGATGAAATCCCAGTACAGCTAATCAAGAACATCTGTCAAAAAAGGAAGGCACTGCTGACTAATGCCATAGAGCAAGCGATTAGAACGAAGGAAATTCCGGTCGAATGGCGTAAATGCAAGATGAACGTCATCTACAAAGGCAAAGGCGATAAGAAAAAGACGAGCTCGTACAGGTCAGTTACAGTAACGTCGGTGATATATAGAATGGCAATGCAAGCCATAAAATTAGAACTGTCGAAGTGGGTGGAGAGAAATGATGTACTGGGGGAACTACAGAATGGGTTCAGGCCAGGCCGACGCTTAGAAGATGACATGAGAATAGACCTTTATCGATAGCATTTCTAGATATTAAAAGAGACTATGACAACGTAGACAGGGAATTATGGGATATTCTTAAGCACGAAGGCATAGATGACGATTTTGGGGAGTTGCTGAGGGAGATATATAAAGACAACCAAGTACAAGGTATTTAGTATTCTCCTTTTATTTCCAACAGACCTAATACAGAGCCTGCTAGAGGGGCAGAGGCTAAAGGCTTAAAATGCCTGACAAAGGCCTCTGACCCTTTACAGTTTGGTGAGCGGTTTTAGGCAAAGATGACAGTCACGCTTCCATCACAAAAAATACAGAGAAGAAAACACAGAACATAACCATTTTGCACTTTTATAAAAACAGTATCAATGTATATGCATGTCTATATTACTGACATACTGTATGCGGTAATTATATACATTAAACATACATTACACGTGCGTGTTTTTTTATTACACAACTATATTCATACAACATACGATCATATTTGCATACAGACATACATATTGCACGCGTTTTACACACACCAAAAAATCAAAACTATAAGTAGATAAAGAACCATAGCAAACATTATTGCTGAGAGTATTTCAATTCAGAATTTATTATTAAATGTTTTATGTTATTTTTGAAAATATTTACAGTGGTACTGAAATTCAATTTTTCTTCGACCTTATTTAATACATCAGCTACCTGATATTCCATTTTCTGTCGTCCGTATTCAGTTCGTATTTTGGGAGTGCGTCGTTTTTGGTATCTTAGACAATAGCTAGGAATTATTTCATCTTTTGTGTAGAGCTTGTTTTTGTGTATTAGTTGCAATAGCTTGAAATAATATAACTGGTCTGCTTGCAGTATGCCATGTTTTATAAATAAGGGAGCCGTTCTTAAATCTTGCACTTTACCATAATAATTTTCGAAAGACCGTAAAATCTTTTTTTGAAGTATAACAAGCTTGTTGTAATTTGTTTTTGTAGTGGTACCCCAGACAAGTAAACCATATGTAAGTTTGGAATAGAAAAGAGAGTAATAAAGAGTTCGCTTTAGCCAAAGCGGTATAAGGTGGGTTATCCTGTACAAACATCCAACGGTACGTGCTAAATCTGAAATTAGGTAATTTATATGTGTAGTCCAACTTAGTTTGTCTTGAAACCATACCCCAAGAAATTTTTGTTCTTCAACATGTTTAATTAGGCTTTCTTCAAATTTTAGCATTACGTTTCTGTACAATGGCTTGTTGGTAGGTCGAAATATCATGTATGTAGTTTTGGAGGCATTTAATGTCAGCTTGTTCCGTTTTAGCCATCTGGATAGATGAAAAAGATATGCATTGGCATCGCGTTCAACTGTTACAAGGTTATGGGAAGAAAAAAATATATTTGTGTCGTCTGCATACATGATGACGTCAGAGGTAGCAGGGATAGAAACAATATCATTTATAAAGATGATAAATAATAGTGGCCCAAGTATGGAGCCCTGAGGGACGCCTTGTTTTATTTTCATTTCTGTTGAAAACGCTCCGTTATTCTTTACAAGTTGAAAACGATCAGATAAGTAGCTTCTGAGAAGATCAAGAGCAATGCCTCGGACTCCATACCAGGATAATTTTTTTAGTAATAAATCGAATTGTATCGAGTCAAAGGCTTTCCTGAGGTCTAGAAACAGGCCAAGCGTATATTCCCTATTCTCCATATTTTCGATTATTTTGTTTTTGATATTTACTAGAGCCTGCTCAGTTGATTTGTGCTTTTGGAAACCATATTGATTTTCGGCTATTTGGATTTTCGGCTATTTTCGGCCAAGGTGTATGGGAAGGTTGAATATGTAATTCGGTGGTGGAAATTCACCATGGACTGAAGCAAGGATGTCTTCTGTTACCATGGTTGTTCCCGCTTTGCGTTAAGCGTATAGAAAAACGACTAGAAAACAGCGAAGTAGGCTTTGATTTATCCTACATTCGTAATGGACAAATGGTGAAACAGAGGGTCCCCAGGCCATTGTATGCGGACGACATAGTGGTAGTAGCAAACAATGCAAGACATCTACAGACACTTGCAAATATGTGTGGCAAGGTAGCGACAAATCTAGGCCTTAAGTTTACCACAGAGAAACCGTGAAATATGATCTTCAGTGAAGAGATGACTAATTACGTGATGACACTTCAACAGCAAGTCATACCCATAGTCAAACGATATAAATACTTCGGCGTATAAATAAACAAAGGAAAGACTTACTCAAGCACCCACCCAGTTAATCTGAAAACAAAGGGGAAGCAGAATGCAGCAATAATGAAACACATAGCAGTGTGAGGTCACAATAAATATGAAGGAGTGCGTGGAATCTGGAAAGGAGTAATGGTGCCAGCGCTAACGTTCGCAAATGTCCTTCTGTGTTTAAAATCGGATATCTTGTCGGGGTTGGAAGTTAACCAAAGATCAGTAGGCCGGTTGGCTTTGGGAGCCCACGGTAAAACCACAAATGAGGCAGTGCAGGGTGACATGGGTTGGGCCTCTTTTCAAGTCGGAGAAGCACAGAGCAAAATTAGTTTTGAAGAAAGGCTCAGGAACATGGATGAAAATAAATGGGCGGCTAAATTGCACAAGTATCTCTACCTGTAAAGCGTGGACACAGAATGGCGGAAGAGGTCAAGAAAGTTGGCAACCAAGTACAGGGTAATTGAAAGTGTCAATAGACATTGAGGAGTCATCAAAAAGAAATTGAAACAGAGACAGCAAATTGGATGCAAATGATGGCAACAAAAAAGACCATGAGGATTCACAAGAATGAGAAGAAAGAAATTAGAAGGGAAAATCTGTACGATAACACAAAGCGAAGTGCCTTGCTATTTGAGAGTCGAGCTGGTTGCCTAAGGACAAAAACATAGCCGAGCAAATTTTGGGAACTAGATTAGGCATGTGTATGCTGCAGCAGAAATGCGGAGACCACTCAGCACATCCTAATGCAAAGCGA
Organism: Dermacentor silvarum; assembly: GCF_013339745.2. NCBI lineage: Eukaryota > Metazoa > Arthropoda > Arachnida > Ixodida > Ixodidae > Dermacentor > Dermacentor silvarum. The sequence continues at coordinate 10,392,814 of NC_051154.1, read as the reverse complement.
AGGTATTCACGCAGCGAGACCCATAGGTAACGTACACCTTCCAGAAACGCTTGGATTTAAAGTGGACGGAAGCAACAACCGGCTAGCAGTCGAGATAAGCAAGAGGCGTTTAGAGTATTGGTGGGGAAAAAATGTCACAGTTTCGCCCTAAGGGCGAAGCAATGAATGCGATAGTAACACAGCAATGTCATACGAAGTAAGGTGAGCGGCTTTGGTAGCAATATGAATTGTAGTAAACATGAGCTGATTAAGTAAGCAGGTGTGCTGCGGCGTAAGTAGACCGACATGAATAGAGACTCGATGACCACGAGAAGGCGCGTGTGAAACGGTGGTGTTGATGAGAAGCGCTTCCCGTGGGCAGCGCGTGCGAAGGGACACACCTGTATAGCGCTGCACTGCCGATACGGGCAGCATTGCATGTGTAGCGTACGTTGGAAAATGTCGCCCGACTATTACTAACTGAATGAACAAGCGTGGTGTGAGCGCGCACAAACAAACACGAATAGATCACACTGAATGACTGCAGACAACGACTGTCAAAACGCTGGCAGCAAGCATACGCCGCAGCGGGCGAAGGTACGTGCGGTCTATCGCTTCAACGGAAACTGAGCGGCGAATGCACGGCGCATAAAGGTCAGAGCCGTGGGGAGATAAGAGATGGTGCGGGCGAGACGAGCGCCGTTGTTGGCAGAGTAGAAGTGCCCCCCCCCCCCCCCCCCCGCTCCCTCCGGCGCTCGCTTCCCGCTTCCTTGCTTGCGCGTGGAAGATTGAGTGCGTTCGCTCTCCGTGACAGCGTGCGTCCCCGCACGCTTCCGCTCGGGCATACGGCGCGCGACGAAGATTTTATCTATACGGAACATCACGGCGACGGCGACGCCGACGGCGACGCCGATGGCAGAAATCCGGTGGAAGTGTCCATATAATTGCTATCGCAATAAAAGCAGGAAAGAGATTGATAAGACCGCGTCCGTTACAGGCATAGGTAGGGGTACTAGGTAGATAGAGATTTCAGGAAGAAAAAAAAAAAAAGATTAAGAAGATGTATACAAGAATTGCAAAGTATAGCTGTTCAAATCAAGCAGTCTAGGTGACTATTTGTGACCGCCCCGTTTTAAAGGAACATAAATTATCATCATCATCATCATCATCGTCATCATGGCGGCTTCGATCGTGGCCACGGCGGCTACATTTCAATTGCGCGAAATGCAAAAACGCTCGTGCAATTAGACACAGGTGCACGTTAAGGAACCAATGGTCAAAATTCCGGAGTCCCCCACTGCCGTGTGCCTCATAATGAGATCATAGTTCCGGCACGTAAATATCCAGAATTTGATTAACTTATTCGTAATCCATGTTTCGTATGAGTGAATATATGGATCACATAAGCTTGTGATCAGTACTGTTCCTTATTTCTATGCTGAAAATGCGCCTCTCTACTGGTAAGCGTTTATTTTTTGTAGGATATTGCTTAAACTTTACGCTCCTAGCACATTCGTATGCTTTCGAGTAAGTAAAGCAGGGGCCCTGTCAAGATGGCTTTCGAGGAACGTTTGTCCTGCTGCGGCAGCGGAGGCCGCCACGGCAGCGGCAGCTGCTGCTGCTGGGTCAACATCTCAACGCAACTATATGCGTGCGTGCGCGCGCTGAAAATGTGGCGCGGAAAAACGCGGAAAATGTGGCGGCGCTGCCATCGCCTTACTCTGAATTTCCGGCCAATAAACGTTGGCTCCGGCTGTTTCGGCAGCACTCATTAGCTGAGGCGAGCTCGCGGGCTCAGTAGCTGTCGTCTGCTCGACGCACCGTCGTTGTTGCGTCGTTTGCGTTCTTTCCGCCGCTCTTTTTCCACTTTATTTACAATAGATTGGTGGGGAATAATATCAGTGTTATCGCCACCGAGTATCCGCCTGTCAAAACTCCATGCAGCTGCGGTAGGGTCCCCGACGCTACAAGCGTCCGGCCGGCGAGCGGGGCCGCTCATTCGGGAGAAAGCGACGGTGGCGCCACCTGGATTTTCAATAAAAAATGCCCTCGTTGGACCCACTCCCCCAATCTAGTACACTCTAGGACAACCAAACATTTAATTTCGACGTTCCGGCCGGGGTCCGGCCTTCATATATATGTGTATGTATATATATATATATATATATATATATATATATATATATTGCAACAAGAGTATTTTGCAGGTAGACTTGATAAAGCGGTTTAACAAGCCGGATCGTTGAAAACCGACCTAGCGCGAACCACACGATCGTCAACGTCTTCTTCCACACACTGGCTGGCACAGAGCTGGTGCCGATGTGCTCCGGTACAATCACTCCCCACGCAGAAAGGAGCCAACCTGGCGACTTAGGGGATTGACAGCACAGGAGGGTCGTAGCATGGTTTCAGCCGAGTGACGTGAACGGTTTCACGCCCTCGGCAGCGGTGGTCGGAAGATGGCTCGAGCGGCTCGATGATGTAGTTGACCGGAGATGTTTGCTCGACTACTCGGTAGGGACCGTGGTAATTCGAGAGAAGCTTGGTCGAAAGGCCGGGAGTAGTGGACGGGACCCAGAGCCAAACTAGCATTCCCGGGGAATAGTGGGCGCTAGATGCGGATTCGTCATGGCGAGATTTTTGGCGACATTGGTCTTGCGCGGTAAACGAGCGAGCCAGTTGCCGACACTCTTCAGCATAAGCAGCCGCTTCGGAAACAGGCGAGGCTTCAGAGACATCGGGTCGGTAAGGGAGAATGGTGTCCATGGAACAGGATGGTTCACGTCCATATAGAAGAAAAAAAGGAGAGAAGCCGGTGGTAGCTTGTGGCGCAGAGTTATAGGCGTACGTGACGAAGGGGAGCACCCGGTCCCAATTGGAGTGATCATCGGACACGTACATCGCAAGCATATCTCCAAGGGTGCGGTTGAAACGCTCCGTCATGCCGTTTGTTTGCGGATGGTACGCAGAGGTGGTGCGGTGAACAATGCGGCATTCTTGGAGCAGTGCCTCGATAGCGTTTGAGAGAAAGACGCGGCCACGATCGCTTAATAATTCACGGGGCGCACCGTGTCGCAAAATGAGGCGGCGAAGAAGGAAGCGAGCGACGTCTATCGCGGTGGCAGCTGGCAGCGCAGATGTTTCAGCGTACCGTGTGAGATGGTCGACGGCGACAATGATCCACCGGTTGCCCGCAGGAGTGTTGGGGAGGGGACCGTAAAGATCAATGCCAACACGGTCAAATGGTCTTGTAGGGCACGGTAAAGGTTGTAGAGGACCAGCGGTGCTATGAGGGGGAGTCTTGCGGCGTTGGCACGAAAGGCATGATCGCACGTACTGGCGAATGTATCGATACATGCCGCGCCAGTAATACCGCAGGCGTAGGCGGGAGTAGGTCTTGAATACGCCAGCGTGGCCGCATTGAGGATCATCGTGGAAGGCGGTGCATATGTCCGAGCGCAGATGACGGGGGATAACAAGCAGCCACCTGCGGCCATCGGTTAGGTAATTGCGGCGGTACAACAAGCCTTCACGAACGACAAAGTGATGTGCTTGACGACGAATGGTGCGTGAAACAGATTCAAGCGAACGCTGAGAGAGAACGTCAAGCAGAGAAGCGATCCAGGGATCCTTGCGTTGCTCGGCCGGCATGTCGGTGATGCTGAGGGACGACGAATCGCAGGTGGAAGTTTGTAAACAAAGTAAGTCAGACGGAAGCGGAGAACGGGATAAGGCATCGGCGTCTGAATGTTTGCGTCCCGAGCGATAAATAACACGTATGTCATACTCTTGAAGGCGTAAAGCCCAACGAGCGAGGCGGCCAGTGGGGTCTTTCATAGATGACAACCAGCATAAGGCATGGTGGTCAGTCACAACGTCAAATTGGCGTCCGTAAAGGTAAGTACGGAATTTGCTGATTGCCCAAATAATTGCCAAACATTCCTTTTCCGTTATATATATATATATATATATATATATATATGTATATATATATATACATAGTCGAAATTACATGTTTGTTTGTACACCATGACCACATAATGCCAACAAACAATGAAGCCAAAGAACGCATCGGGAAAATTACCTGTGGTTGAAATTCACGTATGTATTTATATATACACACACCGTGCAGGGTGACATCATCTCCGGGAGCAGACAAAAACTCTCCGGACGAAGCCCGATGGTCGTATAGTTTCAGTCTGGCAACCTGCACGTCGTGCGTTTTACGTGACCGCCGGTTGTGCGAAGACACTCTTGTGATGACGTATATCATGTCACTCAAGCGTGTCAGTATGACGTATGGGCCGGCGTATCTTGAGGCAAATTTCTTGTACAACCCCTTTTTCCGAGCTGGTGCCCAAAGCGAAAATGACACCAGGAGCAAACGTGACAGGCATATGTCGAGCTCATAACAAGCCTTGGCACGATCTTGAGAGGAAAGAGTCCTGAGGCACGCCCGTCGACTTGCTTGTCTGACTTGACATAAAGTCTGGTTCATTGTATAGTCATCATGTAGTAACCAGGGAAAGATGGTGTCGAAAAAGCTTTGGAGATTATGAGCGTAGGGAACAAATGCGCATAGCCTGTGACTTTGTGCGTGGTAGTATTTTAAGCGTACCCACAAATGGCAAAATAAAATTCCAATTTTTCTGATCTGTGGAGACATACATGACAAGCATGTTGGTCTGGATACGATTTGTGCGCTGAGTCAAGCCGTTTGTCTGCGGATGGTAAGGTGTCGAGTGCCGATAATCAGATCCACAAGGTCGTAGTAGTTTTCAACAACGTCCGTCGTAAAGTGCCGTCCGCGATCACAAATCGCAACAAGTCGAGCACCGTGACAGAGGATAACGGAGTACAGCTGGAAAGATGAAATGTCAGCTGCTGTGCCGAAGCGAGTGCCGCCGTCTCAGTGTACCGGGCCACACACACAATGATTCTGCGATCCTGGTAGTAGACTTGGGGATGGGACCAAGCAAGTCGATGCCAACTTTTCAATGGGCGGTGGCTCAACTGGCTGCAAGGCGCTCGAATGAGGTGTAATTGACTGCTTATGGCGTAGGCAAATGGCACCGCTGTCACCACAATGCTTCGCCGTCTTCCAGAGCTTGGGCCAATAGAAACGCTGGCGCAGTGGGTGCAACATCCGAGCAAGGCCTGAGGCTATGTCATCGTGCATCATAAGCCTCAGCGTCTGGGGAACCACGGGGAACAGAATAATTCTTCTTATACAATAAATCGTCAAAAATATAGGGCTAACCCCATGCACGTGATTTTCGATCGACGGCGACGAGCGACAGGTTTTGCCATCGCGGAGGGTGATCCTTCCTTGTCGCTTGTCGCGTCGGCGATTTTTGACCAGCCTGTAATAAAAGGTGAGCCACGGGCTGATGACCGAGTGGCTTCTAGAATAGTTCTAATGAAAGGGTCATGGCTGTTTCTCACGCTTGAAGCCGGTGATGGCTTGAAGCTGGTGATAGCAAGGAGGTATTCATCTAAGTCATCTTCCGTATCTCGTGTGCTTACTGACGGAAGGCGAGATAAACAGACAGCATTGGTGTGGCAACGATCATTCTTGTATGTTAGAGGAAAGTCGTATTCTTGAAGCTCTAATGACCACTGAAGTAATTGACAAGAGGGGCCATGTAGTCCAACCAAACAGCAAAAAAAAAAAAAAAAAAAAGAAAGAAAGAAGGTGCTCTGTCACTATCCTGAAGTGGCGACCGTACATGTAGGTCGAAATTTGTGGGGCGACGAAGACGACCACGAGGCATCCTAGTTTGGTAATGCTGTAATTCCACTCAGCCTTAGTAACAGTATGGCTTGCATTGGTGATGACTAGTTGGCGTATATTCCATGTATCTGTGCGAGTACTGCTCCAACGTTCAGACCACTAGCATCGGTGTGAAGCTCAGTCCCATATTAAGATTAAAGTGGCGCAAAATGTTTAGTTGGCAGAATGCTGAATCACAATCCGCTGTCCATGTAAACGGTATGGCCTTGTGAAGGGACGACATGAGGGTAAAGGCTGTTTCACATGGCGCGATTTTCACACAGTGACACAGCGAATTCCGTCGCTCAGCGACCGCCGCGACGTCGCGGGCTCTCCGCGACGGGATTCCAACATGTTGGTCTGCCGTCGCTACAGTGTACTATGAAGATATTCTAGTTCACTATAGCTTCGCTGTTAAAAGTTAAAACACAGGCGGGTCGCCGAACAGGCGAGCGATCACATGCGCAGTCGGCCTCACTCGCTTCGGTGGCGTGTCTGGCGCATGACGCATGCATCTGGCGCGTCATTGGCCTATCGCTTGGTAACGCATGAAAAATAAGTCGCAAAGTATAAGTTAATTTGTACGCAAACCTTTTTAGTTTTAGTGGCAAATAATAAAACAAAATAAAACAATTCCTCTTAACCTAATTTCACATCCTTTTTTTTCTCGATGCTCGCGGCAGCTGACGGACGGCATTAATACTAGCGTGACGTATTTCCTGTTTCCAGTTTTCGCCTTGCGTGTCCCCTCTTGTTGAATTTCTTTCTCTGTGGCCCGGCTGCGCCAGTGTATGCTTAGAAAGTCGGTGAGAACTCAAGCATTGGAGAGTAGAGTAGAATGGATGGATGGTAATAACTTTATTGAATTGTCCTGCAGTTTTGACGACCCGGGCTCAGGTCTCCCACGACGGACGTCGAGATCTTGTCTCAGCGCCGCCTCGCGGGCCTGCTGGACAGCCCAGAGTTGGTCGCCGAGGTCGGAGCTGCGCAGAGCGGCGGCCCACCTCAGCGATAGGGTCTCGGAGTTTAATTCGGTTTTGTGTTGGGCGTTACATTCCCATAGCATCTGTTTGAATGTAGCTGTTTCCTGTTTGCATATCTTGCATGTGTCTTCTTTGTGTACTTCGGGGAATATCCGTTTGAGGTGAAACGGGTTCGGGAAGGTTTTTGTTTGCAGTTGACGTAGGGCCACTGCTTGTGCCCTGTACGCTATAAAACATATTTTACACTGAAATGTCATAGAGGAAGCAGACCCCAAGCGATTAGGTGTCCTAGAGATCGGGTGCGAAAACGACTGGCCGCATTGCAGCTAAAGCTTACACATTCGCGCTACAAACGTGTCACCCGTCCTGTGAGTTTTTGTGCGCTCCTTCGCCGGGGCGGCGCTTGTTATCTTGCCAAATCGTTATTATGGCTTCCGTAGTCGCGTACAGGCAGTTCACACGCTTTTGAGAGACCTGCGAAGGACATACGCTGCACTCTGTTGACGCACCGTACGCTATGTTGACCGATTAACGTCGGCTACACTAAACCGAACTCGCCAAGCTCGGTTGGCCGTTAACCTTGGTTAGAGGCATAACCGCCGTTTCGCCTGCTGGGCAACTGTGCTCACCGCGTTTAACAATTACCGCGGTTAATGCGACCGTGGTAATTGGTCTCAGATATGGTCTCAGGCATGCAGGCATCATCGTGGTTTATAGATGGGAAGGTCGTATCAAGGGTATAACGCGGTGGCAGAGCGTAAAGGAGAAAGAAGGGGCTGTAGCCGGTAGTTTCGTGCTGGGCGGTGTTAAACGCATAAGTAACGAAAGGTAGAACGCTGTCCCAGTTCATGTGATCCGTCGAGACGTACATGGACAACATGTTCGTGAGAGGTCTGTTGGTGCGTTCCGTAAGGTCGTTTTGTTTGTGGATGGTACGGCGCAGAGTGTCGAAAACTAGAACAACACAGGCGAAGCATCTCTTCAATCACATCTGCAGTAAACTGTCGCCCACGATCGCTAATAACGACTTTAGGAGGCCCATGTCGGAGGATGATAAAGCGTAGCAAGAAAAGGCACACGTCGGCTGCAGTAGCCGATGGTATTGCAGCCGTCTCACAGTAGCGTCTGAGGTGGTGAGTGCACACAACGGTCCAACGATTTCCGTTAGAGGGCCGTGGAAACGGGCCGAGAAGGTCGACGCCGACTTGCTCGAATGGAGTCCTTGGGGGTGACACAGGGTGTACTCTACCAGGAGGAGTACTTGTGGGACGTTTTCGACGTTGACATTCGTTGCAGCTAGACACGTAGTGCCGCGTCGTCTGACGCATATTAGGCCAGTAAAATCTTTATTGAAGACGGCAAAGCGTTCTAGCTGCTCCCAAATAACCGGAGGTTGGGTGGTCATGCGTAGCCCACAAGATGGAAGGCGCAGACTTTTCGGGACCACCAGGAGATATCGTGAGCCTGTGGTAGAATATTTCTTCTTGTACAGAAGCCCATCACGTGTGCAAAAACGATTGGCTGCAGGCGCGTTACACAACCCAAACGGCATCGCCGCCTGGTGTAACGAATGCTGTTTTTTCCTTGTCTGCCTTGTGCATCGGAATCTGCCAGTATCCGGACCGCAAGTCTATAATCGAAAAGTATGAGGCTGAAGAAATGCAATCTATGGCATCATCAATCCGTGGCAAAGTATACGTCTTCCTTAGTAACGGCGTTGAGGCGGCGGTAATGAACATAAAATCGCCATGTGCCATCTTTCTTTTTGACTAGAATGACTGCTGCAGCCCATGGACTACTCGGTTCTTGGATAACGTTTTTCTTTAGAATGTCACGGACTTGGTCATTGATCACCTAGCGCTCCGAAGGTGACACCCGGTATGGCTTTTGTTGCAGAGGCTGGTGAGATCCCGTGTCTATATGCGATGCTGTACATGAGAAGGGGGAAAGGAAGGCGGAGCCTCTTGCTGGGAAAAGTCGAACACCGTGAAGTATTTTCGTAGAATATTTGCCAGTTCCTAACGTTGGTTAGTGCTGAGCGATTTGTTTATCATAGCCAACATGGAAGTGTCCGTGGCGCATGCATCCGAATGAGACTCATCCTAGGTATCGGGGCTTCTGCAAGGATGGCGAGCGCTAATACTTGATGTTCACGAATAGCCGCAAGTTTCAGACCCTCTGGTAGTATTGTGGGTTCATTGGAGCAATTTATCATCCATAAAACAGTACGTCCGACGATAACCGACAGCGTACAATAGGGAACTAGAACATTCTTCTTAAGGCAACTAAGGTGAACGGGCTCTACGGTAGCGTCAAACGTTCTGTTGGTTGCAGGAGAACAGGTGACTGGGACACATTTGGCAGACAGCGGCGGTACGACGGTATCTGCGGAAACATAAAGGGCCCATTCGTAACACGGCGGGTGTTCCACAAATACGGCCGGAACGCTCGAATCTACAGTAATTTCTCCCGTTCGGCAATCGACATTGGTACCACACAGCTTCAGAAAATCGAGGGCTAGAATTACATCATCCGTAGCATGAGGTAAAACTACGAACTCCGCGGTAAACGTTTCACAACCCAAGCTAACTGCTGCAGTGCACACACCTACAGGGTACAATAGTTCTTCACTCACTCCACGAAACACATCGGTCCCATGAAAACAGCACTTTTCGTCCTAGCAGGCGTTTGAATGCGTGAATCATTACGGAAACGGTCGCTCCAGTGTCCACTAAGGCCATTGTTGAGATGCCGTCTACACGTACACAAACCTTATTTTTAAACATGCAAATTGGCGGAGGAGTTTCTGTCTAATCGAAGACTGTCCAGCGGCCTCACCTCCAACGGCCGCGCTGACTAGTTTTCCGGCGAAGGCGATGGGTAGCGGCGCCGGGGAGACGGTGACCGGCTTACGCGAGGGGCAGAAGGTGGTGTCAAGCTCCGATCGGAGGCCGGTGAACGGTTTCGCAGTGTTCCCAGGTTCTCGTTGGACATACCGCCAGATGCTGTTGATCGGTCGTACCACGGCGGATGGTGGCGTTGAGGGGCCAAGTTGCAGTATCTGGCGATGTGGCCCTCGATACCACAGTTGTAGCACAAGGGCAGAGGACGCACGACGAAACGCCGCTCAAAGCACTCGTCGAACCGGGTACAGCACCTCAGTACGCTGAACAGGAGCCGTCCGCCTCTGTGCATCACGGCTGGAGTGAAAGCGGTGCCCATACCGCTGTTCTGACGGAAACGTCTCCGGATGTGGCCACGTCGTTCCAGCCACATCGACGTCCGTGACACACACAGACGGTGGCAAAGTAGCGCATGGTGCTGTGGGCGCTGAGTGATACACTGGGTACGTAGCCGGCGGTTGAACTGTGTTGCACACTGGTTCATGGTGTCGCCGCAGTTCTTCGTGTACTATTTCCTGGATAGTAGAGGCAAGGTCGGTGGACGGACTCGTATCGACGCTGGCGACAGCTGTCACGTTTGCCAGTCATCCAAATTTCACTTTCACTTTCACTTTATTTCCTTAAAGACCCCTGTTCGGGGTATTACATAAGGGGTGGGTTACAAAATATGAGATACAAAGAATTAAAAAAATGTTACAAGACATAATGCGAGGCAATTTCTTCTATGAAGGCAGATGAGCAGGGTATAGAAACTATGTTGTGCGCAAGGCCGTTCCAGTCTTTGGCTGTTCGAGGAAAAAAAGAAGATGCAAAAGTACGCGCACGTGGACGAGCTACGTTTAAGGAATGTCCTATGCGATGCGTGACGGTGGCAAGATATATGGTGCACGATTGAGTACGCTGTGGTAGAATTTGTGAAATAATGATAAGCTAGCAATTAAACGGCGGTGGGAAAGGGTTTGTATGCCCGATTCCGCTTTTAACGAAGTTACACTGGCATCGTATGAAAAGGCGGAGTGAATGAACCGGATGGCCCGATTCTGAAGTGCCTCAAGAGCGGTAATGAGGAAAGTCTGGCGAGGGCTCCAAATGGCTGATGCGTATTCCAGTTTGGGTCGTATTAGTGTCTTATAGGTTAATAATTTCACATGCTGCGGTGCGTTTTTTAAGTGACGTCGTAGGAATCCAAGTGATTTGTTAGCAGAAGAGATAACGTTAGTCACATGCAGACACCAGTCCAGATCATTTGAGACGGTAACACCCAGGTACTTATAATTCTTTACAAACTCAATTTGTTAAAATTAAATTAAAGTATGGGGTTTTACGTGCCAAAACCACGATCTGATTATGAGGCACGCCGTAGTGGGGGACTCCGGAAATTTGGACCACCTGGGGTTCTTTAACGTGCACCTAAATCTAAGTACACGGGTGTTTTCGCATTTCGCCCCCATCGAAATGCGGCCGCCGTGGCCGGGATTCGATCCCGCGACCTCGTGCTCGGCAGCCCAACACCATAGCCACTGAGCAACCACGGCGGGTGAGATCAATTTGTTCGTTAGTGATTTTGTATTGAAATACCAAAGGGTTAGAATGGCGAGAAAACGACATTGCTTTACATTTGGTAGGGTTTAGGACCATTAACCAACGTTGACACCAATTTTGAATGTTGTTTAAGTCTTCCTGAAGGCGACCAGAGTGGCAAGATGTGCTTGTTGGTTCATCATGAAGGCTGTATTTCAGCGCTTAGTAAGGACGAGGACAAAGAAGGAGACGAGAAGGTGTGTCCGTTCGTCTCCTTCTTTGTCCTCGTCCTTACTAAGCGCTGAAATACCGCCTTCCTGAAGGGCGATTTGATCATTATTATTAGTGACTGAGCGGTAAATGACGCAATCATCAGCGTACATGCAGATTTTGCACGACACGTGTAATGGTAGATCATTAATGTATATTAAAAATAGGAGGGGGCCTAATACAGAGCCCTGGGGGACGCCTGACGTTACGGGTAGGGGCTCAGAAGTATTGTTATTGATGTACACCGACTGCATGCGATTAGTAAGGAATTGTTCGATCCATGTTAAAACTGTAGGATGTAGATTTAACCGAGAAAGTTTTAGGAGCAGTCGTTGGTGAGCTACTTTGTCGAATGCTTTTGCGAAGTCAAGGAAAATTGCGTCAGTTTGTATGTTAATATCGAGATTTGAGTGTAGATCGTGAAGAAAAATAGCCAATTGTGTTTCGCAAGTTAGTCCCTTGCGGAATCCGTGCTGGGATTGGTCAAAGAAATTGTTAGTATCAAGGAAGTTAATTATATGGGTGTATATGACATGTTCCATGATCTTACAGGGCACCGACGTGATGGAAATGGGGCGGTAATTCAAAGGCACATTTTTATTGCCCGATTTGTAGACTGGAACGACCTTGCTCATGTTCCACTCTTTCGGAAGGTTTCCAGAAGACAGTGACTGTGAAAACAACAATGTTAGGCATGCCGCAGAAATGAACTTGGTGTTTTTTTAAAATTTAGATGTGATTTCGTCGAGACCTGCGGATGACGAAAGTTTAATATTATCTATTATATTTGAAATTCCATGTATCGAGAAAGTGATAGCCGGCATTGTAGGTAGAGACGGCGCAAGAAATGTAGGTAAGGGAGTGTCGGGTTCTTTAGTGAACACTGAAGAAAAGGCTGCATTAAATGTGTTAGCAATGTCAGAGTCTGATAAAATTTCACCCTGCTCATTCGGGAAGGAGATAGTGCGTGATGGCAGCGGGTTAATGATTTTTTGGGTTTTCGCTTATCATGTTAGCCAGGTCGAAATGAAAGAAAGTGTATTTTCGTGAGCGGATTGCTGATAGATAAGTGCGTTCTGCTTCGTAGTACTTGTTCCACGAGTGATCATTCGGGTTTTGCTTAGCTTGTCGAAAAAGGCGCTTTTTCTTATTCTCGAGTTTTTTCAGATTTTTTGTGAACCATGGTTTATGGCGGTTAGCATGAATCAATAATGTTGGTATGTATTTTGCAGTTAGAAGTGCCATTTTTCCTGAAGAAGAGACCAGTTTTCTTGAACAGATCGGTGTTGAAATGCCGTTTGAAATTCCTCGTAAAGTTATTCTAATTCATTATTTATTGCTGGGTAATTGCCTTTATCGTAAAGGCGGATTGTTTTTTTATGAGTATGGCACGGGGACGGGAATAAGGTGAATGTAGCATGAATTACTTTGTGGTCACTTATTTCGTTACAGTAAGTAAGAGACGATAGTGTTTCAGGATTTGAAGACAATACTAGATCTAGAATGTTGGCATTATCATGTGTGACACGCGTTGGTTCAGTTACCAATTGTGAAAGGTTATAATTCAGACAGACATTAACGAACTCTTTGGATTCAGTGCTACCGGTAGTTATTTCAGGGTTAGTCCCTGACCTTGGGGGCAAATTTGGGGGCAATACGACGTGTCTTCAAATTGTCAAATGTACGGCAGTGACGCTTAACATCTGAGACTGACGTGAGGTCTTCTCTCCCTATCAGAAAATTGTAGACGTCGTCTGCGATGCCTTTCAGAAGATGTCCGACTCGGTCGTCCTCAGACATCCGCGGGTTTATGATTTTGCACAACTTGAGTACTTCTTCCATATAGGTAGTGCATGTCTCTGTTGGTGTTTGAGCTCTTTGGGCAAGTGTTCTCTCCGCGCGTTTCTTTTTGGCATCAGTGTCGCCAAAACGTTTCCCTATTTCCTCAACAAAGAGTTCCCATGTTGTTAAGGACTCTTCGTTATTCTCGAACAACATCAGTGCGGTTTCTCTCAAAAATAGGACGACGTTGTCAAGCTTCATGACCGAGTTCCAGTGGTTATATCGGCTCACCCGATTGTAGTGCGTAAGCCATTCAGTCCACGTCTTCTCCCGCTCTTCCCGCGAACGAGCGTGGTTCCAGGTAATGGTGTGCAGGAGCAGCTGGCGTTGACCTTGCGCGGTTGCAACTGGCTCCGGGTCTGATCCTTCGTTCTGTGGCATGATGACTGTTGTCGGCGAGAGACCGGCTAGACGGCGGCTCGGGTGAAGTTCAAGCGGTTCCGACTCCGTAGTACGGCCAACGTCGTGTACCCAGCCCTTCCACCACTCTGTTACGGGTAAATCTCCGTGAAGAGAGGGTTTATTGGGACGCAACCGATGGTTTTGAGTGCCAGCCGAGGTTCCGCTATCGCTTGCTTGCTTGCCTTTAAAAGTGGCTCGTACCCACTCACTAGGCGAACGTCTTCTTCGTCTGCCCTCTCTTACCCAGTGTCCCACTGCGGCTGGCGGCACGTGCCCAAATCAAACAAGACTTTCACGCTTGTAACTACATATATATATATATATATATCGGAAGAATAAATGAACAGGCAGTGGGACAGATCCCTGATGTTCCCATAGGAGAAAAAAGGTTTCAGTATGTTGTTGCTGTTACACTGCAGCTGATTAGACCTCGAGAAGGTGGGGCTGACACATGCGGTACAATCGGTGAGTCAATATATATATATATATATATATATATATATATATATATATATATATATATATATATATATTACAGGCTGGGTCTGGTCATGCACATGCGGGCCCTGGTTAAGCTTAGTATTGAAGGCCCGGGCCCGGGCTGGGCTTGGGCTTCATAAAGCGGGCGCGGGCTGGGCCCGAGCCGAAAATCAGGCCCGTGCAGTGCTCTAGTCAGTACATGGCTGCGTGGTGCAACCTGTCGTCAACCTTTTTTCTGTTATGTTTCTAACGTGTCTACTACGCCTATACGTTGACTGAACTTACTCTATTATCCAACTACGCTCTAGATTTTCTGGGTGTTTTGCTTCTTAATTTACCGTAAATTTTTATTATTATTATCTACTGTTACGTGAAAAGGAATAGCTGTCTACTCTTTAGGCAACTTAATCTCTTCCCGTTATTTTCACTTCAATAAAAAAAGAACAGCTTCAACGTGAAACACTCAGTTGCTTACTTCTTCGCCTGTGCACACGCTGCAGCCACCACGTCGTAAGTGAAGTGCTGACGGTATCACATTAGATGTTTAATGCTCATTTATTTAGAGATAAGTTTTATCTTAAGGAATTTATATGTGGACTCTAAATGAAAAAAGTGCTACGTCAGTGCCATATTGTTACTCAAATATCTTGCCGCTTTTCCCTTGGATTTCTTTACCCTTGCTCATAAAGTTTGTTGCAGGATCGTCGTCGAAACATGCACCGCCCACGGCCAGCAAAGAGTTTCGTCGCGAAGCCCATTAACGTGGTCGAGAGCAAAGCGCCGGTACAACGGCGTCGATGCGGGCCGCACTTGGGCTTCTCGCAAAACCACAAGCAGCAGCGCCGCGCCTCTCTCGGGGTACATATCTCGCGCTGAGAAACCGCTGCTAACAAGCAGCACTCGCGTCAAGCGAGCGCCTCTTCTACTAATGAACACGGCCGCAATTCGCAGCTGCGTTCCTCGTCTTCCGGTCTTCCTTTCATTACGGCGGCCGCACTTGGCTGGCATCCTTGCAAACCGGCTCGTTTGGGGGCGCTGAAAGCAGCAGCACAAGTACTAACTGCAACAAGATCAAGGACGCTCAACTTGGGCTCGCAGCATGTCCACCGATACTACAGAACATTTCCCTCTTTCTTTGTTTCAGGAGGTGTAAAACTCCGGGGCCATTTGTTTTCTTTGTCGAGTAACTTGCGCACGACATAGAAACAACGAGGAATGCGGCCACTCGCCGTGCTTGTAAGCCTTCAAAGGTTCGCATATTTTGCCGGCCATGAGGAATTTCCTTGCTACTACCTTGATCGTGCAGGAGCGGCACAGTCATACTCGGTGCAGTATTTGTGGAATCAACTGCCGCAGTTTCATCATCCACGGCAAGTTTCTGCTCAGAGCCGCGGAAGCGCCAAGTGGCCAGCTGAAAAAAAAAAAAAAAAAACAGAACAAAAAAACGTACCGTAAGTATGCTCTGTGTCAGTTAAAAATAAATTATAGTTAAGTTAGTATAGTTAATGCACTTCTGCGCGGTTTCCCTGAGCAGCGATATCTAATGGGGCATATGAATGTCAATAAATAAGGCAAACAACCACAATTAAAAAACTTGATGTGACCACGTTAGGCAGCAATACTGGAAGTGTTTATATAGTGACGGTAGCAACGTAGCAATACAACCGTAAGAGATAAAAAACACCGCATATCCACGGGGTGAATGATGATGAGTGGGCGAAGCTCCGGAGGGAATCATCGGTAAACCGTGAATCTTCCGTGTAATTCGCCCAGTCTCGCCGCACTAAATCGAACGATTGACTTCCACCAATGACACGCGCCATATGTGACGTCATTCCTATTTTATAACAGCGCCCTTCATTATAATTGCACCATCTCCCGCTTAAGGGGACGCTAGCACAAACGCGTTAGAAACGTGCAGTACTCTCTAGTAAGGGGGAGAGGCCACAGCGTCTTACGCAGCCGTTTACGCATGCCGGAACGTGCACCGCGTTTGCCGACGCCATCACATGACTGCTGAGAGAGTATAACCCCCGTATTCATAAACGCTCCTCGACTTGAACTTGACTTGCCACCGCCTTCAACGCGTTTCGAACGCGCTGCCCAAGGCGGTGGCAAGTCAAGTTCAAGTCGAGGAGCGTTTATGAATACGGGGGTAAGGCGGAGAGGCCACAGCGTCTTACACCAGCTTCTTACACGGGCCGTAACGCGCTAGCACAAAGGCGTTAGAAACGCGCAGCCTTTTGTTAATGTTGGGTATTTATTGTCATCGTGCGCTTCATGTGCGCTTCGTGGCGTAGTGGTTGGCGCCGCGCGTTCGGAAGCGAGGGGTCCCTGGTTCGATTCCGCGCTACGGACGCAGGAACTTTCGGAACTTTTTTTTTTTTCATAAAAGTAGACGTGGCTACCTACTACGACGACGACGACGACTACTACTACTACTACTACATACTACAGAGGAGGGACAGACCCACACCCTAAGGAGCTTCGTCCCTAAAACGCACGTCGTCATATTCCTGGAAGAGGCTATAGGGAGTCAATAAGTACCATGGAAGTCGATGCCACTATTGCTGCAGAAGCCAGAAAAAGCCAGGCATGCTTTGATTTGATGTGGCAGACATGCAGAGCATCCCTTCTCAGAAATAGACTCCTTTTGATATTCTAGCATTTTGTGTTGGCTTCGCAGAGTAATATGCCGGAAAACCTAAAAACACTCCTTCGCATTTGTTTGTGGAATATAAAGAAAAACTGCGAAACTGCGCACTGTACAGAAAGTCCAGTCACATTGAGTGCCAAAGCCCATCGCCGTGTGCTGCTGTTATCGGTGGCGCATACGTATTCCAGGTAAAGAATAAATTGCCTGCTGAGGCATCAGGAAGACCCATACAATGCTATACCAACAAATAAAAAGGTTGGTTTCAATCTCAATCCCCCGCCTTAATTTGGCCCCGACTTCTTTGTTTCACTCTCTCTCTCTCTCTCTCCCTCCCTTTTCATTATTGCACCGCTCCAGAATAGGCTGGGAATGGTGCTTAGAGCAGTGGACGACTTGACTCTTTTTACAGCGGAGCTTTATATGGCTAGGCGAAACGAAAAGGCGTCTGTCCGTCGCATGTGTACAGAAAACGATCATTATCAGCATTGGCTCGAGCGTCGTCGTCTTCTTCCGCGGCTGGCTCGTTGGCGCCCCTCGGTTTGCGCTCGTGCTCGGCACGCGCTCGTGCCACTGCTCCCGCGCTCGTCGTCGTCGTCTTCTTCCACAGCTGGCTGCGTTGCTGCTCATCATTCCAGCCTAGAATTTCACTTCTGTCTTCGTAATGGAGAGGATGCGTTTACAGGGGTATGAGCCATTGCTTAAGGGGGTATGAGCCATTCATTGTCTTACGTAACAGACAGATTTAATTTTGAAGCGAATTTAATTTCGTAGCATCGCAAGCGGCAATGGCGGGCGAATGCTGCTAACCACGCCGCAGAGCAAATTCGAGACATCGAGCGCAAGCGACAACGGTGGACTGCGGGCATACCGTCAGTGACGTCGTTCTCTCCGTCGCAGCCGAACGTGTGTGTAACCTCAGTAACAAACACAAAGACGGAACCAATAATTGAGAAAGACTTTACTGAACCGTCGGGGTCAACTCAGTGATAAACACCGGGACTGCACGTTTCAGCTTTGCTGGTTAACCATCTGTACGGAGTGCTTAGGCGGTGTTTTTTTTTTTTTTTTCGTTTCTATGACTGACCCCTTTACACCCATAAAAAAGGTTTTTTGTCGAACTGGCGCACCCATTTGCATTATGAAACATCATTCCAGCGCACAATTAAACACGGACGAGAAGAGAAAGATAACAAGAACGCCGGACCCATTTGAAAGGCACCCATTTGAAAGGGCGATATTTTGGAATTTCACCCTTCTGTGTTTTGCCGAAAGACACACTGCGTTTTACTTTCACAGCGACGTCGTTTATTCCATCTGCACCCAAGTCTCCCGGACATCCGCGGAAGTATCCTGAAGGGTTTTCCGAGATGTTTTTAAAATGTAAGCAAAATAAAAAACCCTCTCGACCACTCCACATATTTTTTTTCTTTCTTGGATGGTATTTATTACAGTGCACACAGTGTCATGAAGAAGCATCGCCTGATAAACAAGCTATTGATACGCATACTTACTGACGCTAGGGCGCAATGATGGCAACGCCCCATATGTGAACTAGAGACAATAACCAGGTACTATAGCACACACACAAGAGTCAGCACAAAACACGCTGTTCACATTTCCAGGGAGTTATTCGAACGAATACTTCACCACTAGAAGGTTGGCAAGGATAAACATCTAACCGAGATGGGGTACCAATCCCGTGTAATGTCACCTTCATCAGAAATGTCTTTTAGACGGATGGCCATTCGAGCAAAATGAATTCTAGAAGACATCATTGGCTCTGCGTTACGACCCTGCATACGTGTTTCCACAAGCTGGGCATTCCCATTAAAAAAGAAAAAAAAAAACCATATCAGATGGTTCTTCATCACAAGAAGTTTGAAGCAGGTATTGCACAGTATGAGGGTTGATGCCCAAGTCCTTTGTCAGAGTTCGCTGAAGTATACCCCAAAAGAATTTTCGCAACTTTTTACCTGGCCCTTCACTTTTGAATCGACGAGACGTGATAACCTGTTTAGGCCAGTTAGTGCAGGTGGACTGGAATTAGTGCATTTTCATCTATGGCAAACAGTTTCTCGCTTCTTCTTTTTTCGCGATATTTCGCTTCCCAATAATTCGGTCTTTCTTGCAGGTTACATTTGTTAATATCTTGCCTTATTTAGTTGTCTTTTCCAAGTCTTCCCGTGTTTCTGGGGGCTCATGCATAAAATTCACTTCGCGTTTTTTTCCCCTTCGAGCTCGGTTTTCCATCGAGCACACATTGTCGCGCAAGACACTATTCAAGGATTTATTATCCAATGCTGTTTTGGTCGCCTTTTAACCGGTCATTATATGTTCGTCTTCCAGGTCATGATGTAGTAAATAGAGTTCCCCAAAAGTATATTACTCCTAACTTAAAAGCATTCTTTTATAAACTCCGTTATGAAACCTTGCCAGTGAAAACATTGTTGCAAGGAAAAAGTTTTTTTCGTTTCTTTTGTTAACAGCCGTTATGTGATGTGCCGCAGGCATTTGAACATTGTTTTATTAGCCTCAAAGATGCCATCCTCTTTCGACCACTCCAGATACGCAAACACGGGAAATAATACAGCAACTTAAGAGTGCATTGGTGCCTCTATACCTGCTCGAATAGGCTGACGCCACGCTTTTCAGGGCTTTAGTTTATCTAGGAATCAGCACCAAGGGGAATCCGCCACTAGCAGAAATGCAGGAAAGAGAAAAGAGGACGAAATAGTTGCGTTTTCACTTTTCGACTTTTTAACCGGGGCGCGCCACCTTCCTAATAAATGCTGTAATCTTATCCTTAGTAGATGTACCCCCTGCGAATGTTTATTCCAACCGATACTGCATGAAACAGCACTAGACTTACTGTTAATTATATTGCGCCGGCCCCCAAGCTGCAGCAGAAAGAACATGCGCTTGAAAAACTATGATTGGCTGACACATCATGATTCGCTGACGATTGGCAGCTGATCTATAAGCAACACCGAGCTGAAACAACTTAAACGAAGCTAGTTGTAAAACTTGAAATGCATGCTACGAAATAAAAGAAAAAGCTATTAAATAGCTATGCGATGAAATAAAAGAAAAATCAGGTTGTCATTCATAGCCTACTGTGACCACATGACGTGTTAAAACAATGATTTGTCGCAAACCGCTGAGAAATAGGCACTTATGGCTTCTTACTTGCTTGAAATGTTGAAGCTCTTGAGCCCCATTATGGTGTGCAAAGTGTATGTTTTGCACAAAACAACCATTTATTAGCACCGGAAAATAAATGAAATAGTGCCCTAAGTGTGGTTTGTTAATGAATGCACCCATTTTAGAAAATTTCAGTACAAGTAAGGGCACAAGTAAGGGTTATTCGACAACCAATCCACCCTCGAGGGTATTTTCCTGAGTGTGCACGGCGGTGCCGAAGACGGTGGCGAACTCGGGCTGCGCGTGGGCCTTCTCGTCGAGGACCCAGGCTGGGGAACTGCTGGCTGCTGCTTGGCTGACCCTTGAGGCACGGCCACTCACCTGGACGACCCCACAACCCTTTGCTGATTCAGGAACAGGTCGAATCTAGATCACTCGACTACCTCGCAGTGGGAGCAGACGGGTGCTCCGCCATCACTGCATTTTCCTTTCTTGACAAGTGCTGTTTATTTGTTGCAACACAAACCTGTTTACTCTAAATAAGTCGCCATTGTAGCTTCTTCTTCTTCCCTCTTCATCGTCGGCATCATTTCACCATCGCGGACTGTGACTGCAATTTGTCCGGATATGGTATTTAGGAATATCTGAAATCGAGGCTGTGCTATCGAGTCTCCACAATGTGGTGTCGGGGCCTCGCACGGCGAGGCGGCCGGACGCGCATGACCTACGCAGTGAAGCCTTAAGGCCGAACGCTAAGTGCCGCGCAGAGAAAACTAGACGACTTCTTCTGTTGGGGACCAAACGACGACTGTCTTTATTCGGAGAGGGGTAAGGGATCAGCGTCCGTGCTGATTACAACATTAGGCGCGGCGGGGTGCCAGTGGTCAGGATCAAATCGAAACCAAAACAAGCAGAATACAACATCACCTCTCCCTTTAAAAAAACAAAAAAAAAAAAAGAGAAAAAAAAAAACTGAAGGTATCTTCCCTCGCCAAAGAAGCATAAGTGGCGGGAGAAGCACCGTATGGTGAATAGGACTAGGAACTTGTACACATTTTGAAATATCACTTCACAAACATACAGAAGTACACTAAGTACATACATTATACAGTAGACAACGTCATACTAAGTGTAGGCACCTTATTCTTAAGATATGTTTAAACATGCAGTAATAAAGTTTTGGTTCCTTTTTTTCTCGAAAGAACATGACGCAAGTAACTAGTACAGAAATGCACAACTGTACATGAAAACGCTAGAAAAATGTAACACTGCAAAATGTCCGAAAAAAAAAAAATGCGCTCGGACGCACGCTACTGCAAGTGCAAACTCGTGCCGTGTACCTCGTTGAAACTTCACTGGTAGCTCGACGTCGGTGCGGTACCGAAAACGTTCGTAACGTAAGACTGCAACTCGACTTTAAAACAGAAAGCGCCGAGCGCTTCGTCCAGACTGCACAGGGAACCACGTAGTTGCCGCCTTGCATTGATGGCCGTAATAGCAAATTTATCGATAAACCCCTGCGTTACACTTGGACGACACTTAAAACACGTTGCTGACGACGACTTCTTGCAGCGTCGGTCCTCGCTTGCTGGTAGTGGCAGCGTGTGCCCGACATCCCGTACTCGTTCAAGGCGCGGTAATACTGGGTCGATACGAGACCGACAAGACGCGCACGCCTACGATTGGCCGACCATTCAGCACTGTGTCGCTGAGACCATTTTATCATACCAGGCCTACAAGACGTAACCGACGAGC
Organism: Dermacentor silvarum; assembly: GCF_013339745.2. NCBI lineage: Eukaryota > Metazoa > Arthropoda > Arachnida > Ixodida > Ixodidae > Dermacentor > Dermacentor silvarum. Next base: position 10,371,109 of record NC_051154.1, on the reverse strand, counting down.
GCGAGTTGTCGTACTGCAACGGGCTTTCTTGTCGATGGCACCGATAAAATCAGCGTGCCGACCATCGTTCGACCGAACCCCGCGCGATCGGCCGTCGAACCGATAAAACAATAGCCGCAACGGCTTCGTTCGTATATATAAATAATCGCGCTCATAGTCATGCCATAGTATGGTCATGCCTACGAAGTTGAAATGCACAAGGTTCGACCCTCTCAAGCCGTGCACATGAAGTTTGAGCCAATGTTGATCCTGTTCAGCGAAGGTTATAGGCCTGCGCCGTCGAGTTCGCGCACCCGCTACCGGCGGACCTGTACTGAAAAGTAAGCAAGTTAGGACGAAGGAAACTGCTTTTATAGTCCAGTTTTAGCCTTGGCGATTTGAAATAAACTACTCTTCGCGTCGATCGCAACGTACACAATAAGCTGCAAGCAGGGACACAGCACTGTGCCCAACGGCTGTGACAAACATCTGTACGTCACCTTTCCCGTAGGCTGCCGGTCGTATTCGCACGTAGATGGGCGGGTTTTTACGCGTTGGCATGCTGACACATTTCTTAATTCCTGGGATGTACTCTTTATCTCTGCGTCAAACCCGAAACAAGAGACGGTACATGCGGTACAGCAGCATAAACAGCCGCCTCGCTCAGTTGTATACCAACGGTGTCAGCGATGGCATCCGCGTTTTTGCGGGAGAACAACACGGCCTTTAAATGAGCGCTTATGCGAGCACAGTTTTCTCTAATAATGCTTTATGACACGCGCAAACTATTGTGAAGTTAAAGAAAAGCGAGAATCAGTAATAAATTAACAGCCCGATATTTCTAAGTGGATCACAGTTGCCATTGTTTAAGTGGCTCAGCCGCTCATACTGACTCGTCTTACAATGGAACAACGCGGCTCATATGAGCAGATATGTGTGTTTTATTTTACGTTTTGACATTCTTTCATATCAGCACCTTTTCATATATGCACCTTTCCCCCATTTTTTGACGCTAACAACGATGTGTGGCTGTAATGCCGATGTAAACAAGTGCAGCGCTTTGCTAAATCCGACGCAGAAGGCTGCGCGCTCGAAAATATCGTATATATGCGAAATGTCTAAAGAATGTGTAAAAAGAATTAAAAAATACGCGAGGCGCAAGGGCAGGAGTTAGCGACAACAAACTCCAAAGCAGCCGCGACGGCAGAGGGAACTCAGCGTGTCTTTATCGGCCGCACTATAATCAAAACAGCGCACTCAGGCCTGCTCACCCTACATGTTCATAGTTGGTGAGTGCGACATGACTTCCAAGAACGACATGCTGCCCCGCAGAACCCGTTAATAATTATTCGTAATCCACGAAACACACAACCGATGCGCACTCAACACGGGCGCAGGTTCACAAATCAACCGGCGAAAGCCCCAACACCCTTCCAAAACATTTCCAGTGGCGTGCGGCAGAGGGCAGCACAGGAAAACGAAAAAGGCGGATTGTGTGGCTCACCCGCTCTGAGCCTGAAAGAGTACACGGCTGCACCACCGTCTCGACATGGAATTGTGCTTAGCGCACGGTTAAGCGTACATAACGAATTCTCGACTATACGCGAGTCTGTGTAAAACCCTTACTTGAAGGTAAAGTACCGAACCTAACATGAAAAGTACCAGACATTTATATCTTTGGTGTAAGAGGTCGAATTCATATGGGAGGACGAACCTCTGTAGACGTATGAAGAAAGAGAAACTCGCATCAAACGAAGTTCCTTACACGCTGGGGACAGCAACGGAAAGAGAATCAGAAGTTCAACAACATTCTGCAATCGCAGTGGGAGCTCATAGCTTTCGAGAACGAAATCCACAAAACAACCTGAAGACAATGTTCTGCGGCGAAGACATGGTGATAATAGCAACGTGAACAATCTCACCAGTAATGCACTATTTGGGAGCATAGACCTTAAGCCATGCTGGAGGTTGTTTAGGTCGAGTAGACCTACGGATGTCTAACTCTGGTTGAGAAGGAGGAGTAGAAGAATCACTATTGGCTGATGAGCTGGAAGTTTGTGCACTGTTGTCCTGAGACTCTTCAGGAGCGTCAGGCTGAGACGAGAAACTTTGGGTAACAGCGCAAACAGACGACACACAAGAAGGGAGACACGGACACACAGGCGCTGTGTGTCCGTGTCTCCCTTCTTGTGTGTCGTCTGTTTGCGCTGTTACCCAAAGTTTCAAGATGTACCAACTCGCCCAAAAAGAAGTATTGATGAGACGAGAAGTCAGACAAAAGCTCGACGGATTCTTCTGCGGGAGATGAACAAAGTGACGGTTGTGAAACGGGAGGAAAACCTGTACCAGTAGGAATGATATCGCGCGCTCATGTGCTATCGCGCAACGCAATGTGACACATGCGGCGATCATCTCAAAGAGCTATAGTAGGCGTTGGCACGATACGTGCTCGATTGTGGCCTAATGCTTACAGCATCGCGCTGCTGTGCACCGGGCACCTAATTCAATTTTAATGCGATTCATTCTTTGCCTACTTCAGGCGTTTTCTATCTATCTATCTATCTATCTATCTATCTATCTATCTATCTATCTATCTATCTATCTATCTATCTATCTATCTATCTATCTATCTATCTATCTATCTATCTATCTATCTATCTATCTATCTATCTATCTACCTATCTACCTATCTATCTATCTATCTATCTATCTATCTATCTATCTATCTATCTATCTATCTATCTATCTATCTATTCTCTTACGCCGACCCATTGGTCAAAATTGTCTACCTGCTCGAGCCACTGGGTATGTGGTCCTGCTCGTGATGCCGTCGTGGTCATTCCATTGACGTCATTCCAGCTTGGTGATCTTAAACTCGTGATGCCGTCGTCGTCATGCTATCGTTTCACCATCGTCATCACTGCAGTATTGTCGTCATACCTCCTTCGTCAATCCATGGACGTCATTTCTTGCTCATAACTAGATCGTAATCAAGCCGTCGTCATTGTCATGCCTGCGTCGTCGTCACACAGACGCTATCATGCGTCCGTTGTCAAACCACTGCCGTCGTGCCGTCATCGCGTTATTCCCGCTTCTTCATCCGGTTGTCGTCATACCGTCGTAGTTACGCAATGGTCGTCATACAGTAAGGTGCTTAAAAGCAAGATGCTTATGAGCTACCACAGAATGGAATCTTGCGCTTTCTGGATCTTCGCTTGTCGCTATGTAACCATCACTTTTGTTGGTATTATGAGCTGCGTGCAAATCAACCCCTACTCCCTTACCACTCAGCGCATTCGAAATTAGTCGAAAGGCGATTGCTAGTCTATGCTCCAAGAAAGCCCTAAAGATGTCATGCCACCATTTGGTTGCCTTGAGTTTTGACCAACAAAGAATGAGGCTGTTTGATGCTGGTTACCCTCAGCCATTGCTGGTTTCTGTGGCTGAGCGTATTCTGAGGGACAGCAAAAATGTTGGTCAAACCATGGCCAGATTGTCTGAGCGCGGGAGTCGCTTACCGTTGTCATGTGGTCAGCTATGTTGGGTAAACCGGCCGTTGCCTCAACGATCGGTTGCGCGAGCAAAGTTATAATGTCAAAAAAATGCAAGTGACCCTAATCTTTGACCTAGGTGCCTGCTGGGTGCCTAGGTGCCTGCCTGTCGCGTGGCGATGAGCAAGTCGCACAATTCTTACGCATACTTAGACAACTCCGAGAGAAGTTCCTGTGTGAATTTTTCTAGACGTTTTTTTGGGAGGCTGCTTTAATCACACCGCTTCGCATACCCCTAATAAAAACTTAAAAATTGGTAGTGCGAGTTGCGGAATAGTATTAGACCTCGTGGTTCTGCATACGTTTAAAAGCGTTTTCGGCTGTTTTCAGTAGAATATATGCACCTCTACTTTAATGCTGATTCGTCTACTTAGAGTAGTGCATGCTGTATAGATGAGGTTCTGCGCAAACGTGATCAAGAATAGACGTACAGTAGCTCACTTCGATGGTAATCAGTGCTAACGCGGCTGAAGGCTCACTTTTATAACTTCACATTCAGTGGCGGTTTGTGTTCAGTATGTCACAGATTAAAGGTTAGAGTAGAACGTAAGTAAAGCGCACAATAATTGGTTTTAGAAACACTGAAATCAACAAAAATTATGAGACAAAAAACTGAACAGTTTGCAGTCAGTGGTCAATATTGCTTGAGTTAACCAGGTCCCGTTACATGCAGCATGCAATTGATATGTACAACTTACATGTCAGGCACGCTGCGTTTGCAGGCACCTTAACTAGATGGCGCCACCATACTGGCGGAGGCATAGAGTTAATATAACCTACTCTAGAGGAAAAGCTCCCCATAGCGCCCATGTATTGAAATCGGGAACCGCAAGGGCGCAGCCATGATGCTACTCTGTGCAAGACGAGGCGCGCAAGCAACGCAAACCCGAGCCTCCGTCAGTATGGTAGTGCCATATAGTTAAGGTGCCTGCAAACGCAGCCTTTAGTACACCGTAAATTGTGCATCAACATTTTCTAAACAGCCATCCGATCGTTCTGAAAATTATACCGAATGAACTTCAAACGTTGTCCATGCCTACGTGCTACGAGTAAGTGCTTCCTTTTGCATAATATTTTGAATATTTTAGTACTACAAAAGAGTCGTAGCAACATGGCGGCGCCTATGCGGTCTCCACTTTTTTCGCCCAGCTTTTCCTCTAGAGTCAGTATACTAACTCTATGGGCGAAGGCTCGGGATCGCGTTGATTGCGCGCCTCGTCTGAATCGCATCTCGTCGTCTGCGCCTGCGCACGCTGCGTTTGCAGGCACCTTAACTAGATGGCGCCACCATACTGGTGGAGGCTTGGGATCGCGTTAATTGCGCGCCTCGTCTGAATCGCATCTCGTCGTCTGCGCCTGCGCACGCTGCGTTGCAGGCACCTTAACTAGATGGCGCCACCATACTGGCGGAGGTTCGCGATCGCGTTGATTGCGCGCCTCGTCTGAATCGCATCTCGTCGTCTGCGCCTGCGCGCCTGCACAGAGTAGCATAATGGCTGCGCCCTTGCGGTTCCCGATTTCAATACATGGGCGCTACGGGGAACTTTTCCTCTAGAGTAGGTTATATCAACTCTATGCCTCCGCCAGTATGGTGGCGCCATCTAGTTAAGGTGCCTGCAAACGCAGCGTGCCTGACATGTAAGTTGTATATAGCAATTGCATGCTGCATGTAACTAGACCTGGTTAGCTCAAGTTAATCTGGCTAACCTGGTCAACTTTGTCACCAGCCCGTTTTGAAGATTCCAGTAAACAATCATAATCATCAACACCAACAACGTACCATGCCACGGGTCAAGGGATGTGAGATGTGCGCAACGCATTCTGCGCACGCTGCGTTTTCAGGCAGCTTAACTAGATGACGCCACCATACTGGTGGAGGCTCGGGATCGTGCTGATTGCGCGCCTCGTCTGAATCGCATCCCGCTCCCTAATAGCAAGCGCTTGCGTGGCTCAGTGGCGAAGTATCCGACTCCCGCGCAACGGGCCTGGGGTTCGATCCCGGCGGTGACCGGGTACTTTTTTGCATTTCCAGCGATAGCGGTGACAGTCACTACGGGCGGCGACGGAGGCGGCGGCGACGGACACCATCGCGAACCGAAACGGCTATTGGAATGATTCCATAACAGCTTACGCTGTAAAACAGCGCAATAAACGCATCTGTACGTATTACCCGACGGTGCATTAGATCCGGATGTCGAGTGGCCGTGAGGACGCGTTTCTTGCTGCCATTATCAGATCTAAGTAGCGAAAATGTTTTCGCCACAGGTGAGCCACTGCCAAAAAAAACAAACAAAAAAATACAGAAAAGTCAACCGAGGGAAAACGACCACTCCGACAGGTAATCGAAGCCCGAGCCACAGACGTTACCCTGACGCCTCCGCTGAAGCTTGCCGATGTGCTATTCTATAGTTGTCGTATGAACGACTACCTAAAAACCGTTGAAGGGCTTTGCCGCAGTATTTTTGGTGACTCCGACGTTGCGAAGGTCGTTTCTTCTGCGCTTTACCTACATGCTGCACTAACCTCTTCCCCTATAACGTATTTCACGCCTAGGGGCGCTTTCTAAATACATCTTCTCGTTAGAATAGCCTGTCCTCCACCCCGCTAGCAAAGATTGCCGTCGAAAAGTGCTACGGCGCGTACTCTTCGCTTTTTGTTTGTGCATGTTCTTAGATGTGATGACGGGAAGGTATGTGTGTATGATAAGCAGCTTTGTACGTATTTTAACCACTGTATTCTGAAGTTAGAGCGAAGCTTCGCGGAATGCGGTTGCAGAAGAGTGTTCTCCCCTATGGATCCGCCATTCCGCCGTATGTTTAAGGCACCTGCATTGGTCGCCCGTACGTCCGACGTAGCTTTAGACACTTCGTTCTTTATTCAGAGAATAAGTTATTGGTGGTTTCAATGCCTAATTTTTGCCACCTGCCAAGTAGCAGCTTTCTGTCGTTTAAATTTAGCTTTCCAGTATCGGCACGTTTTTATGGAACAATCTCCCAGTGCACGTAAAACAACACAGAGGTTTTCTTACAATGCTTAAACTTTATAACAAAGAACTGTATTAGAGGCTTTTATTTTGTTTTGTACGCTAACCTCACACGCTGTTAACTGATGAGAAATGTATTACATTTGCAATTTCCTCGTTTTCAATGCTAAATTGACATGCTGTTGTATTATATGTATTAGATTTGTAAATTACTTGTTTTTGAATGCTAACTTGATATGTTGTTAAACTAATGTATATACGTGTTTCCTGCCTGCAAACTATTGCATGCTAGTGTTGCATGGATCCATACTAGCATAACGCTACGGACCCAGATGTCCATAAACATGTTTTTCTGTAGCACCAGAATTTGTCAAATAAAGTTCAAAGTTCAAAGTTCAAATGCACCACGGTAGCCCAGTGGTTATGGAATTGCGCTGCTGAGCTAGATGTCGTGGTTTCGATCCCGGCCGGACCGCATTACGACGGGCGTGCAATCTAAAAACTCTCGTGTATTATCTATTTAAGGAACTCCAGGTGGTCAAAATATATCCGCAGTCCCTCCACTACGCCGCGTCCCATAACCAGATCGTGGTTTCGGCACGTAAAACACCCGAATTTTCTTTTTCTGTAATTTAGCGCACGTATCAGGACAAATAATATTTTTAATCAGCGACACATTCAGCTTGTTCATAAACATTAGCAATAGCACGTGATGAAAATGTTGCGGTGTGCTTATTGACAAAGTCATTTTGAAGAAAAGTCGGAACTAATGGAAAATTATTGTTTTACAAGCGGTGAGTGTCTAGCACAAATGCATTGTTGTTCCTGTGTGCATGCGCTGAACATGAATTTGCAATCGAGCTGGCTGCATAGTATGCTGGTCTCGAATGCAGGCGCACCCCCGTCAGAGGGCGCAGATATTAAGTAAATTTAAGTAGATTGTCCCAAGGTTCCTCGATATAAATTTTCAAGGAAGCCCCATTCTTTACAACAGCCGCCTTCCTTCTCATCCTCACGTTCTCCCAACATTGCTCTTGCGCGATTAACTGAGTCCTGTGACGCGACATTTCGGCCGGTGAGCAGTGGTGTTGATTTCTTTTTATTGCGATAGAAACTGTAAAAAATAACAATTAAAATTTGAAGTTTTACGTGCCAAAACCACGATCTGATCATGAGGTACGCCGTAGCGGGGGACTCCGGAACAATTTTGACCTCGTGGAATTCTTTAACGTGCATCTAAATTTAAGTGTATACAGTTTTTTTTTCTTTTTTTGCATTTCGCCGTCATCGAAATGCGGCCGTTGTGACCGGGATTCGATGCCGCGACCTCGTGCTTAGAAGCCCAACAGCTTAGCCACTAGGTAACCACGGCGGGTAGCAATTATATGAAATGAACACTCCAGCGGCATTTCTGCCGTCGCCGTCACTGTGAGCTTCTGTATGAAGTCCAAGGGCGATAAAATCGTCTCCGCGTAAAGTTTTTTTTTTTTTTTTTTTTTTTTTGCACTTAGCGTTGTTTACGCCAACATACGCATGAATAAGGAGTTGCAGCACGGGGTAGCTTCAAAACGAGTATTCATAATAATTGTAGTACGACACAAACTCATAGCTATTTGAGCGCGTGGTGAGAAGCTTGAAACTTTTTGGATGCGCTTGCGGCGCTCCATGTAGGAGCAGTAGGGGAGTGGTTAACAGAGACTGGCGGCAACTTTAGAGACCTTAGCTTAGCCGCGGATCCCGTGATCTGTATACTTTGGTGACAGTACGTGGGGTGCAATATCAGCACAAGAGACTTCTACAGAATAACCAATATTACCCCAGATATTTTTTAAGGATTGCGTAACCGTCCTTTGGGACAGGTGGGACGCGGACATTATGGACGTGCCCGGGTAGTCCGTCTGTAATGCGACAGGAATGAATGTAGTCGGAAGGCTGGAATGTAACATGGGCGCCGCACTCCTAGATTCCGTGTATTGTCGTGAGGTACATAAGATATTTGACAAACAAAAAGAATAAGTGTGTTTAAATACTGAATCTATGTTTACGATCTGCACGGTGAGTGCAGATTTGTGGATGCGCTATCAACGAGCCCTTCAAGGGTGCTTGGTGTTTCTCTTTGTGAAGCGTTTTGCACGCCTTCGTTGCGAACCAATGCGTGTAGCGCCGAGCAACGCGGCCGCAAGACTCGAGTGGCGCGCTCCCTTGTGCCCGGTTTCCTGCACCGTCCTGCCTTTGCCACGCTCTTTGAAGCGCGTGTTTCGCTCGCTGCGCTTTATCTTGAGCGCTCACCATGGATCAATACAGAGGTTTTGTTTTTGATTGTTTCCGGTGGCGTGGCTCTAAAAATGGCCGAGGGAGGCATTTTGTATGACCACTTTCACTCCAGCCCGGTTTTCTTTAGTAATTGCCTGGAGCGGCCGCGCGTCGCTTTTCATCCCGCCTTCCCGGTCCGGCGACTGCGCTCCCCTTTTTTCCCATCTTTGTGGGCGACCCTTGGCGAGGATGCGTGCAGCCTCGCAGCAATGGAGGGCAGAGACCATTTCTCAGTTCCTCGGGGCGCCGATAAATGAGGGCCTCTCTGCGTCGCCCGGCCGACGGCACCCACATCTCTCTCGAGTAGTTTTTTGTTATCACTGTTCTAGCGGGCGGGCGACTTGGTCACCGTACGCTAGCTACTCCTTTCCATTCAGTCGCAAGAAAAAAAAAATATGCAGTGGCACCGCATGGAAGCCCGTACTTCCGTGCATACTTTCTGGGAACCGAAAACGGTCTGCTAATGACCTCGTGACACTTTATTATCGGCAGCTATACGGAGGCGTGTACGGATGCTTAAGAAACATGTATCATCATCATCATCATCATCATCATCATCATCAGCCTATATTTATGTCCACTGCAGGACGAAGGCCTCTCCCTGCGATCTCCAATTACCCCTGTCTTGCGCTAGCGTATTCCAACTTGCGCCTGCGAATTTCTTAACCTCATCATCCCACCTGACTTTCTGCCGTCCTCGACTGCGCTTCCCTTCTCTTGGTATCCATTCTGTAACCCTAATGGTCCACCGGTTATCCATCCTACGCATTACATGGCCTGCCCAGCTCCATTTCTTCCGCTTAATGTCAACTAGAATATCGTCTACCCCCGTTTGTTCTCTGATCCACACCGCTCTCTTCCTGTCTCTTAACGTTACTCCTAAGATTTTTCGTTCCATTGCTCTTTGTGCGGTCCTTAACTTGTTCTCGAGCTTCTTTGTTAACCTCCAAGTTTCTGCCCCGTATGTTAGCACCGGTAGAATGCAATGATTGTACACTTTTCGAAGTACACCTCCCTCATGACTCCGACAATTAACCCATGGCCCTCAGTTCCCAGTGGCTGCGGAGCACCTGACCAAGGCGGCGGTCAGACCTGCTACGCGGCAGAGGGTGCTAAGAAACATGTATAACGGTACCCAAATAACATTACAGTGAGTGGCTGTATGGTGTGCAGCAGTTGTGGGAGATTGTTTTCTTGGCAGCTCTGATGAGTCAATCAATCAGTGAACAGACAATTCCCAAGGTCGCGATCTCGGCGTAACACACGAGTGCCAGCTCGCCTTGTCCAACGCAATCCAACGAATGTCCTGTCGCACGGATAGTTGGGCTACTTGGCATTTTATTACTGGGACGGATCGACGAGAGATAATTAGAGGATTACATACATAAGCGCTCGTTGGTGTCATCTTCGTGTCTCGTGTCAATCCTACGCTCTACTTTTCCAATATTGACCTGTGGACTCGTGGTTTGGTGAGCGACACATAGGTGTCACTTAGTGCTATCCCAGCAGCATCGGACCTTCACGGTGCCTCTGTACGCACGTAAAGCGGAAAATAATGCAAACTCTCGGCACCGCAGTGAATCTATCGCGTCTGTTTCGGGCTGCGATTTACGCGAAGAGAGCATCGAGCATTTATTGTGTCACTTGTCTCGATATGAAAGGCAGTCACTCTCCAGCACATTGCAGCGATCGGCCACTTTACGCACAGGCGCTACTCGAACGCCGTGTCCATTGGCCCACAACGGAGTGAAGGCAATCTGATGCGTCTTCAGGTCGACTAGCCTGTCTGAACGCCTTTAACTACGTGGCGCCGTCGACACGCGTGCATGAATCCACCGCGTATTTTACCCTCAGCAAAACAAGACGTTTAAACTACCGTGCGCTCTACCTTTCTTCTTTCTTTACTTCCTTTCGGGCTGCCGATAACGAGCAGGCACACATGCATTTCACACGAACGCCACCGTGTTCGCGATGGCTGCGTGATTCGGCTGGCCATCGCGTGCCATTCGTTCTCGAGCGCAAGTCGATTTGTATTGCGATAGGAATTATAAGACACCCCAGGCGCATCCTTGCCGTCGCCGTGATGTTCCGTATAAAGTCCAGGGGCGATAACACCGTCGCCGGGCGCCGTATGTTGTATGTGCGAGTAAACGCATGCGAGGGAAGCCGACGATTGCGGCTCAATATCACGCGTGCAAGGGTTAAAAGCGGTGAGGAAACGCACAGTCTTCCGTCGCCCGAAAGGTCCCGGTGGGGGGAGGAGAGGGATTGGGGTTACGTTCAACATTTGCAGCAACTACGCATTGCGCAGGCCGCGCACGATCGCGTGAGTACGCGACAATCGCGTACCTTGAAAGCGATCTGCGTTGGGGGCAGAGTCTAGGTACGCCGACGGCTCACACCTTTGTGCGTGCTGTGTTCTCGCCGCTCAGTTTGCGTTGAAGCGATAGACAGCACGAAGGTGATTTCGCTCGCTGCTGCAGGCGCGCTTCCTCACGCCAGCGTTTTGACAGCGAGTGCGATGTGTTAATGTTTGCCTGTGCGTACTGACACAAATGCTTCTTAATTTAGTTAATAAGCGAACGTTTGCATGTTTATACGTACGCGAGTACGCGGGCGCGTTTGCATTTTGCCCCAAGCGAAATGCGGTCGCCGCGGCCGGGATTTGATCGCGCAACTGTGATTAGCAGCGCTACGCCAAAGCCATTAAGCAGCCACGGTGGATAATCGTCCCTTGGAATACCAGTACACTATTAAATATGTGCCTATTTCAGAAAAGAGAACCTTTTAAATATCTCGGTTTTACAGATAGCAACCACTTAAACTGGTAAAAACACATTGATGATATATGTGCGTCTGCTGGACGTAAGTTAGGTTTCCCAAATTGAAATGCCCTCCTTCATCTGTCAAACTTGTAGCTTATAACACACTGGTAAGGTCATGGTTAGAATATGCCTTTGTTGTCTGGGACCCCTTCACGAAAAAAAAAAAGACATCAACGAACTGGAAGACATCAACATACTCGCAGTTTGCGTCATATTTGATTGTTACCACTGTCATGACTCACCAACCGAACTAATAAAAATAATAATCTTAGCACTCTGTAGGATTTGGGAGTCGTGGCCTCGGAGCCTGGCGTCACAAGCCTACGCCGCCGGTACGTCTCAACACGGTAGCTGGCCTACGCTTCCGGGCGTCACGCGGAGGCTATAGACTGGCCCACACTGTCGTTCGAACTTTCTTGACGAGAGTTGCTAGCCTGGTGATGAGGTTGGGAGGTTGGAGGGACAAAACAGGGGGTTTATTCACATTGGGGGAAATAGGGCAAACGTTTTAACAGAGAAAGTCATACTGGTAGAAGCACTGAGCGCAGGTCATCGTAGCACGCAGCTATATCGCTCTCGAACCATAAGCTACATGTCAGAGCATACCACATCGTTCTGGGAGAGCACACATAACACACTGAGGATGTCTCATAACAACCCTCCGTTTTCCCTAGATCCCCTCTCTAAGAAAACGGATAGTGTCCCAATGAACCAGTCCGGTGTTTCGTATGGGAGCCACACACCGCCTCCGAGGATTAGAAGGTTCACAAAATAGCACACTCACTGCCCCCAAAGGGGGAAGCAAGCACACCAGACAGTGTTTCATTGACGACCGTGGAGAGGTCAATTATCCAAGCTCGCCAGAAGGTAAATGCACAGAGGTGCTGGCGTCTTTCGCCGAAGCTCTGGGAAACCCTCCGTCGTTTCGTTGTCACGCTAGAACCCACAAATTTGCCGTCGCTGTCAGCATCTGAATGTCCACGTTAACTTGGTGGAATGTTGTTTTACGACGGTAACACAATGACACTAGCCTCCGCTCTTCGGCGAATACGCCAAACGTAAATCTCTTGAAGCGAGAAGAAAGGTAGCATGCTTAAAGGGACACTAAATGCAAATATTAAGTCAAGCTAAAGTGATGTGTTATTGTTTGAGAACGTCTAAGGGCGTCATTATCGCAAACAGAGCATTAGTAATTGAAAAATTGAGGTAAATGCCGGACACGATTAGAGACTCCCTCGGGACATTCAAGTGCTAGCCCGATGACGAAGGCACACCTCATTATTATTCTGTCACTAGTACTAAACCAACCGCAATAAAAAGTTCATTGTATTGGATTATAAGACAACAAAGAATGCTACTTGTCCAGTTTTATCTGATCTTCAAAAGAAAAAAAAAAAAGAACTCACTGGCGTTAACCTAGACAACGACGCGGGCGGCCCAAAGGTTTCGTTTTCTCCACGCTGCGCCGCCCGCGCTTTCGCGTTTCGGTAGTCTCGTTATCGCGTAGTGCTGCTCTGGCTTGGCTCGCTCGCGAAACTCGCACAAACTGCAAGTCGCAGAGAATGACACGTCCATGTGATGTCACGGGATTCCCGAACGGTCCACGCCACTTGCCCAAAAGCAGCTGCAGCGGCAAATCCAAAGTTCTATCTCGGCTCGGTTTCTCCATGGCAGTGCGTTTGCGTTTCGCGCAGAAAACCGCAACGCTGTCTGTGGGGCGCCATTTTACTCACCGATAGAAGTAAAGGGCAGTGATGGCATACGCAACGTCACCACTCCCCGTTGGGGGCGGGCGATTGGGGGACGGGCGGTATTGTACGTTTGCGTGCAATACCGCAGTGCAAGAGACGACTCGAATGATACCTTTCCAACTCGTTTTTGGCCAGACCGTCACCACACCCTTAGACGCAATGCTACCTGTAGATGAGACTTCCGAAAACGACTATGATATCAGCGACTTCACACAAAGAGCTGAAGAGGCACGGCAGCTGGCGCGCCACCGCATTCAGCAGCAACAGCAAACCGACGCGAAACGATATAACGTGCGATGAAGAGACGTCCAGTACGCAACTGGAGACAGGGTATGGGTGTGGACTCCCGTACGGACGCGCGGTCTATCCGAAAAGCTTCTTCGTCGTTATTTTAAATCGTACAGGATAATTCGCCGACTTAGCTCCTTGAACCACGAAGTTCTCCCAGAAGGTCAACTATAACCTCACCACGACGGCGGCATCGCACAGAAGCCGTTAATGCCACCGGAATGAAAGCTTACTACGACAGACAATAACTGCTTCCGCCAACAAGCATTGCGAATGACAGCCTGGAAACCACCGCCTCCTTTATAAGCATCGGGTCGATGCACTCTTGGAAGGGGGACAATGACACAAGGTGCCTTCAAATCTCGTGCGCCAGCCATCTCCTGCGCCTGTCCAGTTGTTTACGGCTACGTGCGAAATATAGCAGCAGCGAAGCGACCAACACATGCTCACAAGGCACGTCGATCGGAGCATGGTGTCATCAGCGTGGAGCACGAGGAGAAGAAAAAGACGTGTGGAACTCTTGAGAGAAGACTGTGCACGTTGGCGCGAGACGATAGTTTAGCTGTTTGTCGGGCACAAGTTCGCCCAACGTAAACTAATTAAAGTACCTTCAATTAACTGTGTGTTACAATATACTATTTCATTCCTTTTGTAAAATATTGCTTCTCCTTAAATTTTATTTACTACCAGCAGTGTGTTTAATTTTGCTTACTACAGGTATATTGAATAACTACTTGTTTTGTTTATCCACATTCTGTAACTGTTCCGCTTCTCATTGCGGTCTATGTACTAACAGATTTTCCACTCCCCTATGGTGTTGGGCTGCTGAGCACGAGGTCGCGGGATCGAATCCAGGCCACGGCGGCCGCATTTCGATGGGGCGAAATGCGAAAACACCCGTGTACTTAGATTTAGGTGCACGTTAAAGAACCCCAGGTGGTCCAAATTTCCGGAGTCCCCCACTACGGCGTGCTCCATAATCAGATCGTGGTTTTGGCACGTAAAACCCCATAATTAAAAAAAGATTTTCCACTCCTGATTGGGCCACTCATTGGCCTGCAGTATTATGTACATGCAAAAATACTAATAAAATGGCGGCATGATCTATCTCACGATGACTCTCATGAGATGGGGTCAATCAATACCGTGACACAACGTATTGCGATCGTCTAAAGTAGTTGTGTATGACGCGTGCTCTGCAACAGGACTCCTCTTTCGCGCTTCCCTAAAGCCCCAACCAGACATACGCGTTGGAAAGCATGCGCACGCTCCGCGCTCACTCGACGTCAGGTCGCGTGCGATAGAGGAATAGGGTGCGCACCCAAACGATGCACGAGTTGCCGCGCGTCCCTGCGCGTTTCGTCGCGGCTGCCATGTTCACCTACCAAACGCGCGGAACGACGAACACTAAGCACGCAGCTTGCCCGGGCTTGCCTGCACGCCGCGCAAAGAGTCGTTACGGAAGTCACGCTGGTTCGCTGTGGTCACGTCATAGGCTTTCTGTGGTCATGTGAGGAGCGTCGCGCGGGCGACGCGGTGGCAGCTTCCGGTGCGGGCGTAAAAATTCTAGCATTGGTAGGTGTCCACGCCGCAACGCATCCACACGCGACGCAGTCTCCGCGCCTGACGTCGTCCGCGCCCAGGCGCGATGCGGTGTGTGCGGACGCTTTCCAACGCGTACGTCTGGTTGGGGCTTAAGAAAACTCAGCGTAATGGAGCGCCACCCGCGCGAAGCCTGCGCGTGGCCTCCGAAATGCATGGCGCATGAGAAACGCCTCATGCGGCAAACGGACTCCTCTCTCGCGCTTCTTTCTGGGCACGTTGCGCCATCTAGTGGCACTGACGAGAAGTCCAAGCGTGGCCTCCGAGACTAGAAGCCTGGCACGCCAGTGCCTGTGAACGCTGAGAATTGTTCCCTCGTTTGCCGCACACTCAGTGGCACATACTCAGTGACCCAAGATGGGGAGAGGTTCATTGAAGACCAGCACAGATCGAGTCGCACATACCAAGCGCTCTCAGTCGGCGTCAAAGAGTGTCTTCGAACAGCGGTTCCTTCTAGCCTATTACAGTGACCCATGTCGGCGCAACAGAGGTTCGTTGAAGACCGGAACGTATCTGCACATTGCCACTTAGCCACCAAGTTGGATCCCATGGTTGGTTTCGAACCCTGTTACCTCAGCAAAGCAGCCCTATACGCGCTACTGATTCGACCACGGACTACCCACTGACCCAGTGTCACAAACGGTTGAGGTCCTTACGTGCCCTCCGTCCCACAAGGGAGATGTTTGGATCTAGAACCTGGTCTACAACCCCTTTCTTAGCATAGCTTCGCCGCATACCTTCCCTTTGTTCTTTTTCTTTGTCCTGCCTCCCACATTTCACTTGCTCTTCAGAATTCATCGGGGCTGCATCTACTGCGATGCACACTCTACGCCAAATCATGAGTGTATAAGATGAGGTGTGCCTAGTGCGTGCGTCATTGCACACATGACGCCACAGCCTCCCGAGTGTCACTTTCTCTTCGGATTTCATCGGTGCTATGTCTATTGGGATTCTCTCCGAAGCGTCTACCTCAGCGGCAGCTGTGAAACGTGGTCGCCCGCGGAAGTACGCCTCCGAAAACGAAGCAAGGGAGCACAAAAAAAAAAAAATCGTCGTTCTGCAGCAAAATGGTTGAATATTTCCGGTCTGTGGACAGCGTATACGCAAACACACGCACCGATCACACACCGATTCAGCAGAGTGAACTTTAATGCATGTCGAAAACATAAATCGAAAACATTTCATCTAAGCGATTATAATGATTTCGCATTCCCACACGTAAGCAGTCTCTGCTGAATTTTCTTTCAGCGTTTGCCTGGCCTGAACCCATTCTGTAATTCTCCCAGTACATCGTTTTGCTCCACCCACTTCGACAGTTCTAATTTTATGGCTTGCATTGCCATTCTGTATATCAACGACGTTACTGTAACTGACCTGTACGAGCTCGCCTTTTTCTTATCGCCTTTGCCTTTGTAGATGAGGGTCATCTTCCATTTACGCCATTCGACCGGAATTTGCTTCGTTCTATTCACTTGCTCTACGGAATTAGTCAGCAGTGCCTTCCTCTTTAGACAGAGGTTCTTGATTAGCTGTACTGGGATTTCATCGGGTCCTGATGCCGAGTTATTAGAGACATTTTCTTCTGCTTTTTTTCCAGTAAAACCTTTTTACGCGTACGCTAAATTTTGATCTCTCATGCTTCTCTGTTGTTGTTGGATCTGTTTTAGACTGAACTATGCTGTCTTTCGTGCCGAAGTTATCCCTAATAACGTCTGTGATGTACCGAAGCGCACCATCTCCTTCGTAGATGTTACCGTCTTCATTCCTTATAGTCGTTTCTAAATTTTTAGGTGCAGCTCCAAGTGCTCTTATATGGTTACAGAATCTTTTTGGGGCACCTTTGTCTCTTTTGCGAATGTTATGCATCCCACGTTCACTTTCGCATTTAATTTTCTCTTGCACGAGCTCACTCGCCACCCTTCCCTTTTCCCCGTATTTGTTCCATCTAAGGAGCACCTTTTCTTCGCGTAACCCCTAGATTTTGGCTTCTCGATGATCCCTAGACGCCTACTTACGCTCTTCTATTGCTTTCTTTATTAGCTTGTTCCAACACTTCCACGGTTTCCGCTTTCCAATCCGAAAATTGTTTTGCGGTGTCTGTCTTATGCCCTGCGGCATAACATCTACCCGTTCCTTATATTCCGAGAAAGCTTTAGGAAAAGCCTTTTTCTTCTGTGTGTTTTTTTTTGCGCTATCTGTTATTTGCTTTTCATTCATGTTTAGAAATTATGGTGCTATTTGTTCGTGTTTTGCGTTAGTATATCTCCCAAACTTTAATGTTAAACGTTTATGATCGCTACATAGGCTATTTTCCCATGTTCGTCTATTGCCGTTTGCTCTAGTTGTTCGTAGACCATTTCTGAGAATAAGACGCCAGCATAAACCATCGTTCGCCTGTAGCGCTTGTCACTTGTCATTATGTGCCTAAGCCACAAGCCACAGCAGTCTTTTGTCTAGATGTGAAACGGGACAGTTAGAAAAAAATTACTCCATCTCCCGCTAAAGGGAACCATGCGGTTTCGCGGCAGCGGCCCGAGCGCTCATCGCGGCGCTGCACAGGAGAGAGAATGAGGCGCGCGCGCTCCGTAATTTTCATACCGCGGAACTACCGTGGCGCCCCCAGCGGAGTATGCAGCTTGAGCGCGAGATGGTTTCGCGGCAGCGGCCCGAGCGCTCATCGCGGCGCTGCACAGCAGAGAGAATGAGGCGCGCGCGCTCCGTCATTTTCATACCGCGGAACTACCGTGGCGCCCCCAGCGGAGTATGCAGCTGTCGCACCACCTGTCGTGCGCGCCGCTCCGGATTCCTAGAGGAGAGAAAGGGGAGAGCGTAGGAGAGGAGAGAGAGGGGGAGGGGACGCGCTTGCGCTGTGGGGGTGTGGCACGCGGGCGCCGCTCCATAGAGGATTCCTAGAGGAGAGAAAGGGGGGAGCGTAGGAGAGGACTGAGAAGGTTGTCTCCCATAGGCAAAATTGGCTGGAGATGGTACTTGTTGAGGCACAGGATCAGAAACATGAAGTTAATAATAATAATATAATAATAATAACCTTTATTTTTTTCCATCAACGTGATGGGGGAGGTAAGGGAAAAAAAGCTGAAACAGACAGCTTGACTAGTTCCCCCCCCCCCCCCCCCCAAAGAAAAAAAATACATTCCATAAAGGCAGACAGTTCAGCTATCGACGAGAAGTGATAACACATTTCTGATTGTTACCGTACTGAGTTTCTGAGTTAACGTACAATGCACTTCAGTTAGATGGAAAGTTGTAACACACGGTCAGCGCTGCATCAAACCTGATCCATCTAAACGTAAACAGGCGATTGCTTTGGAAAGAAGAGCGAGCACCCTTCGGTGTGACGTAGTGGCTGTGGCGTTGCGCTATTACGCCAGAGGGTGTGGGATCGGATCCCGGACATGCGGCGGCCGCATTTCGATATGGGTGAAATGCAGAAACGCCCGTGTACCGTGCCTTGGGGGCACCTTAAAGGGACTAACAACTGGTCAAAATGTGTTGTGAGACGTTGACGGAAATGTAATGACCATGATTTATAGTGATAGAACCCAGCACGCTGTTCACGATAGGAATTATAATTTCAAATCGGTAAAGACAGTTTCAAAAACTAGTAAGTGTTTGGCGAGTAAAATTTGGCGAGCACGGTGGGGAAGTCTTAGTACTTCAGATGTAGTATATGAGATTACTCTCGTAAGTCGGTTGTTATTAAGTAACACTTAATTATTGCTTCGAATTGCCGTTTGTATAATATTATGCTCTTGCGCTTTATTCACGCATATTACGAAGTAAAAGACGTGCAAGCTAACGAGCGACGCTGCCTTCGTGTTAATGAGTGGAACGGCAGAGCTGTTCAATGCATCACGGCGCACATGAGCGCGGTTCCACAGGCGCGAGTTTGCCAGTTAGTACCCCTGGTTCACCAAGATAATTTTCACCAAGGTGAATATCCACCAAGATATTGTCCAATAAAATCAGGGCAACACTTCAGTCAACCAAGAGAACAGGCTGACTTAAGAAATAGATATTCTACGGTGGATCATATCCATGTCATCAATAAGGTAATCGAGAAATCTGCGGAGTACAATCAACCTCTCTATATGACTTTGATATATTATGAAAAGGCATTTAATTCAGAAATAATACCAGCAGTCATAGAGGCATTGCCAAATCAAGGAATACAGGAGGCATGCGTGAATATCTTGGCAAATACCTACAAAGATTCCACAGCTACCTTAGTTCTTCACAAGAAAAGTAGAAAGTTACCTATCAAGAAAGGGGTCAGGCAAGGAGGCGCAATTCCTCTAATGCTATTCACTGCATGCATAGAAGAAGTATTAGAGCTCTTAGACTGGGAAGGGTTAGCAGTGATGATCAACGGTGAATATCTCAGAAACCTTCGGTTTGCAGAAGACATTGTCATTGTCCTATTCAGCAACAATGGGGACGAATTAGAACAAATGATTGATGACCTTAACCGAGAAAGTGTAAGAATTGGGTTGAAGATGAATATGCAGAAGACAAAGATTATGTTCCATAGCCTGGTAAGGGAACAAGAATTCAGGATCGCCAGTCAGGCTCTAGAGTCTGTAAAGGAGTACGTTTATCTAGGTCAATTACTCACAGGGGACCCTGATCATGACAAAGAAATTTACAGAAGAATAAAATTAGGTGTGAGTGCATACGGCAGGCATTGCCAAATCCTGACTGGGAGCTTACCACTGTCATTGATAAGAAAAGTGCACCGGTAGAGTGCACTGATTGCACTCTACCGGTGCTAACATATGGGGCAGAAACTTGGAGGTTAACAAAGAAGCTCGAGAACAAGTAAAGGACCGCACAAAGAGCTATGGAACGAAAAATGTTAAGCCTAACGTTAGGAGACAGGAAGAGAGTGGTGTGGAGCAGCAGACATGTAATGCGTAGGATGGATAACCGGTGGACCATTAGAGTTAATGAATGGATACCAAGAGAAGGAAATCGCAGTCGAGGACGGCAGAAAACTAGGTGGGGTGATGAAGTTAGGAACTTTGCAGGCGCAACTTGGAATCAGCTAGCGCAAGACAATGGTAATTGGACATCGCAGGGAAAGGCCTTCGTCCTGCAGTGGACATAAATACAGGCTGATGATAATGATGATGACCCCCAGTTCTGTGGTCTCTGTGAGATACAAAAGGTAATCGACGAACTGTACCATGAATGGGTGCCAGCAATGCAATAATAGCTCTACTGTCATATCCTACCACTTAGCTTGGCTTGGGTAAACAAAAATCCTGGCGCGCTATAAGGTAAAATGATTCAAAACTGTTTTGATTCCAAACTCCTGACGTCAAATTTACGTAACCACCGACGCAAGCATCGGGCGGTGACACGCAGCGTTGTCTGAACAACCCAATCAAACACTCTCCTCGTTTACAGGAGGTCACTTTTGTTCGCTTTCAAATACAATAACATTGTCTACACTCAGCGGTTTTTCTTATCTAATTGGCTGACAGGAGGCGAGGAGCACGCTCTAGTGGAGAGGGTTTCGATGGGGCCGAGCCAGCACAGTGAAAATAGATAACCGCATGAAGAGGGTGGTTCCGGCTTCTTCGATTGGTCCGCTTCGCCTTATTTAGCTTCTGGTGGCTGGTCGAAAATCGCGGCGGCGTGCAACGGATGGATAAGAATGCTGCTAAAACGGATCCTCAGCATGGAAGAGTTGGCTGAGCGATGTTGTATGCACGCCGAAAGGGCTCGATAACGTTTTACGGGCACGAAAAAAGGTTTATCATGCATAAATAAATACATGCTCACTGGCAGGTGCGAGTAACGAGGGCCTGAGCGTTTGGTAGGCAGCCATCTTCTATTCCTTTCGGAACGGAGCAGTCTGTGGCTATTCAGAAAAATTTTCAGTTTTGTTCGGCATATTAATGCATTTTTTTTCGCGTACACGTCACTTTGACGTGGTGAGTTTTCGCGGTTTTGTGACGGTCGCATGACAGACAGGTGAAGTGGACGTAGCCAGAAAACATTGGACCAATAGCAAAGGGCTAATAGTGAAAAGGCGTCGAATCAGGAATTATTATTTTTCTTTTGAGCGGTTTAATCAGGCATACTCATTGCGTACACGTTATATCACATGGGGAGCTATCGCGGTTTTCGTGACGTCGCTGACAGATAGGCGAAGTTGGGAGTGGCCCGAAAATGTTTTGACCAATCGTGGAGGCTGATTGCAGAAATTGGAATCAAAACAGTTTGGAATCATTTTACGTTATAGCGCCCCTGGCGCATGCAGCAAGAAAAAGCATGGCCTTCGAGACCAGTATGTGTAACGCGGAAGAAGCCGTCGCTGGGGCACAGATTCGAACATCAGCTATTATTGGAAAAATAATTCAACGCTTCGTAAAACATGAACCACAGGAACATCGGCTTGATAAACAATATATTACTTTCTTACAGCTGGAGCCACACATGTCGTCTGCTTCCCATCAATGCCTCCATATAATCGCTATCGCGCTCACCTGTCACTGTTTCCAGCATGGCGCACTTCTGCAATATCGTAGAATTTCATACCGAAAACTATTCGAAAAGCACTAACTGATAACTACTTGGGCATGAAGCGTACGTGAGAATTGTCGTAAGGAATGAAATGGGCATGCACTATTAATTCTGTTAAAAAAAAAAAAAAAAAAAAAAGCTGTCAGCCCTTCCACTGGGGTGGAGATGGAAGACCAGCGAAGTTCTGGTATGGTAGGAATTATGTATTTCCAATTATGACTATTAAGATATGACGGTGTAATTGGTTATTTGAACTATTAAATAATGAGAAGTATATATGTCCTGTGGTTTTCATTTATTTAGTGACCACAGGGACCATGGCCTTATGGTCGCTACAGTACACCGCCATGGGGTGTACGGCAAAGGTTGGCACGTTCTTCGTAAACACGTCACCAACGCCGCGCGCTTTCGATGCGAGCGCGGGAAAAACGCCACAGTTGTGCGCGTTGTTTTTGTGACCGCACACAAACGCTACATGACGGAACGGCTAAACGCCTTTGTCGACACGGTTACGGGAGAGGCGGGCGAGAGCCCAGAGAGAGTCTGCGGAACAGGCGGCAGAGGCCGGCAGGGCTGCGCGCATGGGCCGCAGTGGGAGACCGGGCACGCACATGCACAGTCTATGGAAACGTTACTAGACTAGCTGTCTAGGATGCCTCGATGCCCTCCTCGCCCACCGCTCCCCTTCCACTGGGAAGTCGCGTATGCTCTCCGCCGTGCGCTCGCTCACCGTGAAAGCACGCGTCCCTTGCCCTCGCGCGCTTTCACTCGCACATAGAGCATATGACCAATCAGAGTTTTTTTTTCTATTGCCGGACGCGACCATCGAACAGTGAGCACTTAATAGCTTTGCTGTAAAAAAATTTGGCGATCGACGGTTGTCGGAATCAACACGCAGGACGCTGACATCACTTTGAGGCGCTAACTTGACGCTTTGTATATTCCACATCAATTGGGAGCGCACGGCAGCGTGGTTGTCGTTACAGAACGACATAGTCTTCCGCTGCCCGCCGAGGAATTTGCGCTGGAAGGAGCGCCTTGTCCATATTTAATGCAGCAGTCGACGAGCTGCATTCTTGGGGAGGCCCAAAGGTCACGGATGTTAAGTATTTAAAGGATGACTCCCCGGGGTATCTTGCATCATCTGGGAGCCGTTTTCAGCAAACACAGCGTTCTCCAAGCAGCAGTGCCTCTCTGTGCGTTCGACTCGCGAAACGTGGATGCGAGTTGGCGCAACGGCTTTCAAACGGCCGCTGTTTGGGAAAGGCCATTCGAGCGCATAATTGAGTGCTGCACGAAAGGGACAGCAACGCACGTGCGCCGCCACAATTCAGAGCCACGCAGCGCGACGTGTAATTTATTGCTGCCTGCACGAATGACAGCTTGTCGAGTGCAACGTTGCACTTGGCCTGCCCGCCCCGCTATGCTCCCGTGGACCAAAGGCCTTCAAATTAATTTGAAATGCACGGCGGACATAGCTATTCCTTATCGCGAGCGAGGTGACTTGACAATGTGACAGCGGAGAGCCCACAGGGGCTGTCTAAAATGTCTATTTTTAGCCCTCAGTGGCCATGGAGGAAAGAAAAACTAGGATGGAGAATTGCGCAATACGATTGAAGCCAAACCAACCGGCCCGACATGTGATCCACACGAATGGAGGAAGGATGTCCTCACGGTTTCAGTGCTCTACCGGCAGAGCTACGGACAACAGAGGCAACTCTGGCACTGCTGCAATCGTTCACCCACCATGGGAATGAGTGCATGGATTATATTCGTGCTTGTGGACGCTCCTGTGGCTTTCTTTATTACGCTTAGTTGCCTCCATTCGCCTGTATTTTAAAGCAAACTATACCTTAATACAGAAGGTAATAATACACTGCGAACACGCACAATCGCTGCTAGTTGCTGGGGTTCCGCTTGTCCATGCATCCGTGGCCTAATGGTTTCAATATCGGGCTTCTGTGCATAGAGGTCCTGCGTTCAAATCCTGCCGTCAGACATATATAATGCTGTTTATTTAATTACTTAAAGCCAGAAGGTATAGGCAAACCCATGCACTATACCCGTGCTGGCTGAAGAGCCACCCTGTTGTAGTTCCCGTATAGCGCCACAGTTCCCTCTAGTAATTGTGTGAAACTCTGTGCGGCAGGGCAGCCGAACAAGTGCACACCCATTAAAAGCTATCGGCACCAAAATATGCTCGACCAATAGGCTGATTCTCAGAGGTGATGTGTTGGGCCGATGCTGCGAGGGAAAAAGACAATAGCTTCAGGGAGAGTTGGCTTGCCAAAGTGGCCTGCGCGACGTAATACTCCCTCCTACAATCTGTTTCACCGTAACTTGGCGAACGCTGAAGGCAGCGGGACCTACGCGCTGAAGAGTGCAATCCGCGTGTTAAGATAGCTCGCTTCTTTTAAATTATTTTTTAATGCGATCGAGTCTTTGTGTTCGTAAGTTTTTGTCGTTCTCATCATCAGATATTTAAAAAATATATAAATTCACTTGAAACATAGATTTTTACGCATGTACCGCCACATGGTTTTTAAATTTATAAACAAGAAAATTGGGTTATGACCTTCGAGATTGGGCGCGCGATACGCAATCTCGGAGGCCATGCGTGTGCCGACGAACAAGGGGACGAGGGTGTCAAATACGCAGCCACACGGGGTGCCTACGTTGTTTGGACACGTGTGGCTGGAATGTCTGTACGATGTTATTTTTAATAAGCAGACGACAGCTCTCCCACTTTGGCCCACCGTCGCAGCAGTGGGCCGAAGTGGGAGGGGGCCGAAGCGGGCCGAAGTGAACGCCGCCTTCCTCGTTTGCCATGTTACGGCGGAACAGAGTATAATTTATTGCCTTCCTTCATGACAAATGGGTTGCAGTGCCCATATATTTATATTTACGCCATAGGCCTTCGACACTTTAGCCGTTCGTAGCCCCCTGCAAATGCTCATTCAGCTACCAGCACTGCACACCTTTCCACTTCGCTAAGGTTCGTTTATTAAGAATATGCAGCTTCTCGGTGGTGTCAATTCTGCATCGAATGCCTCGTATGCTGACGCCGCCACAAACCGTGCTGCCATGTTCTTGGCTGATTTGATGACACCATGGGTGCCCGCGCGCGCGCGCACACACACACACACACACACACACACACACACACACACACACACACACACACACACACACACACACACACACACACACACACACACACACACACACACACACACACACACACACACACACACACACACACACACACACACACACACACACACACACACACACACACACACACACACACACACACACACACACACACACACACACACACACCACACACACACACACACACACACACACACACGCACACACACACACACACACACACACACACACACACACACACGCACGCACGCACGCACGCACGCACGCACACACACACACACACACACACACACACACACACACACACACACACACACACACGCGCGCGCGCGCGCGCGCGCGCGCACATACACACTATGTGAATCTCATGCATGATGTCTGTGTGTTGGTAGACAATAATTGACGGTGATGTGGACGGCGAATGTTGAAGTAGTTCAGCGCTTGGTGCAATACGAGTGGTCAGGTCCTGACAAACGTTTAGTGCGTTGTTTTTTAGCGCTATTGTTTGTAGCCAGCGAGAAGGTCAGCACTCTCATTGCCTCACACGGCGCATCGCATCGTGGCAGAAATGTTGATTTGCTGAATGGCTGCGTGCGTAGTGTCATCTTGACGCTGGGGTGCTTTAATGTGGCTTTGCGTCATGCACGCCCTACGTCAGTTGTCCGCCTGGACAAACTTGCAGAGTATTTATTTCTTGCCACGGGGCAATAATAGGATCCCTCCAGGCGAATTTTAACCGTCGCTGTCGCCGTGATGTTGTGTATAAAGTCTACGTGAGATACGGTTCGGAGTCATGAGGGGGGTAGTGGCCGAATACTGCACCTGGGAGGCCAATTCCTGTTCTGGTGAGGGAGTGACTTTGATGAAGCTTAGTATGCCTTCCTAGTTTGGTTGCACCTGAACTAGTATAGCCCCACTAGCTCTCGGCAATACCTTTTTCTTGCCGGTGTCAGGCACCACTCCATGCCTGAAAATGTGGTGGACTGGAGTAGGATTCGAGCTTACGACCTTCAGATTTGAGGCCTGGTATTCTACATCTGCTCCACGCCATCATGCGGTGGTGGCGTGGAGTCCAGTCCACCACATTTTCAGTACTCCAGTCCACTACATTTTCAGGCATGGAGTGGTGTCTGACACCGGCAAGAAAAAAAAATTATTGCCGAGATTCTGTCAAGAAAGGGCGGACTTACAACATATGGTTTGAGCTTGTCCTGGGACACCCACACAGAATAAAACAGACAAGACCAGAGAGCAGTGGGAGACAGCACTGCTCAGCTCTGCACCGGAAGACCAACTTAAGGCAATCCAGCAGGTCTGCTGTACAAAAATAAAGTTTATTCCTCCTCCTCCTCCGAGAGCTAGTGGGGCTATACTAGTTCAGGTACAACCAAACTAGGAAGGCCCACTAAGCTTCATCAAAGTCACTCCCTCACCAGAACAAGAATTGGCCTCCCTGGTGCAGTAGTCGGCCACTACCTCCCTCATGACTCCGACAATTAACCCATGGCCCTCAGTCCCCAGTGGCTGCGGAGCACCTGACCCAGGCAGCGGTCAGACCTGCTACGCGGCAGAGGGTGCTAAGAATCTCTGGGTCCGGACAGGCCGCCAATGGAAACTGAACCTGGCAACGTTCAACACGCGCACCCTATCGAGTGAGGCTAGCTTAGCAGGACTATTTGAAGAATTATCAGGCATTGGCTGGGATATTATTGGCCTTAGTGAGGTTAGAAGAACTGGTGAGGTAAGCTGAATAGGAGGTACAAAATGAAGGTAGTACAAGCCTAAGCCCCAACCTCTAGTCACGATGATGAAGAAATATGAAGATGTTGAATTATGAAGATGTTGTGAAGTTATGAAGATGTTGAATTAGCAATGAGAAAGGTGCAAACTCAGTATACTGTAGTCATGGGCGACTTTAATGCAAAAGTGGGGAAAAAGCAGGTTGGTGAGCAAGCAATTGGCAACTACGGCATCGATTCTAGGAATGCAAGAGGAGAGATGTTAGTAGAATTCGTGGAAAGGAATAGGCTCCGAATAATGAATACCTTCTTCAGGAGGCGCAGCAACAGGAAGTGGACCTGGAAAAGCCCTAATGGAGAAACAAGGAATGAAATAGATTTCATACTCTCTGCCGATCCAAGAATACTGCAGGATGTAGAAGTGTTAGGTAAGGTAAAGTGCAATGACCATAGGTTAGTGAGGTCTAGGATTTCTCTCAATTTGAAGAGAGAAAGAGTAAAATTAGTCAAGAGGAAACAGGCCAACCTAGAGCTAGGCAGTAAGGGTAAAAGCAGACCAATTCAGGCTGGTGCTCGCAAACAAATATGCAGCTTTAGAACAGGAAGATAAAGACTACATAGAGGTAATGAATGAAACCGTAACTAGGTTTATCTCAGAAGCAGCAATTGAAGTGGGAGGTAAGGCACCAAGGCAACCAATAGGTAAGCTCTCCCAAGAAACAAAGGACCTAATAAAGAAACGACAAAACATGAAAATGCCCAACTCAAGAGATCAGATAGAATTCGCTGAACTGTTAAAACTGATCAACAAGAAGAAAGTAAAGGATATTCGAAATTATAACGTGGGGAAGATTGAGGAAGCCGTAAAATATGGACGCAGCATTAATCAGTAAGTGAAAGCTTGGCATAGGACACTGAAAGATAAGCATGGTATTATCATCAGCAATTTCGATGACATAGTAAAAGCAGCGGAAGAATTCTATACTGACCTGTACAGTGCCCAAAACAGCCAAACTACTTTCATTCG
Source organism: Dermacentor silvarum (assembly GCF_013339745.2). Classification (NCBI taxonomy): domain Eukaryota; kingdom Metazoa; phylum Arthropoda; class Arachnida; order Ixodida; family Ixodidae; genus Dermacentor; species Dermacentor silvarum. The sequence goes on along the minus strand of NC_051154.1, from coordinate 10,343,328 downwards.
AAGTAGTGATGAACCGGATACAGAGGCTCCTTCTATATCTAGCGATGATGTTAGAAGGGCCGTGAAAGACATGTCCAGAGGAAAAGCTGCTGGAGAAGATGAATAATAGTCGATTTAATCAAGGATGGAGGAGATATCATAATTGAAAAGCTTGCGGCCCTTTATACGCAATGCCTCACAACTTCAAGTGTACCAGAGAGCTGGAAGAACGCCAACATTATACTAATCCATAGAAAGGGAGACATTAAAGAATTGAAGAATTATAGACCCATTAGCTTGGTTTCAGTATTGTATAAAATATTCACCAGGATAATTTCCAATAGAATCAGGGCAACACTTGACTTCAGCCAACCAAGAGAACAGGCTGGCTTCAGGAAGGGATATTCTACGATGGATCATATCCATGTCATCAATCAGGGAATCGAGAAATCTGCGGAGTACAATCAACCTCTCTATATGGCTTTCATAGATTATGAAAAGGCATTTGATTCAGTAGAGATACCAGCAGTCATAGAGGCATTGCATAATTAAGGAGTACAAGAGGCATACGTGAATATCTTAGCAAACATCTACAAGGATTCCACAGCTACCTTGGTTCTCCACAAGAAAAGTAGAAAGTTAGCTATCAAGAAAGGGGTCAGGCAAGGAGACACAATCTCTCCAATGCTATTCACTGCATGCCTAGAAGAAGTATTCAAGCTCTTGGACTAGGAAAGCTTAGAAGTGAGGATCAACGGTGAATATCTCAGCAACCTCCGACTTGCTGATGACATTGTCCTATTCAGCAACAATGGAGACGAATTACAGCAAATGATTGAGGACCTTAACCGAGAAAGTGTAAGAGTGGGGTTGAAGATTATTATGCAGAAGACAAAAATAATGTTCAATAGCCTGGCAAGGGAACACGAATTCAGGATCGCCAGTCAGCCTATAGAGTCTGTAAAGGAGTACGTTTATCTAGGTCACAGGGTGATCCTGATCACGAGAAAGAAATTTACAGAAGAATAAAATTGGGTTGGAGTGCATACGGCAGGCATTGCCAAATCCTAACTGGGAGCTTACCACTGGCGTTGAAAAGAAAAGTGTACAATCATTGCATTCTACTGGTGCTAACATATGGGGCAGAAACTTGGATGTTAACAAAGAAGCTCGAGAACAAGTTAAGGACCGCACAAAGAGCGATGGAACGGAAAATCTTAGGACTTACGTTAAGAGACAGGAAGAGAGCGGTGTGGATGAGAGAACAAACGGGGATAGCCGATATTCTAGTTGACATTAAGCGGAAGAAATGGAGCTGGGCAGGCCATGTAATGCGTAGGATGGATAACCGGTGGACTATTAGGGTTACAGAATGGATACCAAGAGAAGGGAAGCGCAGTCAAGGTCGGCAGAAAACCAGATGGGATGATGAAGTTAGGAAATTTGCAGGCGCCAGTTGGAATACGCTAGCGCAGGACAGGGGTAATTGGAGATCGCAGGGAGAGGCCTTCGTTCTGCAGTGGACATAAAAATAGGCTGATGATGATGATGATGAGATAAGGTCCTATCGCGCGCTGCGCACTGTATGCTGTGCGTGTAAGGGAAAGCGTGCGAGGGTGGCGTGTTTCTATTTGCCGCCAAGCCCAGTGCTCGACCGCTGGCGCCGCCATGCTCCGCTCGCGCGTACCATGTTTCCAGGTGGTTTCTTTCGCCGAGGGCGCTCGAACGCAATCATATGGTTCGCATACGGTTCGCCTACTAGGCCATACAGCGTGGCTGTATGACCTAGTGGTTACGACGCTCGCTGTGAGACCAAGGCGGACTTGGGTTCGAATCCCGCCTTGGCTAGAGACGTTTTCGTGGTATTACACTTTTATTTTTTTTCCTCTCTGTTTGGTGGCGCGGTCGGTTGAATGCCGGTGCCGCGGCGGAAGCCGCGGTGCCGGGCGCCGACGCGAAACGGCGGTCGTTGGGGTGTTGCGGAGCGCAGCGTAGCAACACGTCAAATAAAAAAAAATACTGCTCCAGTCAGGTAGACTGCTCCCTCCCTGATAGTGAGATAATATTTGGATCATCAAAACAGTGATGCGTTTATTTAGGAATACCCTCGATCCCTTAACAGCAGCCACAGTCGTGCCTAGTCACCACCAGCCCAGCGTGTTCTTCGTTCCTACGGTGTATTAGGAAGGCGTATCGCATCCAATGCGCCAAACAAGGGTAGTTTGAGATGGAGAATGCGCATTTCAGCGGCGCATGTAAACAGAAGCGCATCGCATCAGGAATTATGGGTAAGCATTCGCTGCGGGATTACAACCGGCCAACCAACCAGCGGCGCGGCCACTGCCGCACTGCGAGACATCAAAACAAACATGGCGACTGAAAAAGCAGGTGCGTCGCACGATCCCGTAGCTCGCAAGCATGGAGGAAGGAAAAAAATGTTTTCCTGCCTCCATGCTAGCGACTAGCGAGTGTTGTGTCTGCCGGTCCTTAGGGACAAAGGAGGCCTCATTGACAGACGTGAACATATCAAGTGCTCTTCACGCTTGTCGTTTCTCGCGGCCGGGAAGTGTCACCGTCAGTCACCTGGGACTGATGGATGTGCAATTAGTCCCCAGACTGCAATGGGTCATTGGCCTCGTGCCGCCTAAAACGACAACGTCGCTCTTGGTGTGTTTCGTGAAGCACCAGCGCCCGCCCGAGCTACGACGAGGCCCGGCGCCGACTGTGACGCGCCAACATGGAGCCCCTTCTGAGATAACAGCCAACGCTCTCCCTGGAAATGGTGGCTTCCGCGAACTGACCGCCACGGAGAGGTGACTAATTCTTGCAAGGGGTCAGTGTCAAGCATTCCCGTGGGAACGACATCAACGTTTGGTTCCCAAGGTGTCAACCGTTGCCTGTTCACGGGGGTGATCAGGCAAGATTGGAGGCGGAGCCCGGCGGGAAACGATGGCACATCATGAGCGGGATATGACGAACTGGTCGAAGATTGTTTAAGAAGAACCAAAGTGCATTCCCTCGTCGAGTGAAAGAGGGAAACGAAAGGGATAAAAAGCGCGACTTGAGTGTTTTGAGAAGCTCGGCGATGTAAACGCTAGAACATGCAAGAGAGAGAGAAAAGTCATAAGGGAAAGGCAGGGAGGTTAACCAGGCTGAGCCCGGTAGGCTACCCTGCACTGGGGAAGGGGGAGAAGGGATTGAAAGAGGAGAAGGAAGAGAACATGCAAAGATGTTAGCATGTAGACGGCTCCGATATCATGGAGCCCACCTTGTAAAATATGTGCATTTGTATATAAAACCGTTTTTCTGATCTCTCTGAGTATCTCCTCCTCTCGGCACTTGGCACGGCACCATCCATGGAACCTTCGCGGCCGCTCGGACTTCGCAACACGAGTAAGTGTCAACTCGCGTGTCCTTTACGCCCTCGGCCCACTACGGGAAACCAGTTACGCCGGAAGTGGGCTGCACTTACCTCATACGACACGATGTGGCGCTACGTTCTCGCGACAGTTAATGCGCTACATGTAAATCGGCGTCGCATCGCCTTTCCCAAATGCGCTTGGAAATGCGATGCGCTACTGTCGCATTCATGTAAACGCGGCTATAGAAGCATCCAGCGCGCCTTATGGGAGCATCCAACGCGCCCTGGTGAGCATCCAGCTCGCCTTATGTTGGAGGTCACGTTATATAAGCAACGAAACTATGAGCCTTGCTTGGTGTAGTTGTCTAATACTTTGGTAATGTTATCAATGCGTATAGCCTTTAGGGCGGGACCTACTTTATATATATATATATATATATCATTGGCATAAACCTAGCGTGGCGAAATTTGAATTTATGTTTCTCCTGTTGGTTTCGCAACTGTTTTATTGACTAGTAGTAGCACTAACCTAATTCAAGGGACCCCAAACGAGGCATGCTTTTTTAGTCGATTTCCCCCCCTCCCGTGCTTTTTCCATGTATGCGAGCTGCTACAGGAGGGGTAGGGGGGAGGACACTGTGGCGACGCCCAGAGAGCTTTAGAGGGCAGTGTGGCGACGGCCAAGGAGCTCTCTTTGAAAAAGTAAAAAAAAAAAAAAAATGTCGCAGTTTCGCCCGAAAGGCGAAGCATTGATTGCGATAGCAAATTAGTAGAGAGCTATTCGGAGTAGGGATAGTAGTTTTATCGGCTGCATAAACTTGGACACATTGGCTACTAACTGAATTAACAATCGTGGTGTCAGCGCGCACAAACAAACATGAATGGATCACACTGAATGACCGCAGCCAACGACTGTCAAAACGCTGGCAGCAAGCGCAGGTTTGCGCGGTATATCGGTTCAAGAGAAACTGAGCGGCGAATGCACAGGGCATACAAAGGTCAGAGCCGTGTGGAGATAAGAGACGGTGCGGGCGACCGGCACCGCCGGGCAAAGGGCAGCGAAGAAGTTGTTGGCAGAGGAGAAGCTGCCCCCCCCTCCTCCCCTCTTCCCGTTTCTTGCTTTCGCGTGGGAGATTGAGTGGCAAGATACGCCTTTGGTGCCGGAGCACAGTGCCGCTCCTGCCTCCCTCCCTCCCATAGCCCCACGGCCTTTCGCGCGACGGTCGCGTTTGCTTTCCGCCGTGCGTTCGCCCTCCGTGATAGCGCGCGTCCCCCGCGCGCATGCGCGCGCGGCGACGATTTTATCGCCCTTGGAATCTATACGGAACCTCACGGCGACGGCGACGACGACAGCGACGGCAGAAATCTGGTTGAAGTGTCCATATAATTGCTATCGCAATAAAACAAACAAGTCATGCTTTCTCATGTCGCCTCTTCCCGGCTCCTGCTTTGGATTGTAGGCGTACTCAACCACCACTTTACGCTGCGTGCAAGACCACAGGAGCAGCAGAATCGAAGGCCTATTGGCTATTGATTGACAAACCCTATTGATTTGACATAGTCTAAGAGGAAAAAAAGTCACAGCTTCGCCAGAAAGGCGAAGCATCGATTGCGATAGCAAAATAGTAGACAGCTATACGAAGTAAGGATAGTAGTTTTATCGGCCGTATAAAGTTCTAAATATTCGCTTACAAACTAAATAAACTGTAACCATGCACGGTGTCACGCGCGCAGAGGTAAACATGAACACATCTCGCTCGATGACCGCGGAAACTCGTCAAAACGCTGTACTGAGAAGGCGCACCAGCGGTAGCGAGCAAATTGACCCTCGCGATGGCTCTGGCTTCAACGCGAACTAAACGTCGAAAGCACAACGCATACGAAGCTACCAGCACTCGGCGCATGCACTTTGTACCCACCGCAGATCGCTTTGAAGATGAGGCTCCCGCGGGCGCAGACTTCGGCCACATCGCAGATCGCTTTCAAGATAGGCGCTCTCACGCAGCAGTTCCGTGAGCAGCAGCCGCAAGAGCAGAACGCCCCACCACCGTCTCCGTCACCTCCTCCTCGCGCGTGAACGAAGAACGCGCGTGCTCCCAGCCGCCTTCCTCTCTCGCGTGCGCGAGATTAAGCTGCGGTTCCCTGCTCATCCTCGCACGCTTTCACTCACGCACACAGCGTACGGCGCGCGGCGACGGTTTTGTAGCGACAGCTGCATTCCGCCAGGTTTTCGCCTCTTCGCCGTCGCCGCACTTTGAGTCGTGGCCACACTGTGGCGTCACACCACGGCCCTCGATTAGGGTGCCTCGATGCCAGCGCCGCCGTTCAGGGTGGAGACAACCCCGCTGGCGCCTCCATATTGAATCACACGAGCTCAGACTCGGCTACGCTTGCGTTCATAAATAGTATTACTCGCGGCGCACTTCCAAGTGCTTTGCCTTGATGAGGATTTTTTTATCGGTATCGCATCTGCACATCTTTATAACCAATAGTCGTTAACTCGTCGAAGGTCGAAGACGTAAATGTATGGAGCCGGGAACATGCCCCAAGTTGCCTAATTCAATCACATTTAATATGCCGTGTGTATGTTTGAAATACGCACAATTTTTTTTGCGCTTTAATGCTTGGTATATAAGGTTTGCGACCCCCTGTGTGAGAAAGTTTTACTTTTTCGCTGTTGTATTTTGGTTTACACGTCACGCCTCCTTTACCGTAGCCAGCCGCTCACGCACGGCGGTTAGTTTCCCTTGCGTTGCGCGTGCTCTTCGCGTTCGTTGCAATTATTTGATGATATCTACGCGCAATTAAGCTTTTTTTGCCCACAAAACTGCGTGCTGACAGGATTAAGCTGGTGTAAAAATAACTGCGATGTGAAAATAAGGTTTAGTTAGTGCTGTAGAGAAAAATGTAACGTAACTTGTCTGTGTCAATCTTGCGTAGTACACACAAGAAACCAAACGATGCACAAAATACATTTACTTAGTAATGTCTAGTACAGTCAATCATGAAAGAGATATGTACATGAAAAATTATATGTACTGTGTGGCGCCTGAAGGTTACGTTGAAAGACGAGATAAAAAAAAAATCGCAAGGAAGGCTCGACACACACAATTCGGGATAGGGAGAGTTTATTTAATTTATTCATTACATGAGGGGGGGGGTGGTTTCAAATGAGTAGATCAACCTTATTACACACAATATAAATCGAAAATAAGAATACAAACAAGAAAACGCAACCGCGGGTAATGTTAAGATATCCAGCCAGAATACATTAGCTACCATCGAATACGTCGGATCAGCCAAACACATCGATGGCGAGTACAGAACATTTTATAAATAACCATTAGAACACTGATAACTACATTGAAAAAATAAACAACACTGCATGCATATCGCGTACAAAAACCGTAAATGAAACTAAGACAGTCAAATACAGATTAGCAATGTTTTTCACTTCGAAAACATAGTCCATGATGATGTAGGGCTGTTGACTTTCACAGACGGCGCCCATCCTGTCGATTTCGCTCGTACTGGTCCTCTTCAAAGTGTTTCTAAGTACAAGTAAAACAACAAAAGTGATTATTGATATGAAAAGTTGCCTTGTAAATACACTACGATCCCACTACGATCGGGAATGAGCACGAATGACCATCGGCTTACGAGCACCACGCTACAAATATATTCGTCTAAAAAAATCAGCTATATAACGTAACAACCTGAGATCCGCAAGATATCTGCTGAGAAATCAGAAAAAATCACAATGCTTCGCTTGCCACGTAAACAACAGCCGCTCTCCCCAGAAGAAGCACTGCGTTATTTAGTCCCAAATAACCAGTAAAAAAAGAAACTGAGGAAAAAAAGAAACAAGAGACACACGATATGTGCTTCCCGTGAAAAAGTAAAATAGGTGGTTTACATGACGTTTTGTAGCTAATGTAAGACTATTTCCCGGCGAAGCATTTTCATCAGTCCTTAAAATAAGGGTACTACTCGCATAGACTGCGCCGATCAAAACGGCAAAAGCCTATGCGACGCGCGCTCGCAAACCATAGGCTACTCAGACAGCATCGGTGCAGTGCTTAGTTCGTGAGCGAACGTAGGTACGTGATCGAGGATCAGAGAATACTTTCTTATTTAAATGAAAAACACGGTGCGATAGCCTAACTTTCTTGACACTTACCTCGCAAATGTAGGAGCTATCCGTTGCCTTCCAGTGATACCGCTTTACTTGGGCTTTCCATCTCTTCCTTCGCTCTGGGTCCCGGGGGAAGCGTAAACAACGAAGCCCTTTACGCGTCGATCCGGTGCACTTGGGAACACAACCGCCCGTCATGTCGACTCGATGCACTTGACAAGCTTGTCATTCAGGCGGCTGAACACTGTCCAGCAAGTAGAAGCGTCAGCGAAGCATCCGCGCGCACTGTGTCTCGAACTAAGCATCGGCACAAAGCAATCGCAACCGCTCGCTGTGATTCAAGATGGCGTCGCAGCGAGAAAGCCGCGGCGCGGGGGCGGTCAAAGGATGGCACCACCCTGAACGGCGGCGCTGGCATCGAGGCACCCTAGCCGTTGGGCGCTCGCTGCGCCCTCTGTATGACCTCATACCCCACGCTCCGCAGTTATGATAATCGGGAGTATAGAAGGGGAGAGCTCGCGTCGCCGCAGCCACAGTTGAGGCCGCATTATGGATGGTGTCTAAACTACAAGCGAAGCCTAAGCGCAGCTGGGGGTCTGTAGCTATCGCTACTCGACTAGGTTTAACCCGAGCTAAACCGCAGACAATTTTTTATCTCCGTTGGACTTTATGCGGAACCTCGCGGCGACGGCGACGACGACGGTGACGGCAAAAATGCGCTTGGAGTGTCCATATAATTGCTATCGCAATAAAATTATGTAGATACAGCGTACATGTTGAAATTTATGTGCAGAGAGGTTTCGTGAAGCGGTTATTTATATGCTATAAAACTAAATGTGATGAGTAGAATAGTTTTTATTGTCATCTTATGAAATGTGTATTCTCGTTCCATATATGTGCCTATGCCGGGCACAGGTGATAACTGTATAGTGATGCAATGTTTATGTGCACAATATAAGCCGAAGTGTAAACAGCAGCTGATGCAAATGCATGTTGCCAGACGTCGACGCAGTGATTTCACGAAGGCGATGTTCCTCAAAGGAAGAATGGCGAGGTGGAAGGTGCATGCAGTGGAAAGTTCATGGCATGATTGACGAAATGCAAAAAACGCTTGTTTATTTAGATTTGGGTGCACGTTACTAAAGAACCCCTGCAGGTGGTCAACACTAATCCCACACTACAGATAACCATGGTTTTGGCACGTAAAACACCGAATTAAAACCTTTAATCGCCTGCTTCATTCTTCCGCCTGTAATCTTGGTAAGTGGCGCGCGTTCCCGTGCTGCGCCACTTGGGGCACACACCAATCGTCTCAAAGAGCTCGCTGGCAAGAGCGTGCGATTGTGTCCCTATGGTTTAAGCCGATCGGGTTATTGTGCTCGGCGAGCGAGGTTCGACCCCACCCCTGGACACGTAATTATTTTCTTTTCTTTGTCTAAGCTATCCGGCAAGGCGACAGCAGCAGCTGCCCCCTCCCGCATGCCTCCTGCCTACACGTTCAGCAAGGTCCGGGAAGGTACATAAAGAAATCTTCCCTCTACAAAAGAAACAGCTGAGAGGTCTCAGTCATTGGAATTGGCATAAGGTAGCTTTAACGGCACTGTGGCTTTATAAAGCGAAGCTTTATATGGCTAGGCGAAATCGCCTGTGTACAGAAAACTATTATCATCAGCATTGGCTCAAGCGTCGTCGTCTTCTTCCGCAGCTGGCTCGTTGGCGCTCCTCGGTTTGCGCTCGTGCTCGGCACGCGCTCGTGCCACTGCTGCCGCGTTCGTCGTCATCGTCTGCTTCCACAGCTGGCTGCGTTGCCGCTCATCATTCCAGCCTACTCTTTTGTCGTCGCAAGGGAGAGGCCGCGCTTACAGGGGTATGAACCATTGCTTAAGGGGGTATGAGCCATTAATTGTCTTACGTAACGGGCAGATTTAATTTTGAAGCAATTTAATTTCGAAGAATCGCAAGCGGCAATGGGCGGGCGAATGCTGCTTATCACGCCGCCGAGCAAACTCGAGACATCGAACGCAAGCGATAACGGCGGACTTAGGGCATACCCTCAGTGACGTCGTTCTCTCCGTCGCACCCAAACGTGTTTGTAACTTCATAATTGAGAAATCCTTTAATGAACCTTCGGGATTAACCCAGTGATAAACACCGGGGCCGCTCGTTCAGCTTCGCTGGTTAACCATCTTCACGGAGTGGAAGGGCCGACGAATTAAAAGAAATGTTAGTTGAATCTGATTACGTGGCATATATTTTTTGTTGTTTCTGCCACGTCTCCTATCGTTGCTTCAGCCGAGTGTTTATTCACCCGTTAGGCTCGACCTTGTTGTGCGACTAAAATCGAAGGACGGAAACCGCGGACGACCTTTTTTGTGAAAGATCCAGCGCGGCTGCCGCCGAGTGCACACCCGTGAAAACTTCCGGTCTGTGCTCGGCCGTTACGGCACCTGAATGCTTGGAAAGGGACCTTTTTTCCATAAACCGAGGGCTTCCCCACTTAATAGGTGCTTTGGTTTGTCACATGGGAAATTGCCGCCATGCGAGCGGCCCAGAACACCTTTGCGTACAATAATTGCCAGATTCGAACTTGCTGTATGATCATAGCAAAGCACTGTGGGCATAAGACGCGTTTCACTTGCGTAATGAATGAAAAGGTACGACAATCTTGCACTTAGATGTCTCAGATGGGACATATCCGCCACATACCATGCCACTTGGCTGCGGAAACCATCGTCGTTCCCCGTCCCGGTGGCAAGTAACCGAACAGGTGTTTTGTACCTCTGGTCCGGCCCAGTATTTTTAATAGAGACTTCCTAGAGTCGGTGACGTAGCCAGTGTAGAACAACAGCCGGAATGAAGCAACAAAGAGCATGCCGGCATTTCTTGAGGAAGAGAAAGCTGAGGCTGTATAGAAGCACGAGGACATGCACGAGGCTCGGACAGTTCGCCTCCATGTTGGCAGTCTCTGTTTCACGCCTGGGGCACCAGTCCTTTTGTTACAGTCAATATGAGAGGCAGCGCTCTGCACAGTAGCGATGCCCGGCTGGGGTTGCCGGCTTTTCCTCACTACAAAGGAGCGCAGGGACCCAGAAGTTTCTAATTTAATTTCTCGTTGCACAGGGCAGTTATGCCCTGCGCGCTTGGCTAAATAGATTCGTCGTGCATCTTAGAAGAAAGCGCAAAACAGACCACCATCGATTTCAAAACAGGCATATTTTTTAGGCGCAGATCTGGTGGTAGAAGTGTCCACTCCCATTGGAATGCAAGTTAAAAAACACTACCGTGACACTTTATTTATTTCAACATTGAGCAATACTGCAACCATTTTTGACAGCAACTGATGAGCACATGTCGCAATAACGTGACGTCTGCAAAATATCAACGTTAACAGTGCCGATATTCAAAAATAGTAATACCTAGTGACAAAAAGGAGCCGTGAACAATTTCGGCTATGAATAATGCAGTCCACGTGAGAGAGCGACACCGAAAGGTGAGGAAATGTGGGAACAATATCGCTTAGAATCCGCAGAGCAGGGCACTGCGTTAAAGAACCCCAGTTAGTCAAAGTTAATCCGGAGTCCTCCACTACGGCGTGCCTCATAATCAGAACTGGTTTTGACGCGTAAAACTCCAGAAAGAAGAAGATCCTACCATCACATCGTCATAACTATGTTTTGAACCTTGCTTTTCGATACCGGTGAACGAAAAATGTCTGAGCTCGTACTTTGCAGATTTGTAGATAGGGTTAATGTTGACGAACATTACGCTAATGCACACTGAAGCGCGGACATAGTAAATCAATACCACGCAAGATAAAGCAACCCAACGTCGCCTGTAGCTCAGCGTCAACAAAGCGGCAATAAAAGTTCGATGCTGTTGACGTCCAGCATGCCCTACCAACCAATAACTATAATTAAAATGTACAGGAAAAAAAACAACAAAGAAACGGCAGTGTATAGCACCCTGTATTCCAGATAAGATTAGGCAAGCTGTATAATAAAAAAAAAAAAGAAAAAGAGAGAAAGAAAGAAGAAAAAGTACACCATTTTAAGACTTTGTGGCTCGGTCGTCAGTAGTCTGATGACTGAACACCGTAGGTCACAAAATTATATGTTGCAATGTTTTCCTAATATATTTTTTCCTTTTTTTGGTTGAACAGCTGACTAACGTTAGCTGGGACACATATATATATCCAAAGAGCATACAATGCGCAAACTCACAAACATATTCAATTCTTGCGAGCTGGTGCACTAAAACTGTGCACATATTTACGATTATGAGCACCAACACCAGCAGCAGAGAAACAAATGTTCCGGTAACACATTTTAAAGAATATCCACCAATACTTGCAAAAGTGCCGCGTGACCACTGGACGACGACGTTTTTTTTTTTTTTTTTTTTGCGTTATAAATCAAGATTCAGCAGAAGCTCGGTACACTCTTGGGTGATATTGTATGTTTTGGTCGGTTAGATGCAGTACAAGCGAAACCTTCTCACAAGCCGTAACTGTTGGCCTTGTTCACTCGCCTATTCGGATTTTCGCGCGATCAACGATTCGCAATAACGACAGAAATGCTCTTTTCTGAACGCGGTCCCAGGAATTTAGTTTGTGTCTCCTTCGAGCTCATCCAAGCACCGTTCAGTGTCCGCGAGACCTGTCTCATCATGAGTCGAGATCAGTCTTTCACGAGGCGATGAGAGATTCAGCCGTCAGCTTGTCACTCCCGCGGTGGGCTCGACGTTCCCTCGTTCCATGCTGAATCAAGTGGAGCGGCGGGGAGCCATCGCTATCGTGATTTTGTTTGCGTGTCGTCGGCCTGGCGCTGTCTCCGCTGTTTCGACGGAGGCGAACGGCCGTCGATGGAAGTGGATCTTGTGTTGCATGTCTGAGCGAGATGTTAATAAAAAATATGAACACGCTTGCTTACCGCGAGAAGTGAGCTCCCAGCGTTTCTTTCTTAGTTTCGGCGTGCACTCTTGAAAGAGGCTTCTCATATGTAGCTACCATTCTCGTTCTTTTCCATCGAAATCTCCGTCTCGAAAATAAGCGTGCAGATAAGGAAGAATAAGTGCACTTTGAAATCTCTCGATCCGATGCTTAGCCTGGTGTGTTTTCCGCATCGCGGATAAAATTTAATCGTCGTGTCCTCGATTGGTGCATATTTCTGGCGCTGCTTCACCATTCCTAATCCAAACAAAAGACTTAGTAAATCAACACACTGCGCAGGCTCTGGGGGTATTTCACTGTCGTTGTCAGGCAGTGCAACATTTCATCAGCCTGAGCACATACATCGCTGCGTGAGTAATTACAATTGTGTCGTTTTTGTCCTCGCTACAATAAAACAACTACGGTTGAAGAGCTACTGTGAGCACCGAAGCCTACATGTGTGTCTATAATTTATAGCCGCTGGCACCTGGGAGGCCAGATCATTGGTGCGAATATTTCAATACAACCGAAGAAACGGCTGCCGCTGTTTCGGCGACGAGAGCTTGAAGCACCTGTGTGAGTGGTGAGAGACGCCAAGTGGTCCGAGTTCGCGACTTGAGCTACTCTCTAACCAAAGAAGGCTTGGCCATCAGGAGAGCGGGGACATGAGGCCGCGGCCATCTTCTGCAACATAGTCGTGAAAAGCGATAATGTGTGGTGCAGGGTCCTCTGTTCTCGGGCATTTGTTGAAATTCATAGGTAAAAATCGGGTGGTATTTTTCAAGAGGAAGACCAGGAATAAATCGGGGGTTTTGTTGTCTGGCAGCCCAATGTTCGGAATTTTTCTGGTAACGTTTGCAAACGATTAACGCAAGCAATGGTGTCCTTTAGGACACAAACGTTCTATTTAAACAAGCGACATCACTCGTAGGGACATGCAATGGTAATGAAAGCTGCTCGCAAATCATGTGACGAGTTCTACAAATGCTCGTTGTCAGGAATTTTGAATACATTTAAAAGAAAACCAGATTAACAACAACAAATAGACACAGATTAGGCGATCTCATGTTTACTTTGCTCTTAGGCACTTTTTTTAACGAAGCAAAGACCAACAAAAGGTAGTGCAGACGGGCATGCGTCGCAAAGAGTATGTGATGTTTTTTCCTGATATTAACAGGATAGCGTTAAGGGCTCCGTGTCGCCGAAAATCTGGTGTCGGTGTCGGCATCGGGGGCGTTATCCGGCCGAAAAAATCACCCCGAACCACGCCGACCACATAGGCCCTCCGCGTGGCGCAGAGGTGTTGGTGAACCAATCGAATTTCTGAAAGTAAAATGCGTCATAAAAATCGTAAAGTACGACGTAACCACAACCGGATTATAATTTTGACTATACGAGAAAACTTAATTCTCTTACACGGAAAGTGAAACACAAGACCCTTTTCCAGCATTTCTACCACTCATACAGTGGCGCGCCGCGGTTTCCTCCATTGCAAAAATACCATCCAGATGGCGCTCGCCTCCTCGGCAGCTTACAACAGCGTTGCAGTAGGCTCCCTACGGCAGCCGCATGCGGAGGCGAAGTTGGAGAAAAAGAAATCTGCAGTTGCCGGGAAGCCTGATAAGCAGCCAGGGATCTATAATGGAACACTAAAGCAAAACAATAAATCAACTTAGACTGACAAAGTATTCTTCGAAAACTGCACTGTCGTTAATTACACTGCAATAGGTCAATTATTAAAGAGAAAATGAAGCTCAAAGTTAATTTTCTGAATTTCGCACGGAAACCCCAACGTCAGCAACGTCAGTGTGACGTCACGAGTTCTAAAGTAATTTTTCGTTTTGGGGCCACGTTGGCTCAATAAAAGTTCGCGAAACTTGTCATATTCAATGTCGGGCTCCTTTAGAACACAATGAAGTGAATCTTCACCGCTAAAGAATTAACTGAGACCTAGGGCGCTATAACGTAAAATGATTCCAAACTGTTTTGATTCCAAACAAACTCCTGACGTCAAATTTACGTAACCACCGACGCAAGCATCGAGCAGTGACCCGCAGCGTTGTCTGAACAACCCAAACACTCTCCTCGTTTATAGCAGGTCACCTTTGTTCGATTTCAAAACCAATAACATTGTCTAAATTAAATTATGGGGTTTTACGTGCCAAAACCAGTTCTGATTATGAGGCACGCCGTAGTGGGGGACTCCGGAAATTTGAACCATCTAACATTGTCTACACTCAGTGGTTTTAGATGCGAGAGCATCTTATGCTCGGGGCAGTGTCCGTTCTGCGGCGTCCGCACCCATACTGCGCATGCGCAAATCTAACTCATTCTCCTCTCCTACGCAGGTGTGCGCTCTCCTCCTCCCCTCTCCCCTTCTCCGCCACAGGTGCGGCGCAGCAAATCATTGCATATAACCACGGTGTAAGAACATTTAGGTGTTGACACAGCGCGCGCGCGAGCGTCCAGATTATGTTCGGCAGCGCGCGGGCACACAGAGTAGCTCTGCTGCGAGCCGATAGATGGCGCCGTGGCCAGTGGTCCCAGCTTAGCGGCGCCGGCGGCTTGACATTGCTCTGCTTCCGCAAAACTTTCGTTCATAGCTGAGTGAGTAAAACTCAAAGCTTGAAGGAAATTCGTTATTTCAGATTAAAGGATAAGTATACCAGGCTTAATGCTTCGCTAACATGAAGGTTCCTTGTGCAGGGAGTGAATGACGTGAACACGGATCGATCGGGCAGCACTCAACGCCCATTCAAGTTACGCTCGCGCGCACAATTTGTTTTGTCTGGTCTAGCCGTTCATCCAAGCATAAAAAAATAAAAGCGTTAGCCCACGTGCTACCCCTCGATCAGAAGAAAATAGGGACTGCACCGGAAAATGTTGTTTTTCATGCTTATCGCTGCTTCCATTCACACTCTGAAAACCGTTCAAGCATCGTTGCGCGAATTCAGTGTGGCCGCGATATAAATTGACAAATGAAACGGCTCAAAATTGCGACATGCAACGAACTAGAGCAAAGTGACTGTTGATGGCTAGAACCTATGATGAGAATGCACATCAGCTATGTAAAAACTCTTTCAAATGGGAATTTATTAGGTGGGACGAAGGCAGGCGTCTTATCTTGGATCACTAATACAGTTTACTGATGAAAACCTGAGCAAATGCCTTTTTTATTTCTATTCCACTTAACATAGACCGTTTATATTATTCATTTGGCTTTCGTACATTCAGGACTGAGTGGCTCTTGCAAGATCTGAAGAAAAGAGGTGACTTTCTTATTTCTTAAATTGCATATGAGAATGCATGCTACAGCCTCTCCACAAATACAATTACACCCACCACACAATAATCCCATAGACATTTTTTTTTTGCAAAGACACAATACGAAAAAAATTGTGCATGAATCAGCTCGACAATTTTATTAGGGGATAACCATCCCAGAAGCTTACCGCTCTCATACACTTCCACAATGGAAAAATGTTGAATGAAAACATGCAAGCGTGTAATATACACCGCTAGCATTGTGAAAAAAATTCAGTAGCCAGGATGGAAGAAATTTGAAAATCAGGCACACATCTGCACAGAAAGCAGCAGTATTACACAGGGTGCACAAAGATTTAAAAATATGCAAATATCACGTATCTGGACTGAACAATAGTAATGTTGTTGCCGTTCCTTGGAGATACTCAGATTATTTTTGACATTCCGCCTATAATTACATAAGTAGTCTGAATAAATTAACCAACTTCTCAAATATTATAGTTAGATTAAAAGTGTCAACGAAAAAATTGTTGAGCAACATGAAAGACTCCCGATACAGCTTTCCATTGCTCAATCCGCGCTACGTAGAAGTGTTTTTCCGAGCGTGAAAGAAGCACACGAATTCTCTCGTTCACAGTTTTTATCCAATTATAGCATTAGAAAAGTTGATTAATCAATTATGAAAATAATTATGTAATTAGGCGGAATGCAAAAAAAATAATCTGAGTATCTCCAAAGGACGGCGGACAACATTACCTTGGTTCTGTGCAGCTACGTGAGATTTGCACGTTTTTAAATCTTGTTGCATGATAGTTAAGCCACCCAGTAGGTATAACTTGTAGATGCAGCAAAATTTGCGCAAACTGCTGTGGCACACAGGAGGTTCTCTCTTCCGCAGCGGCTTTCGAAGTTTATTTTCGAGGTTCTTTGGGCAGTTCGGAAATAAGGTGGGAACCCTTTTATCGAGCTCCGCGTAATATGCCGTCGATATCGTATCCTCTGAGAAATGGTTGGCGCAGACATGGTCGGTAGGCATTAGAGTTCGATCTGCCCTCAGATTTGCACGGCGCCACTACTCTAGGTGACTGTTGTCGGACGGCGCTTTAAATAAAGGCACACGCTCCGCACAAGTTCATTATCCAGAATTGCAGTTCGGAACGAAGCACTTTCTAACCATTTCAAGGGCCCCTCAGAAGGCCGCTGCCACCTTTGTTGAGGGCCCCCTTGCGACAATACCCAAGCACAAGCTCATGAAACGTACGCGAACAAACAGCGTTCCTTCAAAACAGCGCGGCCGCACATGCAAGCAGGAAGACGAAGCAGCGGCAGCACGCGCCTTGCCGCCGAGGCTGGGACCGCATTCCGCAGCGCCCTCTACGACGGCGCCGACCGAGCTGTAACCGAGCCGAACATAATCGACGCGAGCGGGCGGCGCTTTCGCGCGTGTTGTGGGGAGAGTGTCAGCACCTCTCTTGCTTATTCTTACCGTGCATAGAACTCTTTCTCTCTCCCTCTCTCTCTAAGGGTACGCCGGTAGGCGGCGCAAGTGTCGCGGCGCAGTATAAAGCGCGCGTTCGCTGTGTTTCCGTCATTCTCTCTCTGTGCAACGATGTGCGAAACGCCATAAACAACGGCAACGTCGCCGCTAGTTGCAGCGGCAGCGCCACCGCCGCGGAGCAGAGGAGGGCTCGGGAAGCCGAACGTAAACGTCAGCGTCGGCAAGCGGACCCCAAACTTCGGGCCAGGGAAGCCGAACGTAAACATCAACGTCGGCAGGAAACTTCTACGGAAGCAACACGGGCTCGGCACGCCGAAGTCCATGGAACGTCAGCGTTATCAAGCCGACCCCGAACTCCGGGCTTGGAAAGTCGAAGTGCAATGGCGGCGTCGAGCGGCAGCTCCAGATCCCGAAGCGACGAGGCAACGCAAGTCTGCGGCCAGAGCAGCAACACGTTCGAGGCCATTACAACGCCCGGGCTTCGACGGTGCTGACGTGCGGTTCAAGCGCGACTTCCTTTATCGGAGGACGTTCTGGCGGCCTAGTTGGTTCATAGCTTATAGACGTTTATAAACTGCGCGAAAAAAAAAAGTTGCAGTGGCTTAGCTCGGCTATGCCAGGATATACGTAGCGTTAGCAAAGGTTCAGCTGATTATTCTTAGCTTTCCTGGTTGTCTAGCTGCTTTAGCATCTCGTCCGTGTCTACCGGCACGTTCACCACGGGTCCCTTAATGCCAAACTGACCATTTCTCCAGTTCATTAGACGACGGATCTGAACGAAGGGAATGCGTGGCGAAAGTAAACGTTCGGCCACATCGTTCAGAACCGGTAGACCTGCCGGCATGGCCGGGTAACGATACCCATTGGTAACGCTAAAGAGTGGAATCTTCTGCTTAACGAGAAAGTTCTTGCACGTTGTACAAACCCGCGCCACGGTTTCAGCCCACTGAGGCGCCGCCGCTAAACTCAACGTTTCACGCATGGCACTACTCAGCGGCGTCAAGTCTTTCATGTGCCATAGTCTTTCGCACACGTCGCACACATATCCAAACGGATTGTTTACGAAGTCCGTCTCGAAGGTCCGAGTCGTACTGGCGCTTTCGCTGAGTTTCACAGTATATTCAGTCGATCAGCGAGCCTTGACGTCATCGACGGCGTTTTGTTGTTGCTGCAGGGGTGGTCGGGCACGTCGCTCAGCCTCCTGGCGACGCCGCTTTGCTAGACGTTCGTCCCTTTGCTCCAGTGTCTCCGCAGCACGTTTAGCCTTCTTCTGTTCATTCCTCCTACGCTCAACCGCTAATTGCCAGGCAACTACTTCGGGATCCGATGAGTCAAGCTTCTTCGTTCTTCTGCGCTGTTGAGCAGCATTTGCGCTCTCCTTCTCCATGGCTATACCACACTGGCAAACGCCAGTCAGAAGCGCAGCGGCTCCAGCGCAGTGTCAGACGGCGACTGCACAGCGAGCGCGCGCCGGCGCCAGTGCGTCTACCACGGCTACGACGTCACTCCTCTGGAATGCGCAGACCGGCGGTGGTGAGTCGCGCGCGGCGGCGGCGGAGTGCGCGAGAGGTGCCGACTGCGGTGGCTCCGGTGCGCAAGCCGTGTGACATCACTGATCCTTGCGCATGCGCAGCACGGCTCTTGATGTGCCGCGCGAAACGGGCTTGGCTAGGCCAGTGTAGCTAACGCTACAAAAAACGAGGACAAAAGAAAGAAAACACACACGACACCTCGAGCGCTCGTGGTGTCGTGTGTTTTTTCTTTCTTGTGTCTTAGGTTTTCTTTTTCGCGCAGTTTACAAACCTCTATCGGAGCTTCGGGCACAGCTGTAACGTGTGCGACCGGCTTTGGTTCGATAACAACCTGAGCAAGGTCGGGAGCGTCCAGAACGAACGTCAGCGTAACGCGGCCGTCGGCGTGCTTCGACGCCAGTTCAGCAACAATACAATACATTCTCAATACATTCTCAATACATTCTCAACATTCTCTCACTCTAACTTTCATTGGGTTGTGTTGCCAAGTGAAACGAAGCGGAAACTCGATGCGCACCCCCCGCGATGCTTTCGCATCCCACCATGGTTGCCCGTAGGGTGAGATGATGTGATTTTTTCTTATCTAATTGGTTGACAAGAGGCGAGGAGCACGCTCTAGTGGAGAGGGTTTCGATGGGACCAAGCCCAGCACAGTAGAAATAGATAACCACATGAAAAGAGTGGTGCCGGCTTCTCCGATTGGTACGCTTCGCCTTACTTAGCTTGTGGTGGCTGGTCGAAAATCGCGGCGGCGTGCAACGGGAGGATAAGAATGCTGCTAAAACGGATCCTCAGCAAGGAAGAGTTGGCAGAGCGATGTCGTATACGTGCCGAAAGGGCTCGATAACGTTTTACTGCCACGCAGAAAGGTTTATTATGCGCAAATAAATACATGCTCACCGGCAGATGCGAGTAGCGAGGGCCTGAGCGATCGGCGGGCAGCCATCTTCTATTCCTTTCCGGGCAGCCATCTGAGTTTTCGCGGTTTTCTGAGGTCGCGTGACAGAAATGCGAAGTGGGCGTAGCCAGAAAACATTCGACCAATAGCAGAGGGCTAATGGGGAAAAGGCGTCGAATCAGGAATGATTATTTTTCTTTTGCGCGGTTTAATCATGCAAAATCAGTGTGTAGACGTTATATCAGATGGGGAGCTATCGCGGTTTTCGTGACGTCGCGTGATAGACAGGCGAAGTTGGGAGTGGCCCGAAAATGTTTTGACCAATCGTGGAGGCTGATCGCAGACATTAGAATCAAAACAGTTTGGAATAACTTTACGTTATAGCGGCCCTAGAAGACGCTGTCAAAATCCATGACGTCATGGTGAGCTGGTCCGGGAACTTCAAGGTGGCGTCGCCACTCGCCTCTGTGTTTTTCGTTTCTTTCTGGCTTACCAAGCCGCTTCTCGCGGTAAGAGTGGTGTTTTCGGTATTGCGGAAGGGTAATCTACTGAGGTGTCATGTCCCTCATGACTCCGACAATTAACCCATGGCCCTCAGTTCCCAGTGGCTGCGGAGCACCTGACCAAGGCGGCGGTCAGACCTGCTACGCGGCAGAGGGTGCTAAGAATCTCTGGGTCAAGAGAGGCCGCCAATGGAAACTGAACCTGACAACGTTCAACACGCGCACCCTCTCGAGTGAGGCTAGCTTAGCAGGACTATTTGAAGAATTATCAGGCATTTCCTGGGATATTATTGGCCTTAGTGAGGTTAGAAGAACTGGTGAGGCTTACACAGTGCTGACTAATGGCCACGTCCTCTGCTACAGAGGTCTTCCAGATAAGAAAGAATCCAGGATAGGATTTCTAGTGCATAACAACATAGCGGGCAACATTGATGAATTCTACCGCATAAATGAGAGGGTAGCAGTTGTAGTAATAAAGCTGAATAGGAGGTACAAAATGAAGGTAGTACAAGCCTATGCCCCAACCTCTAGTCACGATGATGAAGAAATAGAACAGTTTTATGAAGATGTTCAACTAGCAATGAGAAAGGTGCAAAGTCAGTATACCTTAGTCATGGGCGACTTCAATGCAAAAGTGGGGTAAAAGCAGGTTGGTGAGCAAGCAATTGGCAACTACGGCATCGATTCTAGGAATGCAAGAGGAGAGATGTTAGTAGAATTCGCGGAAAGGAATAGGCTCCGAATAATGAATACCTTCTTCAGGAAGCGCAGCAACAGGAAGTGGACCTGGAAAAGCCCTAATGGAGAAACAAGGAATGAAATAGATTTCATACTCTCTGCCGATCCAAGCATAGTGCAGGATGTAGAAGTGTTAGGTAAGGTTAAGTGCAGTGACCATAGGTTAGTGAGGTCTCGGATTTCTCTCAATTTGAAGAGAGAGAGAGTGAAATTAGTCAAGAGGAAACAGGCCAACCTAGAGGCAGTAAGGGTAAAAGCAGACCAATTTAGGCTGGTGCTTGCAAACAAATATGCAGCTTTAGAAAAGGAAGATAAAGACAACATAGAAGTAATGAATGAAACCGTAACTAGGTTGATCTCAGAAGCAGCAATTGAAGTGGGAGGTAGGGCACCAAGGCAACCAGTAGGTAAGCTCTCCCAAGAAACAAAGGACCTAATAAAGAAACGACAGAAGATGAAAATGTCCAACTCAAGAGATCAGATAGAATTCGCTGAACTGTCAAAACTAATCAACAAGAAAAAAGTAAGGGATGTTCGAAATTATAACGTGGGAAAGATTGAGGAAGCCGGAAAATATGGACGCAGCATTAAATCAGTAATAGAAAGCTTGGCATAGGACAAGGCAAGATGTATGCACTGAAAGATAAGCATGGTAATATCATCAGCAATTTCGATGACATAGTAAAAGCAGCGGAAGAATTCTATACTGACCTGTACAGTGCCTAAAACCGCCAAGCTACTTTCATTCAAAATAGTGATGAACCGGATACAGAGGCTCCTTCTATAACTAGCGCTGAAGTTAGAAGGGCCTTGAAAGACATGACCAGAGAAAAGCTGCTGGAGAAGATAGAATAACAGTAGATTTAATCAAAGATGGAGGAGATATCATGCTTGAAAAGCTTGCGGCCCTTTATACGCAATGCCTCACAACTTCATGTGTACCAGAGAGCTGGAAGAACGCCAACATTATACTAATCCACAAGAAGGGAGACGTTAAAGAACTGAAGTATTATAGACCCATTAGCTTGCTTTCAGTATTGTATAAAATATTCACCAAGATATTTCCAATAGAATCAGGGCAACACTTGACTTCAGCCAACCAAGAGAACAGGCTGGCTTCAGGAAGGGATATTCTACGATGGATCATATCCATGTCATAAATCAGGTAATCGAGAAATCTGCGGAGTACAATCAACCTCTCTACATGGCTTTCATAGATTATGAAAAGGCATTTGATTCAGTAGAGATACCAGCAGTCATAGAGGCATTGCGTAATCAAGGAGTACAGGAGGCATACGTGAATATCTTAGCAAACATCTACAAGGATTCCACAGCTGCCTTGGTTATCCACAAGAAAAGTAGAAAGATACCTATCAAGAAAGGGGTCAGGCAAGGAGACACAATCTCTCCAATGCTATTCACTGCATGCTTAGAAGAAGTATTCAAGCTGTTAGACTGGGAAGGCTTAGGAGTGAGGATCAACGGCGAATATCTCAGCAACCTTCGGTTTGCAGATGACATTGTCCTATTCAGCAACAATGGAGACGAATTACAACAAATGATTGAGGACCTTAATCGAGAAAGTGTAAGAATTGGGTTGAAGATGAATATGCAGGAGACAAAGATAATGTTCAATAGCCTGGCAAGGGAACAAGAATTCAGGATCGCCAGCCAGCCTCTAGAGTCTGTAAAGGAGTACGTTTATCTAGGTCAATTACTCACAGGGGACCCTGATCACGAGAAAGAAATTTACAGAAGAATAAAATTGGGTTGGAGTGCATACGGCAGGCATTATCAAATCCTGACTGGGAGCTTACCACTGTCGTTGAAAAGAAAAGTGTACAATCATTGCATTCTACCGGTGCTAACATATGGGGCAGAAACTTGGAGGTTAACAAAGAAGCTCGAGAACAAGTTAAGGACCGCACAAAGAGCGATGGAACGAAAAATCTTAGGACTAACGTTAAGAGAAAGGAAGACAGCGGTGTGGATCAGAAAACAAACGGGGATAGCCGATATTCTAGTTGACATTAAGCGGAAGAAATGAAGTTGGGCAGGCCATGTAATGCGTAGGATGGATAACCGGTGGACCATTAGGGTTACCGAATGGATACCAAGAGAAGGGAAGCGCAGTCGAGGTCGGCAGAAAACCAGATGCGATGATGAAGTTAGGAAATTTGCAGGCGCAAGTTGGAATACGCTAGCGCAAGACAGGGGTAATTGGAGATCGCCGGGAGAGGCCTTCGTCCTGCAGTGGACATAAAATATAGGCTGATGATGATGATGATGATGATGATGATGATGAATCTACTGACACGGAAAAAATCATTTTGCCCTTTAGTGTCCCTTTAAATGCCATCGCGTTCCACTCTTAAAGGCGAAGCTTAAGCGTCCTTCAATTTTCTGCAAAGCCCTTGTTGACGTACATTATCATATGCATTGGGCGTACCTTTGGGTCCATCATATACCGGTCGGGTCTTTTGTCCTTGTCTGTTGTCATCCTCTTTTAGTAGTTCCCAGTGTAAGCTTCAGGAATAAAATTAATGGAATTACCCTTCTTTGAACGTAACGTAGATCCTCTCAACCTCACAGCTATCGTTCGCAGTGCAGAGCGATGTTAGGGTCGCTTTAATTCACTTCCTAGCGTATAATAACGTTTACATATTATATGCGACGTGCGGTTAATACGATGCAATGAGCTATTGTTGTATTGATGTAAACGTAGATACTAAAAAGCAACAAGCTTTCGTTTACTCAACGTCAGCGGTCTCTGAATATATAATATTTTTATATATTGCCACGTATCTTTATAGCATATGTCGCCGCGTTTATATTCCAGGCTATGAAAACAACGCTGAAGTAGCGCACGGGTAGGCAAAACAGACGACGACGTCGCGTTGACTGTTATTATAAAGGGCTTTATACGTGCTGTACACCGGCTTCCTCGTCTCCTACTAGGTCGTGACACTGGTGGAGGTGCTGGGTAGGACTGTCCATCCTTGGCACCCCTTGGCACCCCCCTTTTAGCCATACATCGGACGCGCAATCAGCTTCTTTCGTCGAAACCCCAGTTCACCGATAAGTCGCCGGCTGCTAGGCCTGACGCACGAGTTCAACCCCATGCAGGACCCTGCAGGAACGCGTCCACCTGCTTCCGCCATGGCCACTGCAACTCCATCGCAGGTCACGCTGCAGAATCTTAAGATTTCTGAATGTTTCCAGGGTGACGCTTTTGAATATGTCCAAGTTTGGCTGGACCAGTTAGAACGTGTCGCCAGTTATAATGAGTGGGGCTCCTAGCAAAAGCTCGCCAATGTCTATTTTGCCCTTAATTGTAGGGCGCGGACGTGCTTTGTGAAGCGGGAGAGGAGTTTGACCACATAGAATGTCTTCCGCACCCAGCTGGTAGACACATTCACTAATCATCGACAGAAGAGACAATGCGCAGCGCCTTTCTTCAATCCCGTATTCAGATACCAAATGAGAGCGTTGCCATGTTTGCTGAAGATATGGCCCGCCTTTTCCACGGAGCAGTCCCTGAGATGGCCGAAGAAGTTGTGCTGTCCCTTACGGGGAGGGAAGGAGCAACTGTTTGCCCGACTCGTGAGGAAGCCATCGACGACAGTGACCGCATTCACCAACGAGGATACCGCTATCGAACGGGCACTACAGCAGTGGTACCCCCAATATGACCACATGAACTCACCGGTGAAGGCGTCAATTCTACCTGAGAGCGGCGGCACGTGTCTGCGTGAAGTCATCCGACATTTTGTGTGAGAGGAGATGCGGCAGCTCCCGTGGCGGCGGTGGCTTCTGTCGCTGATGTCGTCCGCTTTCTTCGCCCGACTGGCAGGCGGTGCCGCTACGATTCAGCTACGCGGCACTTCGATACACCGTCGACCACTGCTTCTTCCCGTTTTTCGCTTCAGTGTTAACTAGGCAAATACCATATTCACATAATAATAATAAATTCAATCAAGAAAACAAAAGCTTATTATAGTGCCCAGGGTGTAGCTACGGAACCTTTGTGCTGGGCGCGTAAAATGTAATACGCATAACAGAATGTGCAAAAAACAAATGTGGTAGATAAAGCAATGTGGGGTGAGAAACAAATGGGCTAAAAAGAAAACCAGGAGGTGGGCGTAAAAGGGAGTCAATCATCTAACATGATTATCTACACCTGCACAGAACACAGGGAAGGAACTCTGAAACATGTCAATACAGGCAGAAAACATATTTTTCAAGTCGAGCCATAGGACAGAGACTATTGGAACAAGGTCACGCAGAAAGCACGGAACGCTGCCTAGTATATTTTCGCGTCACGGAAAATTATGCATGATCAAGAAGTTTTGGGCAGTGAATAGAGCCATGAACAACATTATAAAAGAACAAAAGGTCTGATTTATTACCTCTTCTCTTGAGAGGTCCGAGAAGACGTACTTCTGAGAGTGCTGGACTATGGTCGTCCTAACGAAAAAATTGGTGCTTCAAAATAGATATAAATTTATTTTGGACACGTTCAATGAAGGCAGAATTAGATTTTCAAGTTCCGCACCAAACTACACAGGCATACTCTAGTAGTGGAAGACGTACAGTGGAAGACACACAGCAGAATACAACTTCAGAAAGGTAACTGGGGAGTGGAGGTCATGCGATATTCGACAAACAATACCAAGAGCGAGAAGGGCACATTGTTTCACACACCGAGCGTGTGAAGAGAAACATTGCGTTTTATCGAAGATCTTGGTACACACCGAGATCTCTAATTTCATCCACTCTTGGAAATGGAGAACCACGAAGAGTGTATGAAAATTGCACATGGTATGTTTTCCGAGTATAACTTAATACCTAGGAGACCGAGAAAGGCAGTCGGCATCAGTGTGCCGCTTCCCCGATTTGCATACAGCAGTGAAGTCGAACTCCTGGAGCCGAAGGCTCCAGCGTGCAAGCCGACCAGCTGAATCTCTTAAATTAGTCAGCCAGCAAAGTGCATGGTGATTACTAGAGGTTGGATCTTTAGGCACTAAAAAAGCGAGTTTTAGGCGCCAAAAATAGGCAGGCAAAGCAACGTTTTAGGCCTCCAACGTCGTAAATATAGGCACAATAAATTTTTACATAAATGCAAATAATTTCAAACGAAGACGTGCGCAACCTGTATCTACGACAGAAAAACAAGAAATGTTATTCTTTATGATTGCACAAAGGCGCCAACAGTTAAACATAGCTGTGCAACTGTCCCATAAAACTGCTGGACGAATGACCATCATTTGGCGTAATTCAACAAGCACACTGCTCATATTCATGTTCAATGGCCACTGTACTAGAGCGTTGCATAAAGTGAAACAAGCATGAAAAAGAATACTTGAAAGCTCGGAATACTGATTAAAAAAGTGCTACTTTATGCCTGCCTGACGCAATTCAATTAAGACATAACAAAAACAGACAAATAATAAATGCAAGAGAGACTACAATTTATTAAGAAATTAATTTGTTCTTACATCGGGAATGTTAGGTACAACTCTGGCAATTTTCTCATATACAATGACATTATCGGAATTGTACAGGCAAAACGCCCCAACACTGCCAAATACACTTCCGCCCATTTGAAGTGCACGTGTTTGAAGAAATCTGTTTGGAGAGCACGCGGAACGTAGTCTAAGAATCACTGTGAAGATTGTGGAAACAATAGCAAACTATCACCATCTCCAAATTTTTGGATTCCAAATTGTTCCTCTTGTCACTGAGAATGATCTTGAAGGCCGCGAAGGAACGCTCGACGGCAGTGAACACCTTAAAAAGTAAATTACAAACAAAACAAAAGCCGCGTGCACATCACATTTTTCTTTCTTCTTTTGCTGTTTACTCTCCTTTCCCTGACGGCTCTCCGAGGTTTCGCATTCGCCAACCGCGGCGCGTCCCATTTCCTGCTGCTAGGGGTTGTTTTCCGAAAGTTGGTTGAACTAGATGACTAGGATGAACCCCATAGAGTTCCGAACAGTCAATGTTGCCCGGTAACATGAATAACGGTCTCTAACTGCACTCGAAAGCGAAACTTCAGGCTAAATAGTGTTCATATATGCGCCGATATTGAAAATGGGCATTTATAGGCATTTAGGCACAAACGCCAAAATAGGCATTTATAGGCACTATAAAAACACTATAAAAGCCCTTCTTAACCTCTAATTCGTGCTCATATATCGAATTGTGTAGGTAGGAGCGCAAGGAACAAAAACGGCATTTGCCTAAAATCCGGTCTCTAGTGATCACTGACGACGGTGAAACAGCGACCGTATAGATATGGGCTAAATTTCTGAAGGGATGAAGTGTATTGAAATGCTAACAAAATGTGATTACATACCGGAAGAAAATAAGAAGTCCAAGAACGGATCCTTGAGGAAATCCGCTAGTGAGCTCGTAGCTAACACAGCTCTGTTGAATAATGCCAATGAAGCAAGATCTATTCTTTAGGCAATTAGATAACAAGGCAGTGATGGAAGAAGGTATGTCCATTAGTGTGAGCTCTGTAATGAGGAGCTCATGGCAAACTACATCAAAATCATTACATAAGTCTAAATAAACAGAGCCTAATTGGTCCCTACTATGTACCTCACTGGAAGCATGGGCTATAGATGTAACCAAGCTCATTGTTGGGGAGTACCTTGATGCAAATGCATTTCGTTCATATATTAAGACATCACTGCATTTAACAGAAAGCGGGGAATGCAGTACACATTCAAACACCCTAGATGCAGCGCAGAGGATAGATATGAACCGGTAGTTCGTAACTGTGCTTATAGCACCCGACTTATGTAGGGGCACTCGTGCAACCTTCCAAGCGCTAGGAAAAGTATTAGACTTTAGGGAACTCATATTATTACTGATATATCTCCACCACTTGCTCCCTATCGGTTGGCAGCATTAATGATTTTTCCATCATTTGCATTTATTATTATCCTTAACCAAACAGCAAACTTCGGTGAAAAATTGGGTTTAACTCAATTTTCATAAATGTTGTTCGAAAAAACTGTATTTTTCGGGTTTTACTGGAAAACGAAGGACCCTGTATGAAATATAGCGGCTCGAATGAATTCTACGCAGTTCAACGCTTGCATTAAGCCTCCCCACACGGCTACAACGTATGCGTGCCGTGCTCATCGTCTCTGGCATCACTGTGGCAGTGGAACAGGTTGGGCCTTGCGCGAGCACAAAGCGCACAGCGCTGCCCGCAATGCATTCCGCCGTTAACGACGTGCACCTCGCAGCTGTGTCGACGAATTTCACAGATTGTTGCCTTTGCGACTACATGCCTGGTAATCATTGACGGGACGCCAGGACGGCACACCACCGTACGAAAGGTTTTTTTTTTTTTGTCAGTATTAAAATAAGAACAAACACTTGGCAGACGAACAGCCTTGGTGCTAACAAAAAATGCTCAGAGCTTCTCGTTGCAGCGAGAAGCACACCACAGTTGTTGCGGCCAGGCATAGATAAACATCCCGATTACCACCTTCTGCAGCCTCTAAGGCGCGCAAAGCGCGAAATGTTCGGAAGTACCCCCCGAGACAAGAATGTGGGTCCAAATGTGTGACAGGACTTTTCCCTCTTCTACAGCCTTTCGTTCTTGTTAAATGTTTATTAGGCAATATTAAAATAGGTGCGTGGCATAGGAACTGTACAGGAGGGCTCCTAACTTTACTGGCACTTTCCAAGCGACCTGCTACGCGTGAAGGGCTCATCGCCTTAGGTTCAGAAGTCAGAGAAAAGGGAGCTTTCGGAATTAAGCTCTTTTAATTACTACACAATATTTGCGCTTTCTGGCGCCGTATAAGGGCTCCAAGGCATTTATTACGTCATATTGGGTCAGCCCAGCGAAATACTGCAAAGTTTTCAATTATTATATAAAAGAATTACAGATGCATGCAAATCTGAGAAACTGCTGCATCAAGGACAGCGAAACTGTAGAAGGCTGTTCTCACACACTTCTGTTAGCCACTGGCCGAAATCTTCGCAAGACTTGGCAACGCGCAACTCATGACACACGGTGCCATTGTTTCGCTACTTTTGAAACGCTTCATGCGAGCTTCCTGAGAGTCTCCGCTATAAGCGATCAATCTTCCTGCACGGGCCACCGGCTGGGGCGCGTTCTCAGCGCGACGTCCTGGAGGCAGACTGCGCGTCACTGGCAATTCTCATAGAGCGTCGGCTGCGCGCCCTCACCGACGTTTGTACTTCAGCGTTAGGTCTTCTTGGGGGGAAGCTGCGCTGCTGGCTGTTCTTCACTGCGCCACAGACCTTTGCCGGTGGCTTACGTCACCACACGAAAGCCGTTGTGGAACTCCCCTTACCAGCTTCGTTGCAAGATATCTTCATAAAATTCTCGGTGGCTCGTTGGTACCGCACTAAATACGTGTCTGTTGTTTTAGAGGTATGAGAGTTCGGCAGGCTTTAAAATCTCAGAATATTTATGGTGACGCCGGATGGATGCCTTTAAATAAAATGAGTCAAATTTTAACTTTGAACGTGGTGACACTAGGAAAATTTATTGGAAAAGAACTGGTAACATGTCAACTGAAGTGTCTATGCTTGAAAACACACCTGCTCAATTACGGGTTTACGTATTCATCGCGGTTTGAAGCAGAACGCAGTTCATAAGGGAACAAAGACGCATAATTTTTTTTTCAGTCAACTAACACGAGTAACTGATATGTTCCGTTTGTATAATGTCGGAAAAAAAGCTCACTTTTCGCCAACATTAAACCCGTCGAAAGTTTGGTGTTCAGTAAAAAATCATCAGAACTTTTTTGTAACTGTGGACGCCGAGTGGCAAACAGGACGGACCCGTTGATGTTCGAGAGTAGCAAATTTCCAGAAATGTTGTTTCACACTTTTCGCGGCACTAGAAGGCACCGTGGAAGAGAGAAGGTGCCTTTGGTGTTTGCATAGCAGCTGCCAAGGGAGACGCGCGCCATTGGCAAAAAATGCGGCTACACTCCCCGCGCGCCCACACCAGCGGCGACGGAATCGATCGCGCCCTTCGTCTCGCTTTTTGCCATCGCGAAAGCAGCGCACAAAACGACGCCTCCTATGCTTGAGAGATTTTCTGGGGCGCGCGTGCGTTCCGGCTGCCATCGCTGGCCCCGAGAACCACGTTGCTTTTTTCAGCCATGCGCAACGGTAACCGAACTGCGGCTACGCCGGTGGCACCAAAATAGCGAGTCATTCAAGACCTCACACTCGATCCCAGAAAACGTACTGACCGCAACAGTCATTATAGGAATACCGACTTGTTCATTGAAACGGCGCAGATACTTTGAAATTGTATCGTGATGCAGATGCAAGATATTCAGGCAATAAGTGTCTCAGATACAAGATACCAGCGGATCGATTGTGTCCGATTCAATCCTCGCCATTTGTATGGTAGGATATTTGGATATATAGTCAAATATTTAGTGCGCACAATAGACAAGGACACAGTGAAGGTGGACACACGAGCGCTTACTCACAACTATTTATTTTTTTGAAATAATTTTTCGTACCAACTCGCCCAACTTTTAGTTCTGCTGCAGTTCATATTTGGATACATCGGTTACTTCCCCATTATATCTCCACGAGGGGACAGCTCTAAGTTTGCAATAGTTGGCTGGCAAATTTCTTACCTGTTGCCAATAGACACGGTTAATTCCTTTCAAATTCCCTCTATTAACACGCAGTAATATTTTTTCGACGTTCCAACACGTGGAAAGCGGCAGTGGACACGGTATGGAACTAAAGCCGGAGAGATCTGCATGGGCGCGATGGAGAGCCAGCCAGCTATGGAAATATATTGAACAAGAAAGAATGAAATCAAAAGGCAGACATTTTGTAATAATTGAAATCACTAAGCACTTCGATACCAGATCAGGGTTTCTGATTTGACATCGCGGTGCAATCGGAGAAAATTTGGTGATGACTGTTCAGCGGTAGCGTGTGAAAATAGTGCATAAATTACGGATGATATCGCAGAAATTATGTATTATTATTTATTTTTATTTATACGGTCGTTCCCTATTTGTAAATGTAGCTGGGATTATATTTATTTGCATTTGATGTTATTGTTCCAACAAAAATTAATCGTATAATGCCATTTAGTTATGATAGCGGAATCAGCACAAGTTAGCATGTCGAAGGTAATCCAGAAACCAGTGAGAACTTAGCTTGTCGAAGATACGGCAGCTCCCTCTCGGTTGTTGCTGCTAACGGTGATTTTTGTTCTGACTGATGGCCTCGAAGTGGTGACCAAGTTTGGCGCATATACCACAACCAGTGTCCTTTTACGGGACGCAACTTGAAGCAGCATGGCGGCGGCTCAGGAGATCTGCAGGCAGACCGGAGTGAGAGGCACAGTAACTCCTCAAACTCAACGCCTGCTTGTGAGACTTAGAATTCCATTACAGAACATCGGCACGGGTATTAAGCACAGACTAGAGCTTGCTCGTAAAATGCACCTAATGCACTCAAATCTTGCAGTGCAATGCATTGCTATTCCAGATAATATGATTCCGCATTGTAGAAAACGCAGTACAGATAACCGAACTGGAACGACAAGGCATTTCATAAGTCATTCTCACTCCATATTTCTCAAAAATGGTTCAGTACACAAAAGTTTTATCTAATGAGTGTGCTCTGAGTATTGGCTGACTTCAATTTTACGATTAGAAGAGGCCTCCTATATAGACAACAAATGAAATATTAATTAGTGAAGATAGGTAAGTACTAATGTTAATACCTCCTTTGTTGTCAGATCGTATTTTAAATATTTCTTTACATTTGGCTTGCAAAATTACGCTCTGATGTTATATTTTCGTGCGTAGAAAAATCAGAGCGTTTCTAAAACTAGAAAAATTGGAAGAAAAGTTCTAATCAGTGCCTGTAGAGCTTTAATTTTTCCATTCGCAATCTACTAATGAGGCTTGCCCATGGGTGGGCCTTACGTGGTGTAACAAGCTCTAGCGCTGACTGAGTCGGTACCAGCTCATTCAGCACTTTGAATAGTGCTCAGTTGAAGGCACGCATTCCTACCTATGAGAGACTGAGAAGCGAAAAAAATTTTTGTTGTATTAAGGGAAGCCCCAAAATGCGACTTAGTCTCTTCAACCGCCAGATTTGGTTGTTGTGCCTCGAAACAAGATTTGGCTTCCCCACTTTCGTGGATATTGCCCCTTTTATAGCCATCGTGTGGTTGAAGAAAGACAACAAAGGCTTGGGGACAGGTTTCAGTGGAGTTGGGCGTCCTTCCAACTCGGGAGTCGATTGCTTTAAAACCACACAAGAATCACTCCAACACAGACAGCTGAAGCTAAAATGTTGTCATTACGGAAAAATGAGGTAAAAAAAGCACAGCTCAATAAGAAAGGGTTCTAGGGTACCACATACGCAACAGGAGAATTTTCCACTTTCACACTTCTCTGCATTCTTGCCCAAGTTCATGAGCATCTGCAATAGGCATGTTTAGAAACTTTCAACTTTATTTTCCTCGTTCCTCAGTCTAATGCTGTCTTTACTACTTGAGCACAAGATTTCTTGTACTCACTGTGACTAAATCTATTTCTTGTACTCACTGTGACTAAATCTCAGTGAAATCTTGCACGCACATGCACAATAATGTCTACAATGCAACTACCTCGAACACATTGCAATTTGCAGCAACTTCGGGCAGGTGGTTTTTAGAAAGCCAATTAATAATATTCTCGACAACTATAGTTGAGACTAACATTTCTTTGTTTCTGTAATAAAAATTTGGGCGTGTTTGCGAATATTTGTCTACAGGGAGGAATACTGACTTTTTATAACACTTTCCAAGGCCTGGTATAAAGCCCAATGCTTGCAAAAAGGTTCACACTTTTTCCCTTTCCCGGGGGCATAGTGAAATGACAAGATAAGACATTGAGAAATAAAAACATATTTGAAAATGGGGGAATAAACTCTAAATTGTGCATAAATTTCATCCAGTTACCTTCATTTCTAACGCAAATGGATGTCTGAGGGGCATATGTCTCCTTAGGCTGATTGATCGTTTACTTTTATGACGAATATTGACGATCGCTCTTAGTTTTGCTTATATCCACTTATACTTTTGATATACTAGCGCCGTATAGAATCATGTGTTCCCCAAAAAATTGAAATGCCCTGGCGCTCGCCATTCGTTAAAATTGGCAAGTGTGGGGTCTGTTGGTGGCACTGTATCGCGCATTGTCCATATTCCTGGTAGTGCTTAGTTATAAGGAATATCAGTTAACATAAATTTGTTGTCTTTTAGAATACGCTCAAATTGCCGTCATCTTCCATACTTTAGTAACTCTGGGCGCCTTTTTTATTTATTATTTGTACATAATATAATAACCTGCCGGAGGGTTTCTCCCTCCGGCAGGTTTATCTTGTATCTTAAGATGCATGATACTTTAGTTGATGTATTGAAAATACAGATACTGATACACGTCCTGCGGAGTGTATCATGATACAGATACATAATAACTAAAGAGTATCTTAAGATAGTATCTAAGATACATGTATCTTCGATGCTGCCGAGCCCTGCGTCGGAAAATTGGAGGACGCTTAATCTTCGCCTTTAAGAGTGGAACGCGATAGCGTTATTGGGCCCCGTTCGCCACGCATTTTTGTTTGAGTCGGCTTCACTGCAACAAAAAACGTGGGAAAGCCAGCTTACAAAGACCAAGGTTACACCGATCCGCTTAAGTCGGCTTCACTTTTAAACAGAAATGCATTGCTGGGAAGACGTTTTTTCAGGGGCAATATAAGTCGTCTTATATTAAAATGTGAACACCCTAGGACCTTGTTTTTATTATTTTATTAATTGTTTGCTATTGCCCCGACGCTCCCGCTTGTCCAAAACGCATTGGGCAGGCCAAGTCCCAATTTGACCTGCCGAGAATGCGAGCGCCATCTGGATAACATTTTCGCAAGTACTGCCCGAGCGCACCGCTGTTGGTATGATAGAAATGCTGGAAAAGGGGTTTGTGTGTGTTTCCTCGTAACAGAACTATGTTTTCTCGTACATCAAAATAACAGTCCGACGCCACCATGTCTGTAGG
Organism: Dermacentor silvarum; assembly: GCF_013339745.2. Classification (NCBI taxonomy): domain Eukaryota; kingdom Metazoa; phylum Arthropoda; class Arachnida; order Ixodida; family Ixodidae; genus Dermacentor; species Dermacentor silvarum. Next base: position 10,309,405 of record NC_051154.1, on the reverse strand, counting down.
CTGTGGTAAAGTCGTACTTTGCCATTTTTCTGAAGAATTTCACAGTGAAAAATTTAATTTTTGTTCACTATCACCTTGCGCCACGTGGAGGGCCTGCGCGGTCGGGGTGGTTCGCGATGATTTTCTCCGCCACGGATGCCGGATTTTCTGCGACACGGGGACTTTAATGCTATCGCGTTAAAACTTGATTAAAGATCGCAATATGATTATGAGGCATGCCGTAGTGGGGGCATTTTTACCACTGGGTTCTTTAATATGCTCCTAAATATAAATAAGCAAGTGTATTTCAATTTTGCCCCTATCGAAATGTGACCGCAGCTGTCGGGAGTGAACCCGTGACCTCGAGTTCAGCCGTGCCATTACATAGAAACTTGAATTTCCGTGTTGTCGTGTCAGCCTGTGGCGCACAAACCTCGATAAATATCTGAATGAGCGCCTTGTCTGTCTACTCACTTCGTCCCGTCCTAGCGCTGTTTGTTCCCGTCCTAATCTGTACCCTAGTCGCTTTGAGTGCCGGCTCACCGCGCCCTCCTTACTTTTCTGAAATATACGGCTTCCCGCCATTTGGTCGAAGTGAAGCGTTTTTAAATATTAGTAAGAGGGGGTCGTTTGCCAAAACCGCATGTAACGAAAACATGTTACAATATTATAGCTGATTTTTTCTCCGCAACAACGTCTTGTACAAGCAAAGCTTTGACTCCAGCTCTCAAGCCGATCTTCTGGTGGTGCCATCTGCGATGCGAGAAGAGATCCTGCATGCTTGTCACGACGAACCTTCTTCTGGTCATTTGGGGTTCATGCGAACTCTCGCACGTATCCGCCACAAGTACTACTGTCGCGTACCGTTAAGCACTACGTGAAGACTTGCCGAGACTGCCAGTGGCGCAAGACGCCGCCCATAAAACCAGCTGGCTTGTTACAACCTGTCGAACCACCTCGGCCACCCTTTCAACAAGTCGACATGGACTTGCTTGGACCATTTCCTAAATCTTCGGCTGGCAACCGATGGATAATAGTGGCGAAAAATTATCTCACTCGCTACTGTGAAACAAGACCACTTCAACGAGCTACTGCTAACGACGTCGCCAATTTCTTCATTCATGCTATCGTCCTCCGCCATGGTGCACCAGCAGTGGTTATCACCGACAGACGGACCGCTTTCACAGCCCAACTCCTGGTACAAGTGATGACCCTCAGCAGCTCTGTTCATCGTCGGGCAACAGCTTATTATCCACAGACGAATGGCCTAACCGAACAGCTCAACAAGATCATCGCTGACATGCTTTCAATGTACGTCGACGTGGATCACAAGAACTGGGACAGCGTCCTTCCTTTCGTAACCTTCGCCTATAATACCGCCGTTTGAGAAACCACAGGATTTACTCCTTATTTCCGCTTGCTTCACGGCCGCGAGGTTACTACAATGTTAGACGTAATGCTTCTGCTCGACGCCTTCGTATCTACCACAGTGAATGCTGCCCAATATGCTCAGTGTGCCGAGGAAGCTGGTCAGCTAGCTCGCCTGCGTATTCGCTCTCAGCAACACTACGATGCTCACAGGTACAATCTCCGCCACAGAGAAGTTACCTTCCACACCGGAGACAAAGTATGGATCTGGAGTCCCGTCCGCCAGCGCGGGAGGTCGGAGAAACTTCTCCGGCGTTATTTCGGGCCTTACCGGGTCCTTGAACGCCTCAATGACGTCAACTACACAGTTGTTCCAGAGAGCACCACGCGAAGCTCCCGCCGTACACCACAACCGGACATCGTCCACGTGGCTAGGATGAAGCCATATTACGCACGCTGACCACCTACCTTCCCTTCTTCGAAGGCATCGAGCCGATGCTTTTCAAGGGGGGGGGGGGGGGGGGGGGGAATAATGACACGTCAATTCAGTACGTTACCTTGTGTTGTGCAGTTCCAGTTTCCTTGCGCTTTATTTTGCGTGCCGCGGAGGATTCGATGGGGAGAGACGAAGACGACGAAGAAGACGTGCTGCTCGGTCGGAGCTGTTCTGCTGTGTGACAGGTTGTTGCGTGTGCTGTTATTACCGTGACAATATTCAACCCCTTATTTGATTTCTGATATTTGGGCTACCCCATTCTGGTTCCGGATTATACAGACAGGAAGTTGGACCCAAATGATGCTTCATAACTACGGTCCTGCGTTTTCGGGTTTTATCTTTTTTTTAATTGGAGGTTAAATCGGGTGTTACTTTAATGGCATTAGCCTTCTTTGGGAACTTCATCCACTTTGAGTTATGTCCGCGTCTAACCTCTTTCTCGCCAACTTGGGTCACTGTCTAATTACTACAGCATCGGAGTGCTGTGCTCAGGCAACCTAATTTGAAACCAACTGTGCACCAACTTAATTGGGTCACCGGGTATGTGAAACTGGGTATATGCCGCTCCTCAATGAACCTCTTTCACTCCGGTCTTCTTTGGTGATGCGCCGGAGAACGCTGCAAGTGAGGCCATACTGATGCAATAGCTGGTGCTATGCACTTTTGGGTCTCCTGAGCGGGCTCGTCATGCGATGCCTCGAGGTAGCGGTGCTGGACAGAAATAGCTCGCCGCATCTAGCTTTGTGTCTTTATTTCTGGTTGTTAGCTTCATTTTAGTTCAAGCGTGCAGTTCCGTTCTGTCGGCAGTTCATAGAATGATACTCCTTCGCCTCTTACGAATTTCGCCGCGTTGTCAAAGTATTTCCTTGTATTTGGCTAGCCTCACACAGAAGTCTTCGAGACTTGCTTGGTTGAGCTTTTGGTCTTTTTATTATGGAACGTATCGTTTCTTGGCCTATGTAACTAGCTCTGAGTAGACACCATCAAAATCCCCCGACATACTAGTCCGACAAGCAGCTGCAGGTACTTTTGGGGGGTGTTGCAGTTCACTCGTTACTACGTTTTTTTGCAGCCAGGCTGTATATGGGCAGCCGATTCGTCAGTCTGTCGCCTTTACGCCGAAAGCTTCTCCAGCGTAACCCCATGCGCAAGCGCGTAAAGAAAAAGAGAAAGAGAGGCATGCGATTGGCTGCGCCAGTAGTGACGTCGTTGCTCTCCGTCGCAGCCGAGCGCGCGCGCAGTTTCTCTCCGGCTCCGAAATGGGTAGGCCACGCGTCATGCGTACTCCTGAGGAGCAGGCCGCTTTCGGTCAGCAACGCCGCGAGCAGAACCGGGAACGAGCTCGTCTACGCCGTGCCGGTGCTGCAGCCCGGGCATAAGAACAGGCTCGTGCAGCCGAGCTCAAGTGGCAACTGTGTACCGAGGATCCGGCAGCCTACCAAGCTGTCGTTTAATGAACGGTCGGGATTAACCCAATGATAAACACCGGGGCCGCACGTTTCAGCTTCGCTGGTTAACCATCTGTACGGAGTGTTTCGGTGGTGATTTTTCTTACTTACCCGACCTCCTCTCACGGCAAGAATGGTCACTTTGCTATTGAAGAAGCGAAATATTGTAACTAAGTCACCGGTCCTTATTACTGTCCCTCTCAAAGCTCTATGAGGCCCACACCACGGGTTTGGAGTCCTGGCCTATTATAATGCGTCTGTTATATAAGTGACGGCGCGATCAAGGCCGCTGCCTACCAGAATATCAGCGAATCAGGATCATAATCAAATGTTATTATTTTCATATATTGTACTTACAGGTTGTTACATACAATCTGTAATAACATCTTAATAAAAATAACGTCATCCTAACAGACATGCGTGATGATCGCGTTGAGTACGTGATGAATGGTGATGGAGATTCGAGTCCTGTGGAAGGACGAAGGAGCACGGAAAGCCCAGAAAATGCGCCCTGAGAGAGCACCATGAGGGAAACAGGGCCCAGATGGCATCTATCGCCGCGACAGCCACTCGCAAGGGCGAGGGAAGCAGCCAGTTCGTCTTCTTGTGCTTTGCAACGCGGTGATACGACGTGTCGGCAGCGCAGGTTGTTTGCCAGCAAGCAAGCTGGCAGGATCTGACAGACATGTGAAAGCGAAATGGCACCACACATCTGAATGATGCTTAAGGTTCCCAGGAACAGCGCAGACAGGCAACAAGGAAAGAGCCTGGAACGTGCCAAGAACTGTCGCAACTAAGAGGGAAGCGTGCACTGCAGTTTTCTCGGTTTATGGTGAAAGCTTAGAGTGTTTGTTGAGGGCTTGTTTGGTGGTGAAGCAGTACCATGGTGCCAGCTGAACTATTGCTTTATGTAATCCTTTGTTACGCCTGTCCCACTCCTCGCCAGTAATGAGAAGGAAAGGCAAGCAGAAATGATTTTCACGAAGTAACGTTCAGTACGAATTTTTTCCTGCGTGCCAAAAGCGGCTATCGACCACCCCCGGTGCATGGCGCCCGCCTCTGCCTATTTGATGGATCGGCCTCGCGATGGCGTGTGAAGCTCCGTCGCGGGAAGCTCGCTCTCGGTGCGGTCTTATCGCTCGTCATCCGTTGGGATGATATGAGCCAACAAAACAAAGCGTGTCAGGGTGGCAGTTAGCTTTGACGACAGATGAGTGAGAGTGTGCCAGGAGTGTGCGAAGCCATTTTTCGTCTTTTTTTTTTCCTGCTGCATTCGTCCTGTGCTTTCTAAGCCGCTATGCAGCCAGAAATCTGCTTGCGTCTTGCGACGCGCCACAGACGTAAGTGATTTCACTAATCGATTGCAGATTTCATTCAGGTTAAAGCTTCACCCCTGCGAAAGCAAACATGGTGCTCGGTGCTGCCTTGATCTTTGAGGAATCCCTCGACCTTTGATGGTTCGTCCCCATGGAGGGTATATTTAATCCAGTTTGTGGCAATCGCCGATTTGAATAAATGGAACTCGACTGACTCGGCTCTTGCTTTTGTAGCAAGCCTGCACGGTCCGGCGCAGGAATGCCTACACTCCGTTTAGCAGGCGACACTGCGGAGGCACAGGGACTTTCTCGCAGTGCTTGCATTCGCGACCAAAATATAGTGCGTCACATATGAAAGAAAGATATTGGTATGCATAATGCAATTGCACGTAACAATAAGTCTCGTATTTTATATCGCGAAATATGACCTATACATTGCATAGAAGGCCTCGCAGATCTTGACCATTTACCACCAAACGAGCAGAATGACACGTTTCTCCGGCTGGTGACAACAGAACACCACTTGCGTTCGAGACCAAGACATAGGGTGTCGGATATTGCAACTACAAAAGTTTTAAAAATCACCGACGATTACGATACTGCCTAATGCGAAATTTGAGCACAGCTCTATACGTGTTTCTATTTCGCGATATATTGGCTGGCGCGAACAATTTATCTAGTACGGCACGTTCCAAACGGAGCGAAGTGTGGCGTGACTGCCTCGCTAATCGGGAGATCGCGAGAGGCAGCACGTGGCTGACGCGTGGGAGTGATTCACAGCAGCCGCCGCAGACAAACCTCCACTGATGTAGCGCTTTGGTGATTCAGACGACACGTAGAGTGCCTCGATGCACGCGCCCCCGCGAACGGAGCGGTGGTGAGCCAGCACATCGAGACACCCTAACGACGCGCGCAACTCTGGCGCCATCTCGTCGCCATCGTCGCCATAGTCTAGTCTGTCTTGCGCGGCACTACGCTTTTCTTCTCACGCTTTCGCCATACCCTCCTCCTCTGCTTTCCTCACCCCGCTTTCTTTGCTCTCACCGTCTTTAGTCGCCCGCTGCGATCCGCGTTCGCTCTCATCTTTAGCTGTGCTCGTTAGCTCAGTTACGAGGTACGACGCCGAAGCAGGAACGGGCGCCTAAAAGTTGCGCTCTAAAATAATTCGTCGTTAACGTCGACAGGTTGTAGTTGTAACACGTAAACTACCTATTACTTATAGGGCATCGTGAACAATTATAAAAAACAACACAAACGAGTGCACTGTGAAACACGCGGAGTCAGACTGGTATTAAGGAAAGGCCTTATTTTGCGCACCGTTCACAAGGAAGAAGCCGACAGACATGAGCGGCCTACTTCCCTTGATTGTGCAGCGTGGCCGTCTGCCTTGACGGGTTATGTATGGGTAGATTCGGCCGGTCGAAACAGAACACTCGGAACACTTTCGGCTGCTTCTATCCGAGCGCTCGGAGGCGCTCACAGCTTCGACTTCGGAGAGCGATCTCGCGGTCTCGTCGGTCCTTGCATCTTCCGTTGTTGGTGGATAGCAGATGGGCAGGGTGCATCAGCACCTGCGCGGCTTGTTTGTTTGAAACAAAAGGAATGCTGACATGTTTCCTCTTCCACCTCCGATTTCCCTGCACGTTCGGCTCGGGTAAACTTACTCTGGCCCCCATCAATGGCGGGCTTCGTAATGTTGCATTCCGAGTCACAGCGCGTCAGTAACAAGCCGAATATGTACCATATGCAACGCAGTACAGTGCATTAGCGCTGCATTTCATGTGTGTAGTGTGGTATGTGTGTGTTGTGCTCGCCATCAGTGCACCACACACACACACACACACACACACACACACACACACACACACACACACACACACACACACACACACACACACACACACACACACGCACACACACACACACACGCACACGCACACGCACACACACACCACACACACACACACACACACACACACACACACACACACACACACACGCACGCACGCACGCACACACGCACGCACGCACAAAAAGAGAACGGGAAAGCAGATTACACATGCAACGTTTCTTTCCTGTCTGGAAGCGCTGTACTGTCTACATTTCTGTTCTCTCTTTATATGTGGGTTGATGCACTTCAAGATCTGTCCATTAAGAACACCAACCAATGGCCGCATAACGTAAAACTATTCCATTTTGATTTAATTCCTATGTCCTGACGTCCATTTACGTAACCGCCGACGCGAGCATCGGACGGTGACTTGCAGCGTTGTTTCAACAGACTGATCAAACGCTCTTCTCGTTTATAGGAGATCACCTTTGTTTTCTTTCACACTGAATATCTTCGTCTGCATTGACGGGTTTTTCTTGTCTCATTGGTGGACAAGAGGAGAAAAGCGCGCAAACATGGAGAGGGTTTCGGTGTGCCCGAGCTAGCGCAGTAAAAGTGCATAACCGGATGAGGAGGGCGGTGCCGGCGTCTGCAATTGGTCCGCTTCCCCTTGCTTAGCTGCGGGGGCTGGTAGGAAATTGCGGCGGCGTGCAAGGGGAGGTTAAAAGTGCTGCTAAGACGAAGAAGGGCTGGCAGAGCGATGTCATATACGTGCCGAAATGGCTCGGCAATGTTATACTGTGGCACAAAGGTTTCCTGATACCCCAAAAAATCTCTTATTCTGGCAGCTCCGAGTAGCTTGTGCAATAACAACAATGCTTTATTTCATTTATGCATGTTTTATTCCTTTCGGAACGGATCAGTCTCCAGCTATTCGGAAAAAAATTCAGTTTTGTTCGGCATATTAGTGCATCTTTATTGCGTACACGTCACTTTGACGGAGCGAGTTATCGCGCTTTTGTGACATAACGCAGGTGAAGTGGGCGCAGCCGGAAAAATTTTGACAATTAACGAACAGCTAATGGCGAAAAAGGCGTAGAATCGGTAAGGAATTCTTCACTGTGGAATTCGGCTTAATCGTGCGTAATCAGTATGCACACGTCATATCAGTTTTCGTGACGTCGCGTGACAGAGAGGTGAAGTTGGGGGAGGCCCGAAAAATGTTTGAACAACAGTCGTGGAGGACTCTTGTCAGATATGGGATAGAAACAGATTGGAATACATTTATGTTATAGCAACGTACCCACTAGGCCGACTCCCCATCTTGTTTTACAGGACTGTTCAGAAAGCCTACGCCTATTTTAACGAAAAGATATCGACATTGTCCCATCGACGGCATTTGTAGACACTATCGCGAGTACAGATGTTCAAAAGCACGTGCGGCGAAGGCAACCGAATACCCTCGCTGCCACGCTGAGAGAAACTTAAACCTGTTTATTTGATTATGTGGGGGCCCTGAGTATCCCCGGGTACTCCACTTTCGGCTTGGCCGCGAATCGAAGCGCTTCCTCGACGCATGGAGCCATGTAGCACTGACCCTGATGATTGATGGCTGAAGTGGTGTTGAAGGAGGGAGCGGTCCATAAGATGTGCAAGATGTAGGGACGCCCTACACCGTGGATGCCTAAAGGCGAATTCACACTATGGGACGGAACAGGAATTTTCGCAGCGGAGAGCGTAATTGTGACGCGTGCGTCACAATTACTTGCTGCGCTTTCTCGGCTCGCAGGCACGATTGAAAATGCTGGCCTGTATTTGGCCTGCTGGCCTGTTTGGCGGTCGTCTGTTCTCTGTCTAGCCTAGTCAGCGTTAAGTCTGTCGACATGGACTGTGGAATCGCGTTTGCGATTGCAAAGACGAGATTTCGCTTTGCTACCGTGCACGGGCGATGAAGCGGTCGCTGCTGTTTTGGACCACACTCTCTCCCCCATAGGAACCCACACACTCCCCCTTGACACCTCCCCCGAAGCTGCAGAGGAAGCTGCCGTTACCCTAGCCATCGTCAACCCGCTGAAGCACGGTATGTTTTATCAGATTCCAAAACTGCAATCCTAAATTTCGCATGAGGGCGAGTCCACGTTTCTGCTTTTCTGCATACTGGACTCGCCCGGACTCGCCCGTACCAGCCCCAGCACTAATAAAGTGCTAACCTTCATAAAGGACCCATACGCGAGCATCCCGCCATTAGTTAACCACAATTTTGTGCTCAAGGTGTTCATACGTTGCGACACCGCCCTTCCCTCAGGCGCGCATATCGAATGTGTTTTCAGTGTCGTTGCTGGCGTCTTGACAAAAAAATGAAGCAAGATGACTTACGAAAATTTTTAAAACCAATTGTCAGTGAAGACGTGAAGACCAAGAATGTGTGAAGGGCTGCTGAGTACGCACTGAAAGTGCCAGGCCAGTCAGTTCTAATTACTGTATTTTTGAGATAGTAATGAAGGTTTGGAGGAAAGGTAAAAATAATATATTACATTTTAGTAATTGCTCACTTACTTTCCTGAAGCAGTAATTGGTATAGGAGTAATAGCCGTAATTGGTATAGGGGCCGAGGTTAGGTCCACTATAACAATGTGTGAGTCGGCGAGCGAACGTACAAGGCACCATTCAGGCCGATGACAGGAGCAGAAGAGACTATATTTTTTTATTCTTATTCCCTTTTTCTAACCTCGCAGTACGAGGAACGAGGCACATGCGCATGCCCATGCACCTGAGCGCGCCATAAATAAAATGCGGCCGATGAAGATGACGATGGCCGCTAGATTGGTAACTAATCAAATATGTAATTTTAATGAAGTTTTTATATATAATTCTAATCGCTTACTTTTTTTCCTGTAACGTGTACAAGTTCCTATATCTAGGTACTCAACGAGAGGAAAGGGAACCGAGGGGCCCGATTTTTATTAATCATATCATAAGAAGCCAACAAACATTGACACCAAGGACAGCATAGGGGAATTTACTTGTACTTACTAATTGAATTAAAGAAATGATAAATTAATGCAAGTGAAAATGGATGAAAAAACAAGTGTCCGCAAGGGGGGGAACGAACCCACGTCTTCGCATTACGCGTGCGATGCTCTCACCATTGAGATACCGCGGAACCGTTTTCCCATCCACTTTCCGGGGTATTTATGTTTTACAACTGGAACTAATCCTGGGAGTGTTAGCCAGCGCCACCACTCACAAACCTTGGGGCAGATGTGGAACATCCTTTCTGCCACAGGCGTCACGAGCACGTGATCTTTTTTGGGTGTTGGCAACTGGTCAATAAATCCACATATATGCTACCTGAAGGCATGAATGTTGCCGGATTCAAGCCCACGTTATGTAATGAACGACAAGAAAGGGAACCGAGGGGCCCGATTTTTATTAATCATATCATAAGAAGCCAACAAACATTGACACCAAGGACAACATAGGGGAAATTACTTGTACTTACTAATTGAATTAAAGAAATGATAAATTAATGGAAATGAAAATGGATGAAAAAACAACTGTCCGCAGGTGGGGAACGAACCCACGTCTTCGCATTACGCGTGCGATGCTCTCACCACACTCCCACTCAGGGTTAGTTCTAGTTGTAAACACAAACACTCTCAGGGTTAGTTCTAGTTGTAAACACAAATACCCCAGAAAGTGGATGGGAAAACGGCTCCGCGGTAGCTCAACGGTGAGAGCATCACACGCTTAATGCGAAGACGTGGGTTTGTTCCCCACCGTGCGGACAGTTGTTTTTTCATCCATTTTCATTTCCATTAATTTATCATTTCTTCAATTCAATTAGTAAGTACAAGTAATTTCCCCTACGTTGTCATTGGGGTCAATGTTTGTTGGCTTCTTATGATATATAAGTTCGACAGTTCTAAATCTATACTAGACCTTTTCTTCGTGAGCGGATCTATTAGTAATAAATCAGAATGCGAAATTGTCACGGGAATCTCCGATCACCAGGCCGTACTCCTTACCTTATATGATACTGCTATCGACAAAAATAGTAAACATTCTTCTTTTCCTAACTTCTCACGTGCAGATGACACATCGATAATCGATGTCTTATCCTTTCATTTCGATAGTTTTTCAATGTCAACAGCAAATGTAGACGATTGGTGGATATCATTCAAGGATCTCGTATTGATGTGCATTGACCGTTTTGTGCCAACCATTATTAAAAAGGTAAAACGTGAGAATCCCTGGATTTTTCGTACTTCAATACAAATGCGCAGAAAATTAAAACGATTGAAAAAGAAAAAGCAAGCAGTTAGCCATCCTAGGTGTCTGCTAGAAAAAATTTCTGTTCTTAGCGTTCAATTAAAAAGTCAAATAGCACTCGATAAAGAAAAATATTTTGGCAACTTGTTGCCTAACTTTATTTCAACTTCACCAGAGAAATTCTGGCGCACAATCTCTCCGGTATCCAGAGATTGTCATGCGTTTGAAGTCAATGGCACTCTAACCCATGACGAAAAAGAAATATCATCTGCTTTTAACGAATACTTCAAATCTGTTTTCACTAATGATAATGGCATACTGCCAGCTTTCGAAACATGTTTACCTCCGATGCCTGATCTTGTCATCAGCGAGCAAGGTATCATTAAAATGCTTTTGAATCTAGATACCAAGAAGTCCCCCGGACCCGATAAAATACCAAATGCATTCCTAACTAGGTATGCAGAGTGGGTAGCCAAGTACTTCTGTATATTATTTTCAAGATCTCTAAACGAAGGACAGGTTCCGAACGACTGGAGGACGGCCAGAGTACAACCAGTTCATAAAAACGGTAAGAAACAGTGCATCAATAATTACAGGCCAATCTCTTTAACATCGACAGCTTTCAAAATTATGGAGCACATAATACATACCCACATCTCTGATTTTCTTGTAAAACATGATTTTATTACAAATCTTCAGCACGGATTCCGGAAAGGTTATTCTACTTGCACTCAATTAGTCCAAACTGTACATGACTTTGCTAGCTCTATTAATAACGGAAACCAAACAGGTGCCATTTTTATGGATTTCGCAAAAGCATTTGATAAAGTTTCTCACAAAAAGCTGCTTTCCAAAATTAATAGCATAATACAAAATGACAAGATTACTAATTGGATTTCAACATACTTGAATAACCGTCAACAATATGTCACTTTTCGTAATCATTCATCTCATTCTCTTTCTGTTGACTCTGGAGTCCCTCAGGGTTCTGTGCTTGGGCCACTTCTCTTCATCATTTATATAAATGACATCGTAAAAGACATTCAAGTTCATATTAAATTATACGCGGATGACATCGTGCTCTACTCCGAAATTAAAACTACATCCGATCAAAAAACACTGAACGAGTCCTTCCAAAAGATTATTGAATGGTGTGATGCCTGGAAGATGCCAATACATTTTCAAAAAACCGTTTACATGAGAATAACTCGCAAGAAAAATCCCCTAATATTCCAATATTCTTTTGCTGACAATATCCTCACCGAAGTTGCACAATACAAATATCTAGGATTATGGATTACTAACGACCTTGACTGGACTAAGTACATTGATCAGGTGATAAGCAATGCTAACCGTAAACTATTTTTTCTTAGGCGAGCACTAAAACTCTCCACACCCAGAGTCCGGCTTCAAGCTTACAAATCGGTTGTCCTTCCAATATTAGATTATGCGGCGATAATTTGGGATCCATTTACTAAAACGAACATTAATAAAATTGAAAACATACAAAAGAAAGCAGTTCGTTTTGTTTACAATAACTATGGACGCACATCAGTAACTGATCTGTTAAATAGGGCTGGTTTGACATCTGTATCCGAAAGAAATCGCGTTTCTCGGCTTAAGTTCTTATACCAAATAATCAAAGGCCATTTCAAGATTAATATTGACGGACTAATATCCTTTTCCTCAGGTTAAACTACAAGACAACATCATAATCTTACAATCACCCCTTTTCGTCAGCGTAATAACTGCTTTAAATATTCATTTTTTCCAAGAACAGTAACGGAATGGAATCGGCTTACTAACGATCAAGTACTACAGAAATCTCTGACCTCATTCACCAGCAGCCTCAATGTCCATTAACATTTATTTTCTGATGTATTCATTCCCTGCTGCCCATATAGTTGCTAATTTCTTATTGTTATTGACTTTATGCCCCTTACATTTTGTAATAATATAATCACTCAATATTTATGTGTTCCTGAATAATTAAGATATGCCATGAACCTTGCTGTACCCCTATGTTGCACTGCCATCATTGAACTTTTTTTTTGTCTTCAATGCTGATCCATTTTGTTTGTTTACTAATCATTTGCGGCCTTTGTTGTTTCTGGCTTTGTTTGTAAATATTTGATCCGTGCTTGTTTCTGTACGCCTACCCTGCGAAAATCCCTCCCTGGGATTGCAGTATCAATAAATAAAATAAATAAATAAATATATCTAGGTACGTGCTATTGCCTTTCAGGGAGATGCAATGTTTCCTCCTGGACGCCCAGTAGCTCTCCCGAGCAGATCGGTGTCCGGAAACCTCCAACGCTTTCCCTCCAAAAATGTTGGAGCGCGGCTAAGGGATGTTGACGGCCGAGGACGGAAGACTTGTGGTTTATTCTACATTTTGACAGGCATTAGATCAAAAAGAGGAAAATTCGAGACGACAGCAAAACGAGCGCTGCTGTCAACAAGTCTCAGGAATCCTTGCACACACACCTGAACTTTTCCCCCATCGGAGGGAAAAGGGGCTTTTCGCCTGGTGGGCTCTCCTCACACGTCGTCCACTCCCCCGCACGTGATGTCAGCCCCACTGTCATGATTGCAACCCATTTTCCTTGTGGTTCTCGTAAGATTAACCATCCCTGCAATGGCGTTCATGAACTCGTTCAGAACGACTGCGTAGTGGGGTCCATGTTCGGGCCATTCGTCAAACGGCACGCGCATTTAGGGGGACGCGAACCACACGCCCTCACTTTTCATGCACACATCCACATGTTGCTTGAAGCTCAATGATGCGCAGTGGGACGTCGTTTGGTCCGCAATTCCTGCCATCCATAACAAAAAAGATTTGGAATGTGTGTGCGACGGCTGGTGATTTCTTGTATGAAGCCGTGGCAGCAGGCGCTCGGCTGGTCGTAACTAACAGTACGTATTTTTATCGAGGTGGATGTGGGTAATTCAGTTTTCTGCACGCGTTGATTCAGTCGGTGAAAAGTATTGGAGTATGCTGTGAAGGTTGCACAATGGCGCATGCGACAGTTCTGCTGTGCAGTTGTCCCGGGTGGAAACGGTGGATGTGTGAGATCAAGAAGGGACGGATCCCACCATAGAGTACCAAGATACCCTGGTTTATCTTTTCAGGAAATGAAGAGCGTAAAATGCATAACAGCTGAGTCTCAGGGAAGCAGCAGCCTCAGCTACGGTTCGGCTAACCGTAACCACATAGCAAGTGTTACTGCTGCTTCTAGTTGTGTCCTTGCACACAGGCTGACTAGCTCATTCGGAGCGTAAAATACTATATGTTTATTTTTCCACGCAGTTATGCGAAATATTGTGGATGAATGGAATGACAGCATAGTGTTTCTTTCTACTGTCGGACTGACCTCAAGCCATGCCACGCTTAAATGTGCTCTCTCTATCTTAATTACATGAGCGCACCTCTTTTATTAGCGCATTGCTGAGACGCATCATTGCTATGCCTCTTAGTTTGAGATAAACTAAATCATACGTCAGAAGTCGTTTATTAGCTCGAGGATGGAATACCAGCAATACCACAGAAGAAAATTTAGCATCGAGGAAGTTGATCCAATCCAAAGGCAACTCGACGGTCACTTTAAGGTGACTAAAACATTCGCGAATGGCATATAGAACACCACCACATTCTTTTAGAAAACACTAAGAGATGCAGTCAAGTAAGAATAAAAAATCGTCAACAAAGCTGACAACTATAAGAACTGTGGTCCCCTGGAGTCGTTCAGCCAAACAACCCTTCACTTGTGCGAGGTGCGGGTTATTGAGGACAGGAGCTAAACAAGACTACCCGATTTGTGATTACGTTTGTCAAGTCAGTAAACCGCGAGAGAGTGCTGCCGTGTACCTTTATCTGAAATGGTTACCCCAAAGGGGACGACACACTTCTGCGTTCTTGCTTTAGAAATAGTTTTAAACTCTGAATAATGCTCTTTATGGCATAATTTATTCCTTTTTTAATTTATTAAATATTATTCGCGGGAAAAGAGTCGTGGGAGAAAATTGGAGGGCGCTTAAGCTTCGCCTTTAAGAGTGGAACGCGATAGCGTTATCGGACCCCGTTCGCATCGCATTTTTCTTTATGAGTAGGCTTCACTGCAACACACAACTTGAGAAAGCCAGCTTACAGATACACCGATCCCCTTAAAGTCGGCTTCACATTTAAACACAACTAAATTGCTGGGAAGACATCTTTACAGGGGCAACATACGCCGTCTTATATCAAAATGTGAAGGCCCTAGGACTTTTTAAAATTATTTTATTAATTGTTTGCTATTGCCCCGAGGCGCACGCGTGTACAAAATTTGAAGTACGCTTAAGCTTCGCCTTTAAGAGTGGAACGCGACAGCATTCAAAGATCCCTGAATACTTCGGAACGCGTACGTACAGTTTGGCCTTAACACGTACACACCAACCGATGTGATCTCCCCAAGCCCCGCCTTGTGCGCGCGCATGCACGGCGAGAAAGGGCCCGAACCCCGCAAAAATTGGGCCAGTCCTGGCAGCCCGCTCCGTTGGCGGGATGAAAGCCGAGTGACAGTGTTCAATGACTTGGTGCCATCCTTCCGGGCAGGAGAAAAGGGTCATGGAGGTTCTCGGAAACGCAATGGCGTCGCGCAACTACACTGCGAGCACTCCCACAGTATGAAGCAAGACATTCGAACCGTATGCAGCCAAACTTCGACTACGCAAACATATGTGCTAGTTGGTGAGTGCACGGCCGGTCTGGAGCGCGCGTCTCGCGTTTGGGCCTGAGCAACGGCAACAATCTTGGTAGACACCACGTTTGGTTTGGGACGCTGTTGCTCTGCGCGCGGATTGCCAAGACACGTCGGACGCTGGCGCGTCGTTGTTCCGGGTGGTCAGCCGTGTCGCGGGTGTCTCGATTGTGCTGCTGTGACGTTTTTTTACTACCGGCGTACTACGTACATCATGGGGGGCTTTTGTATAAAGCTTCGGTTTGGCACTTGCTTCGTGCATGTGTACTTTGAAGCTCGCGCTGCGCAGTTGTTACGTGCGGCGTCCCGTTCTGTAATTCTACGCGAAAATGTGGTGGTCGCGCCCCAGTCTACGAGTTTTCCGCTTAACTAGTCATGCTACAACGGTGAATGGCAAACATATCACAAAAGAAGTTTGTTCCCTACGACGACTCTCCTTCCTTGGTCATACGCAGTCGCCACTTCCCACAAGAAGACTACTGAAAAGACGGCAAAGTAATGGATCCTGTTTCCGGAGCTGGTGCGACAATCTTCGTGGCTACTCCCCAGTAAAAAAAAACAAAAAAAAAACAAAAAAAACGGACTCCAATTAGCTTTTCCAGTAGGACTCAACTGGGACCAATAGGAACCAATGGGAAAATGCTTACTTCCAACCGGTTACGATTGTGTCATAGGAGAAACCAATTGGAGTTGCCAATTGCAATGAACTTGCCCAATTTTGGAACCGATTGGAAAATCCTTAGTTCCAACTGCTTACGATTCAGTCAAAATGAAACCATTTAAGTCCGATTGGACTTGCCAATTGGAATCAGCTGGGCCCATTGGGAAATCCTTACCTCCAGTTGGTTACGATTGAGTCAGGGATGGAACCAATCGACTCCAATTCGACTTGCCAGTTTGAACCATCTAGGCCCACCTTACATTCCCAACTGAGTCTAATTGGACTACCAATAGGAATAAACTATCTAGAACGTAACCAACTGGGAAATCATACTTTCAGTTTATGAACCCATTCAAGGAAACTGGAATGAGTTATAGCTATACGTATATGCATGCAGTAATAAGGCCATAGTAAACCTGTTTCTGACAGCTGGAATCCTATTTAGGTTTGCTTTGTGGGGTATATATGTGTATTGGTATTGCCCACTGGTGCAATTGGCCATTCCAACCAATTGGTTTCAAACCAATAGGCACCCATTGGGTACAATTGGTCACTCCAACAAAAACCAATTGGTCACGTTTCAGTTGGTTCAATTGGTCCAGTTATGTACTAATTTACGATTGGAAATTTTCCAATTGGTACCAATTAGAAATTTCCCAATTGGAGTGAATTGCTTTTCTTGAGTGGGTCATCATACAAGATACCATCTGTTGCGAAGCTACGAAGGAAACCAGGTAAACAAAAAGGCGAAAGTTTGCACTAGGCTGCGCAAGCTCAAGACACAGCGAACCTGGCCGATTGATGCGTCTGTTGGCTGTAGCTAGGTTGAACTTGGCTATGTCGAGGTTTAAACTTGGTTGTAGCTCGGCCTATACTTCTTTAAAGCCTTCCTCAGTCGGTTCGCGGACGCGGCCGAGCTCCTCCATGGCTATCCTCACGTCGTAGAACTTGTACAACGGAGTCTCGACTAGGTACTCGAGCCACGCGTATATCCTCCGTTTACAGACCATACCGGTCTTGTATACCGGCCTGGCCAAGAGCCTCCGCTTCAAATGAACGTCGATCGCCACGTCATCTGGCACGCTTCGATGTAGCTGATGATGATAGTTGCTCACCGTGCCAATGACGACAACGCGTTCCAGCAGACCTGCTTCGTGAATGCGTCTCTCTCTCTCTAGGCCTAACAGCCATCAGTGCGTGTTGCATAGCGCAGCTTGCAACACCGACACCGCGTTCCACCGTGTTGCAATGCCGACAACGCATTCCAGTAAACCCGTTCCGTGAATACGTCTCTCTCTCTCGCTTTCATTTTCTTTATCTCTCTCCCGAGCATAGCGCGCAAAACCTCTTCTTCACCTCGCAGAGCATTGGCACGAGCACGTGCGAACGCGCCAGCTCTGGACGAAGACGACGACGCTCGAACGCAATCATATGGTTCGCATAAATGCATGCTCGGCAAGCGTAGGTGTATAGCCTAGTGTTTTCCCAGGGTTTAAATTATCGATTGCACGCTGTACTTCTTGCTCGCTAATGGCCGTTTCCAGTCTTAGTTTTCGCTCCTCGTCTAGTCGTGGAATCACCCTCAGAAAAACTTCTTTCAACCGGTCCAGGTCAGCATTCCGCTGATCAAACAATGCCTGATAATACTCAAAGAAATCTTGCCCGATGTCTTCATTATCTGTCGTACTGCGTCCCACCCATTCTATGTCACTGACGTGATTCCGCCTTGCGTGCGCTTTTTCCATCCCTAACGCCCGCTTTGTGGGCGTCTCCACGTTTGTTTAAACCCTGGGAAGTCACCTGGGCCCGATGGCTTGAGTGCAGACTTCTATAAAGCATTCAAGGAACAACTAGCTCCATTGCTGACTGCAGTATTTAATGAGGCATATGAAGTAAATGCATTGCCGAAGTCGTTTGGGACGTCGCATACTGTACTTATTCCGAAAACTGGTAAAGCAGATAAACTTAAGCAGATATCGTCGTACAGACCTATCGCCCTGACAAACGTGGACTATAAAATTTATATGAAGGTTCTTGCTGGGAGACTACAGAGTGTTATAGGCGAAATAGTCGGCCCTCCCCAAACGTGTGGGATCAAAGGTCGTTCCATCGTTTACAACATTCACAAGGCGCGATGTGTACTCGAATGTTGTGATGCCACATATGCACGTGTGGTGTTACTACAGTTGGACTTAGAAAAAGCTTTTGATTGTGTGCCACATTGTATTTTGTTTTGCATATTGGACAACATCAATATCGGTTCAGTCATCCGAGAGGGAGTGACTTTGGCGTACCGCAACTGCACTACGAGGCTGATTGTTAACAAATTGCTGGGGGCCCCCATAAACGTACGACGTTCTGTGCGCCAGGGTTGCCCCCTCAGCCCTCTATTGTTTGACATCTATATAGAAGCGCTATGTCTTAATATAATACAGAACGATGCAATCCATGGATTCAATCTACAGGCGACCGAGGTTAAATTGCTCGCCTATGCAGATGATGTCGCGGTTTTTTGCAGGGACAAGGAAAGTATTACCAGAACAGTCGAAGGAGTGAAGCACTTCAGTGAGGTAACCGGAAGTGGGGTAAACTGGGGTAAGTGCCTGGGATTTTCGCACGGAAAATGGTCTTCGACCCCAGACACATTCGCCAACGTGGCTGGGTTACGACGCCACCAAGGTACTTGGAGGTGCCGCTGGAATTTTATAAAGACACTGATCCGTACTGGCGAGCGCAGGCGCAAGAGACGCGAGAAAAAGCGGAAAGATGGAAAAGTTCTCGTCTATCAGTCTTCGCAAGAGCTACGGTATGCAACCTTTTTTTTTGATCAGCAAGTTGTGGTACGTAATGCAAGTGCTGCATTGTTCTGAGTAAATGTGCAGAAGCTGCACCGTGTTTTTGCTGTCTTTGTTTGGGCGTCCAGTTGGGAGAGGTGCAGCCGCACGAACTTGTTTCGGCAGGTGAAGGCCGGTGGTTTAGGACTGGCACATTTGTTTGTGCGACAGATTGTAAACAGGTTTTTATTTTTCCGAGATGTTAGAGACCCATTCCTGCGTACGGTGTGTCAACAAAGACTCGGGAGAGCATTGCCTAATTTTGTGGTGACGACGCATTATGTCTCACGTGGCGTTCGTGGTTTCTTCAGAGAAATTGTTGTAAGTCTCAAATTTCTAAACACACGTTTTTCCATAGAGTATTTGAGTAGCGTTAAAAGGAAAAAAAATTGTACAAGGATGTTTGTGACGTGGTGTTTCCCGTGCCGTATACTCTGGAGGCCCAGGTGGAAATGTTTTCAAGGGAGTTAAAAAAATGCAGGTGTCGCCGGGAACCAAAACCTTTCTTTTTCATGTTACACACTGGAACTTTAACTGTTAAGTCTTTTCTAGAGGAAAGGGGTTTCTTTCTAGCTTGGGGTTCCTACTGCCTCATATGTAAGCAGCTTGAGACAATAGACCATGTTTTTCTTTACTTCTGGGAAGGGGTATATTTTTGGGATGTGCTACAACGAACCTTTAAAAAAGAATTACTGCTCGACTCTTACGCGATCAGGTACCTGCCAACAGATAATGAGGATTGTTTTCCGTTTGACCAGACTATGCTGATGGGCCTCCACAGTATATGGCACTCCCGAATGGCTGGCTATTTTTGTGACCCAGACGCACGATCAGCGCGCACGTATTTCCGCGAAAGTGTGCACAGGTTTCTGGAGATAGTGAAAGCACAAACAGATGTTCCTGAGTGGCTGTCAAGGCTGGAGCCTTTGGTAGTGCTCAGGGAATTTTAAAATAGCAACACTTGGCCGCAGTGGCATTTTGGCCACTTGAGCGATCTGGCGTACTGTCTATTGTTGTGTGTTCATTTGTTGTACTGTGTCGAAGCCCGGCAATAAAGAAAGAAAAAGATGTATAGCCTAGTGTGTACGTCGTTCGCCTTCGGACCGTGGGTACGAGGGTTCAAATCCCACCTTGGCAAGAAGTTTTATTTTCTTTCATTTTTTTCTTCATTGGTGATGATGATAGTTTCTTGATACGAACCACAAATTACGGCTGGCTTATAAACAGCGTCGCTGTTAAAAAAATGGGGGCAGCTTCACACTAGTGGTGCGAAAACTGTGCAAACAGCGAAGCTGTCGATCCCACCTAGCTTCCACCTAGCTTTATCTCGAATCCACTAAGTCGCAGGCCGGGATCGTTTTGTCGACGCTTCTGGCTGCGCACACGCTTTTGTTCGGTAACGCGAGCTCGTAACTTCGAATCTTCTCTAAATCGCCGACGTTTCGCCGCCGCTTCACCGGCGCGATACTCGGGGGTGGTGCGAAGTCGTCTCATCCCCTCTCGAGTAGTGGCACGAGGGTTTTCTCGCCGCGCTTCCTCTTCTTCGGTCGCCCCCTCTTCATGGCGATGTGCTCGGCGCGGAGACGCGGGGTTATCTGTCTCTGCCGCGGCGACGCGAAGGCATTATGAGGATCAGCGCAGTCACGTCACGGCTTAGATCCGCCTGCGCAGCTGTGGCAAGCCTCGGCACGGCTGCGCGGGGGCTCACTTGATGACGTCATGGCTCGGGAAAGCTGGGGCGAAGCGATGCGACGCGCCCGATGACGTCATGGCTTAGCGCCGCCTCCGCAGTTGTGGCGAGGTTCGGCGCAGCTGGGCGACGCGTTGCTAGGCGACGCATGGTGACGTCATCGCTCGGCGGAGTTTTTTTTTTTTTTTGTGCACAACCGACGGACCAACCTCGAGCTTAAACAGCTTCGCTGTTAAACAGAATCCCTTCTACCTGGGGCAGCGAAACGATGGCGTCTAGATAAGTGGGAGGAATTTGTTACGAGTGACATAACAGTGTACAGAGTTATCAGTAGCGCAGACGATGCCAGTGAACACAAGTGGCCGCAGGCCGCATTTTTAGCGCTTGTTGCCTCACGACATATAGCGACCATAGGTGGCCAGAGCCTCCGACTTGTCCATGATGCACCAAAAACAACGAAACTGCAGGAGTCAATAGTTGCCTTTAACAGCTAAGTGCATACAGGGTGTTTCATTTTAGCTGCACCAAATTTTTAAAAATTACCTGTGGCAGGTAGCACAATTGTAATCCTTGATCTAAACTACTCGATGAGGCAGGCATTACTTCCACGGGAAATCAAAACGCCTAATTGAATAATTGACATAATTAGGCTAATTACCTTTTTAATTAAATATTTTATGGCACATCTTTCAATCTACGAATTATAGTCACTTAGTTCGCAAGGCGTATCCACTTGGAACGAATTCTCAGGACTGAACCAGTTTCGAGATATTAATTTTCAAAGTGTCCGACGAAATGCATGGGCGTTCCAGTTAACTTTGTGCTTCAATGAATAAAACAGCGTTTTCTCTAAAAAGTCTACTGGAACGCCCATGCATTTTTTTATTTGTACATACTGCAGCGCAATGAGCGCTATAGCAGCAGTGGGCTAACAGAGAGAAATATACACAGCAAAGTACCATACCGCGATAAGGATGATGTGCTAAGACCATACATCTTGGATGGCGGATACAAAACTTTGGGATGGGCATGAGCGAATAGACCCAGGTAAAGAATTCCAGTCTTCTTCTATAGAACGAGGGAAAAAGCTGAATTTAAACATGTTAGTGCGTGCAAAGTAGGGCAGCATGTTTAAGTTGTGATGTCTCGTCGATGACTCTGGCGCAAGGTTGGCGTAGTTGTTTTTGAAAGTCTAACCGAGGAGTTGATGATGCTGTGCAAGAATGATGCGATGCGGCAGCGTGAGTAGAGCGAAGTTAAATTCAAGGAATGAAGTGCAGAAGAGGGTGAAAAGTCGCGATCATAACGGTGACATATAAATCTTACAGCTTTTTTCAGAATTCCTTCCAGTCTGTTAATCTCACATTGTTTATAAGAGTTCTAAACGACAGATGCGTAGTCAACAACAGGACGGATTAGCGATTTATATAACAGTAGCTTAGTATCTTTTGGAGAGTTGGATAGTGTACGACGCAGGTAACCTAATTTTCTTAGTGCTTTGTTACATATGTAATAAATGTGTTTGGACCATGGTATGTAATGCGTAAAAATGACACCGAGATACTTATACTCAGATGCCCTACGCACGGCTCGGTTATTGAAGAAGTAATGAAAAAGAGAAGATTTGTTACAGAAGGACATAAGGATGGTTTTATCAAAATTAATGTTCTTTTTCCAGGTGTTGCACCAACTGCAAAACCTAGCAAATGACTCCTGGAGGTGGTAATGATCATCAGAACAGTTAATGACTTCGTATAAAACACAGTCGTTGGCCTAAAGACGAATGTTAGAAGAGATGTTTACAGGCAAATCATTTATGTAGATTAAGAAAAGCAGAGGCACAAGAACGGAACCTTGGGGCACTCCAGATGTCACATCCATAGTAGTAGAGTTGGTCGAGCTGTAAAAAACAAACTGGGAGTGAAGTGAAAGAAAGCTTGAAATTCAATGAACCAGCTGAGGATTATTTAGTACAGCGTTAAGTTTGGAAAGGAGTTTAGAATGTAATACTTTGTCAAATGCGATCTAGAAATCTATAAAAATAGCGTCAACCTGGTTGCCAACATCAAGGTTATGAAAAATGTCATGCGTAAACACAACTGCGTTGTCGTACTAAAACCGCGCCTAAACCCATGCTGTATGTTAGAGAGCATATTATGCGATTCCAGAAAAAGCATGATGTGTTTATGAATGATGTGTTCCAAGATTTTGCATGACTGTGATGTCAATGAACTTGGTCTGTAGTTTGACAAAGACTGCTTATCACCATATTTATAAAGCGGAAACACTTTAGCTAACTTCCCTGACGAAGGAACAGTGGCAGATGATAAAGACTGGTTGAATATGGCCGTCAGATATCTTGATGACCACAAGGAATAACGAACCAAATATGCATTGCGTATCCCGTTTGGTCCTGTGCATTTCTTCAATATAAGGTTAAGAATACTTTCATTGTTTATGTCACTAGCACTGATTGCTTCAGAACAAACTATGTTAGTTAGAGAAGGAATGAAGTTGTTATCGGGAAGGAACGCGGACTGAAAATACTTGTTGAAAGCATCTGATATTACTGACGGATCGCTTATGACGTCATTTTCAATTTTGAAAGAAGTGGGTGAAGCATCGTGAGGTGAAATAGAAGGCCAAAATTTACGAGGGTTATTTCTAAGAGATCAGGCAGGTTGAACACGAAAAAAGAAATCTTTAGCCGTCTGCAGCTTAAAGTTCATTCTTGGCCTTGTGAAACCTGTCCAGGGTTATGGGATCGTTGCTTTGTTTAGAACGCCTAAGTCTACGGACACGACGAGATAAATGCAATATGTCGCGAGTGATCCAGGGAAGGTTAGCATTACTTTTCTTAGTCTTAATGGGCACAAATCGTTGGGTACATGACTTGACAAGATCCTCAAAGTAATTAACTAGACAATTTACACCCTGTCTGTCTGACAGAAAGCAAAACGTATCGAAATGATCAGCTAAAATATCAGTACTGGAATTGTCGTCCGCACGAGTGAATTCAGGAAAGCTAGTAAACGTATAGGGTGCGTGATTTGGAAGTTGGACAAGACAGTGATAACAAAACGCCTTTATGATCTGAGAGTCCGCTATTACCTCGCAAGAGAAGTCGGTTTTCGCTAGGTCAGCGCTTAAGAGAACTAAGTCCAGGATGTAATTTAACCTAGCTGCGCTAGAAACAACTCGAGTGAGCCCAAAGGACAAGGAAATATTTATTCATTCATTACAAATTGCTACATCGCGACCTGTTGCATTTATTGATGGCCAGTGGATGCCAGGAGCGTTGAAATCACCCATGCAGATAAATCGTGATGAAGCAATGTTAGTCTGGCACATGAAATTTGCAATAGCATGAAGGACATCAAGGGAAGAACCGGGCGGACGATATATAACGCTCGTTACCATAAACTGATTATTCAGAAAAATTTTACGCCACACGGATTCTGTATCTGGGGGTGTAGGCAAAACTGAGAAACGAAGACCCGAACGGATAAGCAATGCGACGCCGCCGCCAGTGCCGTGAATCCGGTCTAGGTGCAAGGTAGTAAAACCGGGAGCAGTAATTCTTTTTTCTGGGGCTTTAGGTGCCAAAACTAGTTCTGATTATGAGGCACGCCGTAGTGGAGAGCTCCGGTATAATTGAGCATCTGGGGTTCTTTAACGTGCACTATAACGCACGCACACGGGCGTTTCTGCATTTCGCCTATATCGAAATGCGGCTGCCGCGGCCGGGATTCGATCCCGCGATCTCGTGCACAGTAGCGCAACGCCTTAGACGACTGAGCCACCGCGGCGGGTGCCGCGGGGAGTAAACTCCGAGTATTAAATATTACTATGTAGCCATGACTCAGCGATGCCAATAACATGAGGAGAATAAATAGAAATAAGAGGCAGTAAATCTGCAAGTTTTTAAACAATACTGCGAGCGTCAATGT
The DNA here is from genome assembly GCF_013339745.2 of Dermacentor silvarum. Lineage (NCBI taxonomy): Eukaryota > Metazoa > Arthropoda > Arachnida > Ixodida > Ixodidae > Dermacentor > Dermacentor silvarum. Next base: position 10,284,821 of record NC_051154.1, on the reverse strand, counting down.
TCAAAACAATGAGGTTATGAAGATGGCCAGAACAAGGTTAGTGGATGAGCCGGGAGTCGAAGACACAGGCACATAGGGTAGTGGTTGATTAGATACTTTTACTAATGTGTTTGAACTGTCAATGAACGCATGATCGTATCTTAACTTGATGACAGAGCCGTTGTTACAAAAAGGAGTTGTTGCTTCCCAAATTTTTTTCTGAATAGCTCTAATCCTTGCAGAGAAATCTTCCGAATATGGTTGGGCGTTGCGGTTTACCAACGCCTATGCGTTCCGCATAGGAATGGCCGACATCGCAGCCTGTGACCACTGCGGTAATGAAGAATCGATTGAAAATATTTTGTGCTACTGCCCGCAGTACAGTGCGCAGAGACAATCTCTTCACAACGCGTTCAACCAATTGGACGACCGGCCTTTGTCGGAAGAAACAATTCTCCACCACAGACTGGACTTAACGTCACAGAAGAAGGCCGTGCAGGCGCTTCTTCGCTTCTTGCGAGCCACCGGCCTCTCTGAACGACTGTGATTAGAACGCTGTTCCGGTGTGTGCGCTTTCTTTTCTTTCTCACTCTCTCTCTGTCCTTTTTGTGACCCCTATTTCCCTACCCCAGTGCAGGGTAGCAAACCGGATTCTAACATCTGGTTAACCTCCCTGCCTTCCTCACCATCTTTCTCTCTCTATTTAGAACCACGGTTTTGTCGTCAAAGCCTGAAAGCTTCAAAATAATGGGACGGTTATGATCAGCGCGTGCTCTACCAAGCCTATATATGGACGCGTTCATTGTGAGGAAAGCTAATCTTCAAGGTCTCGGTAAATATAGACGTAACGTTGGACAACAGAATGGCAGGGTTTTCATTCGGGTCTTCCAAAACACCGTGTATTATAAGATTATTTTTTCGAGAACGATTTTCTAGATCGTCATTTTTTAAGATCAGCTTGGTAATTTTAGAAGATAAGAGTTGACTTCTGTACGTAATTAAGAAATTGAACTACCCGCCGTGGTTGCTCAGTGGCTATGGTGTTGGGCTGCTGAGCACGAGGTCGCGGGATCGAATCCCGGCCACGGCGGCCGCATTTCGATGGGGGCGAAATGCGAAAACACCCGTGTACTTAGATTTAGGTGCACGTTAAAGAACCCCAGGTGGTCCAAATTTCTGGAGTCCCCCACTACGGCGTGCCTCATAATCAGAACTGGTTTTGGCACGTAAAACCCCATAATTTAATTTTTTAAGAAATTGAACTGGTGTCATTAGGTGAGGATTCCAATGCACCAACCCGTGACTCTAAAGCATCAAAACGGCAGGCAACTGCCTGTTGGAATGACTTATTGTCGGTAATGTCTCGAGCCAGCTTATTTTGCCTAATCAGTAGTTTAAAGAACATTTCCGGATACAGAAAGATGATCAGTTTCATGGCATACAGGAGGAGAATGCACATCAGCCGCCTCATAGAGATCGGAGTTGGAAACAATCGCACTCCTAGTTCCAGGCTTATTAGCAGACTAATTGCTTTTACTGGCATTCCCCGACTTTTTCGGAGGACCCGGATTGAGTTCCACATCACCGCTCAAAATAAGACGACTTGTGCAATATAAAACGTGCAAGCACCATGACACAAGACGACGTGGGCAAGGAAGCAGCAGCGATCATCAGATCGGGTACGTACAGCGTACCTGCACGAAGAGCAAGCAATGATTAAACATTCGTACTGGTGCAGCCTGACCTACTGAAGATGGATGGATGCCCAGGACATTTATACTCTTGGCAGCTGACGTCATGGAGCTGTAGTTGTCGGTGATTGGGTGATCAAGAGGCAGGTGGCCGGGATGACTGACGTGCAGAAGTTTGAAGAGGGACACGCCGGAGCTATCACATATAGGAGTGATAGGATAGTCCCAGAGCAAGCACTCGGGGACATCCACGTGCCCGGCAAGAAATGACGGAGCAAGGTCAGACGAAGCAAATCCAGACCACGTGACGTCCCAGAAGTTATGGTCCGCAATACAGGCGGGGCAGTGCATGAAGAGGAAGCTGCGAATAAACATCGTACTCGTGCTGCTGGGGCCTGGCCCACTCGTCGGACACTTTGAAAATTAATATCTCGAAACTGGTTCAGTTCTGAGAATTCGTTCCAAGTGGATACGCCTTGCGAACTCAGCGGCTATAATTCGTAGATTGAAAGATGTGCCGTAAAATAATTAATTAAAAAGATAACTATTCAATTAGGTGTTTTGATTTCTCTTGGAAGTAATGGCCGCCTCATCGAGTAGTTTAGCTCAACGATTATAATTGTGCTACCTGCAATAGGCAATTTAAAAAAAATTGGTGCAGCGAAAATTAAACACCCTGTATATGCTGTGGAGGCTCTGCAGACGCAGAAAAACGGGGTCGCAAGCCTACCGCATTTCACTTCGACCAGTTTGAAAACCAAGTGATGTAGCATTGGTGATTTTTATAACCGGAAAGTATACTTGGTGAACCACATCACATAGAAGTTCGTGCGTGCCTTGCTTGTTAATATAACCAAGAAACTGACCTCAACAACAAGAAAAGATCACACCTCCTAACAGTGTTCCGTAAGTAGCGGAGGCTGTAGAGCTTGTTGTTGGTAAGTAACTGTCCTTTTTGCTACCGTGGGGTCTGTATGACCAGGAGTCCCGCTTTTCTTTCAAAATAAAAGCATTATTGACGATAGTTTATCTCTCGTCTCCAGGCTTTTTTTTTTTTTTTGCACGTGATGGCACGGAAAAGCCCACTGCAGGGAATTCAGGAATATATGTATGCAGGGAAAAGAAATGCCGCCACCACCACTTCTAAATACTAGCGAAAAAGTAAACGCCCACTCAAAGACATATATGTCATCTTTATCTTATTTTCATTCACCAAAAGACAGTGGAAGGAATGAATGGTTGCGAACGCACATTGAAGGCTGACAGCTGCATGCTGGCTCTAGCTTTTAGAGCGTCAAGTATACTCAGATCTGGCTTGGCAATTAGAGCCCACACCGACAAATTTGTCGGCAGATGGCTAGTTCAGAGAATCCATTGCACAGATGGCTGTGGTGAGTATAATTAGGTGAAGAAAAACATGTAGTCCAAAGACGTTTTCCTTCCACCTCCACTGCACGGTCCTTGTGGTAGCTTTTTTCTTTAAATCATTCATGGAACAGGCCGTGCGGGCAGGCCTATTTAATTACCTTTATGTGCGATGTCAGCAAAGCCTTGTGCGCTTAAATGCGTAATTGTTTTCTCATTGTTTCATTACAACACTATAACCGCGGCAGACTCTGACGAACGTGCGCGCGTTAAGCTGAGTCGCCTGATCGTCATCCATCGAGAGTTTTCCGGCAAAGGTGCCTCGCGAGTGCTTCCCGAGACCCGTGCTCTGCACGTGCGCTATTCTGCAGTCCGTCGTGCGAGTGAGCTGGACTTGGAGCAGCAGAATCAGCGCTGCTCCCTCGCGCGCGCTAACGAGGGGCGCTTCGCAAGCACACCATGCCAGTGCTCAATCGCACCTTTGGCGGATCACTTCTCTGGATTTGCATATTCACATTCATACGTGACGCTCGCCGCCGGCAGATGTTATGCGGCGGAAGAAGAATGAATTCGCTCGCACCCCAAGCAGGAAAAATATGGCGGCATAGACGATGCGTAATTATGCATGAAGAGCACGGTGGTGTCCGAGCGCGCTGCAATTTAAGAACGAGGAAGACTCGAGGGGAAAAGAAAGCGGCATGAATGAAACTGTTGATTAGATCCTGGAGAAGCCAGGCAGTGAAGCTCCTAAGGGAAGAGATTTGGCATTCCTAGGGCGGGATTCATTTCCCTTCTCGCTGTCAAGAACACCCACTCGGAGAAAAGCCTGCTGCGCTTAATTGAGCAGCTCAAATTCCCACTCGCTGCCTTTCGTTTCCGGGACAAAGAAGCGTTAATCCGCTCTCGCTGTTCCCTATCGCTCGCACTTGAGTGCGAGGCTGTACTACCTCTCCACTTTTGCGTGTTGTTTCTCGGCGTACGATCACTCCCTTTCAAGACTCTAGCTCAAACGCATGGTTTCAGGCTTGTCGCCCTCCTTTCGATTAGCAAGCTAGAAGCCTCTGGACTACCACTGTGGGTTATATATATATATATATATATATATATATATATATATATGCGGTGTGCTAAGTATGATACGGTATGATGCTGTGACAACGGTTTCCTTCCCGAAGCGGTAGCGCTGTTGGTGGTTTATGAAAACCCACCATGTTTTGTGAACTAGCAGAGTCTCTCAGTTGCCTTTTAAAACTACGGAAACAAATAGTTACAGAGAATGGCGATCTTAATAGTACTTAGCATGCATCCCTGTTTCACACTGTGTTCTATCGGTTTAAGTGTTATGAGGTTTATTGAGGTTTATGAAGTGTTATGAGGTTATGGTTTATTCAAGAGTGAATTCATGCACCGTGAATTCAACGGGCACGTCTCTAAAGCGTTGGCATGAAAGACGTTCATTGAAAAGCGGCACATACTCATTGTAGTTTTGGCACCGACAGCTAAAGCGTCGGGTTGCTGTCCTTTAGGAACTCTTGAAAAAGCAGGCTGGTGAGCAAGCAATTGGCAACTAAGATGTTGGCCGAATTCGCGGAAAGGAATAGGCTCCGAATAATTATTACCTTCTTCAGGAAGCGTAGCAACAGGAAGTGGACCTGGAGAATCCCTAATGGAGAAAAAATACTTCTTTCTGGGGTTTTACGTGCCAAAACCAGTTCTGATTATGAGGCACGCCGTAGTGGAGGGCTCCGGAATAATTTCGACCACCTGGGGTTCTTTAACGTGCACTACAACGCAAGCACACGGGCGTTTTTGCATTTCGCCTCCATCGAAATGCGGCCGCCGGGGCCGGGATTCGATCCCGCGACCTCGGGCTCAGCAGCGCAACGCCTTAGCTGACTGAGCCACCCCGGCGGGTAATGGAGAAAAAATAAATGAAATAGATTGCATACTCTCTGCCTAACCCAGAATAGCGCAGGATGTAGAAGTATTAGGTAGGGTGAAGTGCAGTGACCATAGATGAGTGAGGTCTAGAATTTCTCTTAATTTGAAGAGAGAAAGATTAAAATTAGTCGAGAAGAAACAGGCCAACGTAGACGCAGTAAGGGCAAAAGCAGACCAATTCAGGCTGGTGCTGGCAAACAAATATGCAGTTTTAGAATAGAAAGAAGAAGATAACATAGATGTAATGAATGAAACCGTAACTAGGCTGATCTCGGAAGCAGCAATTGAAGTGGGAGGTAAGGCATCAAGGCAACCAGTAGGTAAGCTCCCCCAAGTAACAAAAGACCAAATAAAGTAACGACAAAGCATGAAAGTGTCAAACTCGAGAGATCAGATAGAATTCGCTGAACTGTCAAAACGGATCAGCAAGAAGAAAGTAAGCGATATCCGAAATTATAAAGTGGAAAAGATTAAGGAAGCCGTAAAATATGGACGCAGCATTAAATCAGTGAGAAGAAAGCTTGGTATAGGACAAGGCAAGATGTATGCACTGAAATATAAGCTTGGTAATATCATCGGCAATTTCGACGACATAGTAAAAGCAGCGGAATAATTCTATACAGACCTGTACAGTGCCCAGAGCAGCCAAGCGACCTTTATTCGAAGCAGCGATTCACGGGATGCAGAGGCTCCATCTATAACTAGCGATGAAGTTCGAAGGGCCTTGCAAGGCATGACCCGGGAAAAAGCTGCTGAAGAAGATGGAATAACAGTAGATTTAATAAAAGATGGAGGAGATATCATGCTTTAAAAGCAGCCCTTTATACGCAATGCCTCGCGACTTGAAGTGTACCAGAGAACTGGAAGAATGTCAACATTATACTAATCCATAAGAAGGGAGACGTTAGAGAATTGAAAATTTTAGACCCACAACCTTGCTTTTAGTATTGTGTTTCATGATCACCAAAATAATTTCCAGTAGAATTAGGGCAACACTTGACTTCAATCAATCAAGTGAACAGGTTGGCTTTAGGAAGGGATATTCTACGATGGACCACGTCCGTGTAGTCAATCAGGTAATGGAGAAATCTGCGGAGTACAATCAACCTCTCTATATGGCTTTCATAGATTATGAAAATGCATTCGATTCAGTAGAGATACCAGCAGTCATAGAGACGTTGTATGAATATGTATATATAGGGTGAATATATTGGCAAATATCTACAAGCATTCCACAGCTACCTTGATTCTCCATAAGAAAAGTAGAAAGTTACCTATCAAGAAAGGTATCAGGCAAGGAGGCACAATCTCTCCAATGCTATTCACTGCATGCTTAGAATAAGTGTTCAAGCTCTTAGACTGGGAAGGCTTAGGAGTGAGAATCAACGGCGAATATCTCAGCAACCTTCGGTTTGCAGATGACATTGCTCTGTTCAGCAACAATTGGGACGAATTACAACAAATGATTCAGGACCTTAACCGAGAAAGTGTAAGAGTGGGGCTGAAGATTAATGTGCAAAATACAAAGATAATGTTCAATAGCCTGGCAAGGGAACAAGAATTCAGGATCGCCAGTCATCCTCTAGAGTCTGTAAAGGAGAACGTGTATTTAGGTCAATTACTCACAGGGGACCCTGATCACGAGAAGGAAATTTAAGGAAGAATAATACTGGCTTAGAGTGCATACGGCAGACATTGCCAAATTCTGACTGGGAGCTAACCACTGTCGTTGATAAGAAAAGTGTACAATCATTGCATTCTAGCATATGGTAGAATGCATATGGGGCAGAAACTTGGAGGTTAACAAAGAATCTCGAGAACAAGTTAAGGACCGCACAAGGAGCGATGGAACGAAAAATGCTAGGCCTAACATTAAGAGAGGGGAAGACAGCGGTGTGGATCAGAGAGCAAACGGCGACAGCCGATATTCTAATTGACATTAACAGAAAAAAATGGAACTGGGCAGGCCACGTAGGATGGATAACCGGTGGACCATCAGAGTTACAAAATGGATACCAAGAGAAGGGAATCGCAGTCGAGGACGACAGAAAACTAGGTGGGGTGATGAAGTTAGGAATTTTGCAGGCGCAAGTTGGAATCAGCTAGCGCAAGGCAGTGGTAATTGGAGATCGCAGGGCCTTCGTCCTGCAGTGGACATAAACATAGGCTGATGATGATGATGGTGACGTGTGTTCGATATCGCCCATCTTCGGATAAATTAAGATAACCTTCTACGTCATTGTGGAGCGGCACATTCGCCGTGACACACCTATTTACCCAAGTTGGCGTCAAAGACGTTTATTGAAGAGCGGCGCACACCTACTGGCACAGTGACCCAAGTTGGCATCGAATAGGTTCATTGCAGGTCAGCACTGTTATATCGTCATGAACCGCGGGTGCCTATGAATCTGGGCACCTGATGTAATCGCTTTCTACCCTCGTTCTCTATTTTGTCCCTTCCCCTCTTTCTTGCTGTGTGCTATACATATATTGCACGCGATACCCGCAATAAACTTTCTTTGATCGGTTGCTCTGCTTGGGATTACGTGGTCACTTCAAACACAGTGGCACATACGCAGTGCTCCAAGTCAGCGTCAAAGAGTTTCTTTGAACAGAGGTACTTACCAAGTGCGGCACCTACAGTAACCCATGTCAGCGTGAAAGAGCTTCGTTGAAGAGCGACACATATGTACACATTGTCAGAGACCCAAGTCAAACCCGCTTCCCTGAGCACGGGAGCCCGATGCTCTACCACGGACTATCCATGTGACCCAGATAGGAGGGAAAATAGATAGAAACACAGATAGATACATGCACAGCCCCCGGCAAGTGCATGATGTGCTCAAAGTATGCTAACGTATTAAAATTCTGTCATGGTTTCGGGTTAAAAATTAAATTATGGGGTTTTACGTGCCAAAACCAGTTCTGATTATGAGGCACGCCGTAGTGGGGGACTCCGGAAATTTAGACCACCTGGGGTTCTTTAACGTGCACCTAAATCTAAGTACACGGGTGTTTTCGCATTTCGCCCCCATCGTAATGCGGCCGCCGTGGCCGGGATTCGATCCCGCGACCTCGTGCTCAGCAGCCCAACACCATAGCCACTGAGCAACTACGGCGGGCAGATGTTTTTTTCTTCGATTTACAGTTATTGGCATTTATCTTACTTGTTTGTAGACCTTACTTTGCATCGTATTTCAATTCTTGTTGTGTAAGCGTTGAAAACTTTATCGTCACACGTGTCTCTGTATGTGTGTACATTGTTGTTATTTTAATCGTGCTTGATTTGTATAGTGATAGTGAAATGAATTAAAAGTACAGAACACAGAAGAATATGATGTGTTTGCTCTGATGTGATGCGCCACGTTATAAAACAGTTTGAAAAATTGAGCACGCAGATGAAGATGCCCTCAGGATGTGGCATAAGGTACCCGCCATTCATGGCTCATAAAGTGGTGTCACTAATGAACGAACCTTTAATGTTCGCATAAAGCGCCATATCCTGACGCTACACCAAGAAATCGATGACACCCACTTTGCAGCACCGCTTTCAATTCTTATGCATTCATCTTTCCTCAGTCGCCACCGAATCCAGCCACAGCAAGGTGTTCGTGAGACGCGCTCAAGAGAGGCTTGCTTGATGTCTCGTCGGTGATGCGTGCATGCGCAATGCCTTAGCCGATTAGGGCCCGCGCTGTTTCGGCAGCCCTGCAGCCTAGTCCCGGAGACGAAACAGAAATCTCAATCATGCCATTATTCATCTCGGGAAGCAGGCGCACAAGCATAGCAGCAAGTTGTGCTTGGGCGCCTGCATGCCGGGTAATATGCTGTCCTAGTCGCATACATTGTTGATTCGTCTCGACGCAACCCATCTTTCCCCGGCGAGAACACAGCGGCGGGTGTGGACACGTGGAATTGGCTTTCCCGTTCGACAGCAGTGCGAGACATGGGTTCTTTTAAGAAGGGGAGAGCAGGCCAGTAATGGACGTCCGAGAAGCAAACAGCCTCTCAGTGTACACAGTGATACGAGCACATTGAAGGTACTCCCACTCATCTGTGGGAAGCCGTGTGATTCGTGTCACTGCTTCATACAGAGTCGGCGCCGATGCAGTCATGTTATACCGAAAGCACCGCGAGATGTTTGTCACTGGATGGAGTGTTCGTGCTTGCAGACACAGCCGGCCTTCGTTGCGGATTTCGCCAGTTCAGCTCCAACTCAGGGGCTTTTAACGTAAATGAAATACGTGACAGTGGTTTTATGTGTAAGTTTTACAACCTGTATGAAGTTCAGGTACTGTTCTTCGGTCTTTGAAATTTCTGGGTATCGAATTGAACTTGTAACAACGAATCATTACACAATAGAATTGCCATTGCGGGATTAAGAACTACAAGCGAGGAGCTGCCGAATCGCTGATCCCATTTCACTGTTGTGAAGCTCAGGAAAACGCATTACAAATGCGTCGGAAACTCGTTGCACGCATACATAATGATTGGTTTAAGCGCATTGTACACATGGGGGTGGGGGTGGGGGGCACGTTGCACGGAAAGCTTTTCTTTTTCATAAAAGTTCACGCTTTCGGGCACATTATTCTATCCGCAAAAGAATAAAATTTCAAGTTTTAATTGTGCCAAACTGCAATATTGTGGTAACACTTTTACGGGATGTTACCGGGATTAAGCGCTATAAGGATGTTGTGGTTTTCACGCGAGGACTGCGCAGTGAGGCCGAAGGAGAGACAGCGGAACATAGGAGCACCCGGATTGGTTGCCGCAGGTACTAACGTCATCGTTCGTGGAGAAGGCGAGCGCGCAGAGGAGGATGAGGAGGGAAGCGCATCCTGGGCACCATTAGCAGGTGGCGAGGCATGAGCGCCATGCATCTGTGCTTCAAGTTAGGTCATTTTATCTGCGCAGGCGAGACGGTATGCTTTTACTGTGCAGTCAGTCATGATGAGTCTTAAGACACCGTGCTCGAATTGTGATGGACCGCACGAGGCGAACTCAAAGGATTGTCCCAAGCAGAAGAACGAGCTGAAAACATTGAGGCACATGACCAAGCCCAGTTTCACCCACTGAGAGGTGGCAGCGCATGTGCACCGCAAACCCACATGTGAAACGGAATACATCTGACTCAAATGAATGCGGTCGTAGCCGCGTTACTGGAATTTGAGCTTGCCCTTCTGCCATGAAATACGTACGAAACAGCATTTCAAGTAATGAAGAGAACACATTCTGACTTTACTTCAATTTGCTACTTCGAACAACACCAAGAGCGCAAGCAATGGCTTTAGCATTACGACTGAGACGGACTCTGCTTGGGCCCCTGTTTCTACCCTTGTATGTTAATGATTTTTCGTCTTTTCGTCTGTCTTACAGTATTCGGAAGGCCTTATTGCACGCTGGCGACACTGCATTTTTTTTCTCGAGGAACACAGTGGAGGACATTCCGGTTAAAATAAATCAGGAGCTTTGTAACGTTTTTCACTGGGTTAGAAAGAGTTGGCTCACTATCAGATATAAAAAGTTATTGTGTAGTCTTCGATTCAAGAATAGTTATTGGCCATTATTATTCAGTTGTGCATCTGAATGATAGGCAGTTGCAAAGTGTGACATGTTATAAGTATCTGGGCGTGTGGTGCAAAACAGATGATCACTGGAACTCTGAAATTTGAAACGTGTGTAAAAAGCTAGCATATGAATGTCGCCTTTAACTAAAAGTCCATGAATGTTTCAACCTGCACATCGTGCGAATGCTTTACTTCAAATTTGCGCATAGCTACTTATGCTGCTGTTTGGAGGCGCTTGGAATGCACATACAGACGAACGCTTAGGGGAAATATGCTTGTACTAACTCAGCACATAGGGATTTCAGTTGCTCAGAATATACCTTTATGGATAGGATTTCTAAGTAATAAGGGAGCCATCGACAACGTAGACAGGAAATTATGGTATATTCTCGAGCACGAAGGCATAGATAACGATATTGTGGAGCCGCTAAGGGAGATATATAGAGAGGACTGAGTACAAATTGTATGGGAAGGCTGAAAATGGAATGAAGTTGTGGAAATTCATCAAGGACTGAAGCAAGGATGTCCTCTATCTCCATCGTTGTTCAGGCTTTATCTTAAGGGCATAAAAGAACGACTGAAGAACCGTGAATTAGGGTTTGATTTATCCTACGTGTGTTATGGGCAGAGGGCGGAACAGAAGGTCCCTCGACGGATGTATGTGGACGACATAGTGGTAGTAGTGGATAATGCAAAATATTTACAGAGACTTGCCAACGTGTGTGGCAACGGCGGGACAAATGTAGGCCTTAAGTTTAGCAAAGAGAAATTTGGTATTCTGATCTTTTATAAAGAGATGCGTAATTACGTGGTGCCAATTTTTTTTTAGGAAAACGCTGTTTTATGCATTGAAGCACAAAAGAACGAGCATGCATTTCGTCGGACACTTTGAAAATTAATATCTCGAAACTGGTTCAGTTCTGAGAATTCGTTTCAAGTGGATACGCCTTGCGACCTCAGCGGCTATAATTCGTAAATTGAAAGATGTGCCACAAAATAATTAATTAAAAAGTTAATTAGGGTAATTATGTTAATTATTCAATTAGGGGTTTTGATTTCCCGTGAAAGTAATGGCCGCTTCATCTAGTAGTTTAGATCAAGGATTATATTTGTGCTATCTGCCACAGGTAACTTAAAAAATTTGGTCCAGCTAAAATTAAACACCCTGCAAATTCATCGGCGTATACATAAACGAAGGAAAGACTTACTCAAGCACACACCAAAATAATCTGAAAATAAAGGGAAAGCGGAATGCAGCAAGAATGAAACATAGAGCACTTTGGGGCCATAATAAATATAAGGTGGTGCGTGGAATCTGGAAAGGAGTAATGGTGCCAGCTCTAACGTTCGCAAATGCCATTCTGTGCTTCTGTGCATCTTGTCGGGGTTGGAAGTTAACCACGCATAACGCCGGTGTCACAGTGATCGCAGCACGGTGGGTAGCATTGTGAACGCAGCGGTGTCACAGTGCTCACCACCGCGTTCCGTGCTGGTAACACTGGGAGGCGGGAAGTTTGAAAAAAAAAAAAAAACATTACGGCTACTGGCGCACGAAATGGCTCGGTCGTACGGTTCGTACGTTGTGCTAGTCGTGTGCCGTTCTAAGCTGTTTTGTACATTTATTGGATATAACTGGAGTCATGTAACTGGAGTCACGAATTCTGTTTGCCATGTGTTTTGCATCAGCGCTTTGTGACATTGACTGCATTGTGTGTTTTCGCCGACGGCTTACTACCACAATGGCGGGATGTGCGTTCGCCGCCTTCGTTCTCGAGGCGCCTTTGTACGTCGAACGTTCGAATAGCACTGTCTCCGGTAAGTGAAATACTTTACTTGGTACTTGGCATTTCGCCAACAATGTCTCAATTTTTTTTTAGGTGTTAATCTCGGCAATTATTGATGGGTGGGCTTTTCTGCCCTGCCAGTTTTCGCCATGTTTTTAGCGCGATCGCGTTAATGGCCCCGTCTCGCAGAAAATCCGGCGTCGGGGTGGGTCTCGGCGTCGGCGTCCGGGGCCAAGAAAATCATCCCGAACCACCCCGACCACGCAGGCCCTCCGCGTAGCGCAGAGGCGCTGGTGAACTAATGAATTCTCAAAGTGAAATTTGTCAGAAAACTCTTAAAGTACTACGTAACCCTAACCTACAGACGTGATAGTGTCGGATTCTAATTTCAGTATACGGGAAAACATAATTCTCTTACGGGGGCGGAAACTCAAACGCAAGCCCCTTTTCCAGCATTTCTACCACGCATACAGCGGCGCGCCGCGATTCGCTCCTTGCAAAAATACCATCCAGCTGGCGCTAGCCTCCTCGGCAGCCTAAAACCCCTATATATAAAAATTAGCGCCATCCACTTCCCTCCTCCTCCGTTCCACTATCGCGCTCGGCGCGACCAGCGCGATCGAGGCGCGATATCGACAGTGGCGCCGCCTACGTCGGGCCTGCCGTAGCAGACGACAGCTAACGCGCTACCAGAGGAAATCCGAGGAAAACTTCGATCGCGCCCTACGGAGAAGTTTTTGAGGCGCGATTTTGCTTCGTCACTCAGTAACTGGTCAAAATAATGCCGTTTTGGAAATAGCAACGTGACGATGCGAGACGGCGCAAATATCAACTGTGCAGCAAGCGTTTGCGCACGCCGGATGGTAAACAAAAAAAGCCTTTTGCCCTCGCCTTGTCGGTTGCGGCAACTTAAGGCGCAGCAGCATGCCATCACAACGAAGTTCTTGTCCCTAACACGTTTGATCCGTTTGTGCGTACAGCACTTTCGTCGCACAGGCCCGAGAATGGCAGTTGGAGCGCGCTCGAAAGCAAAAAATATACAAAAGCACAACGCGTGCTTCCACGTGACACGGATTGGCCAATGGGGGAGCGGAGGAGGCTGGGGCGACAGGAGGCGGCGAGGAGGAAACGCCGGGGTGAGCGCGGTGGCGGCAAGATCTAAGAATGGCGCTACTTTTATTGCGATAGCAATTATATGGACACTTGAACCAGATTTCTGCCGTCGGCGTCGTCGTCGCCGTCGCCGTCGCCGTGAGGTTCCCTATAGATAAAATCTTCGCCGCGCGCCGCATGCCCGAGAGGAAGCGTGCGGAGACGCGCGCTATCACGGAGAGCGAACGCACTCAATCTCCCACGCGCAAGCAAGGAAGCAGGAAGCCAGCGCCGGAGGGAGCAAGGGGGGGGGGGGGGGGCGCACTTCTCTGCCAACAACCGCGCTCGTCGCTCGCTCGCACCGTCTCTTATCTCCACACGGCTCTGACCTTTAAGTGCATTCGCCGCTCAGTTTCCGTTGAAGCGAGAGACCGCACGTACCTTCGCCCGCTGCGGCGTATGCTTGCTGCCAGCGTTTTGACAGTCGTTGTCTGCTGTCATTCAGTGTGATCTCTTCGTGTTTGTGCGCGCTCACACCACGCTTGTTCATTCAGTTCGTAATAGTCGGGCCAGATTTTCCAACGCACGCTACACACGCACTGCTGCCCGGATCGGCAGTGCAGCGCTACAGGTGTGTCCCTTCGCACGCGCTGCCCACGGGAAGCGCTTCTCATGAACACCACCGTTTCACACGCGCCTTCTCGTGGTCATCGAGTCTCTCTTCATGTCGGTCTACTTACGCCGCAGCACACCTGCTTACTTAATCAGCTCATGTTTACTACAATTCATATTGCTACCAAAGCCGCTCACCTTACATCGTATGACATTGCTGTGTTGCTATCGCATTCATTGCTTCGCCCTTAGGGCGAAACTGTGACATTTTTTATATATAGGGGCTTTACGGCAGCCTAAAACCTCTTGATAATTTGAAAGTAGCGACACTCACCTCCCCGCGGCGCTTTCCTCCTAGATTATCATCGCTCTCCGGCTGCGCTCGCTAAACACAAGGGCCTGCGAAGCTCCTTAAATACACACCTTTCGAAACAGCCCATGCGACCTCCATCAGGGTAGCCACATTGGTACACCGAAATTATACAGCTACGCTCCATCCACTTGAAATTCCGGACATTGATGGAGTGCTCGTAGAACTTTTTCCCCGACAGTGACACGACACCAGTCTTTTTGTGCTCAACATCTACAGCCCCCCCAAGGGCCCTGCGTCCCCGCTACTTACGGCGACACGCAAAACTTTGGACATCTGCGGAAGGAAGCCATTAGTAATATGGGCGACTAGCTGGGGATACAAAAAGAACTGCAGGAAAGGTACCACTCCATGGACATTCATCCAAAATGAGGGGCTCTCGCTCCTCAACGATCTCAATTTTCCCACAAGGGTAGGCAACAGTCTTCAACATAACACAAACCCGGACCTTGCTCTCACTAAGCACATACCCAACGCTACATGGCTGAACACGCTAAACTCATTGGGCAGTGACCACTTTATCCTCAGCACCCGTATCCCTACTCGCACGCTCTCTAAGACACAACGCCGCCAAGTCTCCATTACTGACTGGGGCAGGTTTCGCAAGATTAGAGCAACCGCACCTTAAACCATCGATAATCCGGACACGTGGGTGCAGCAGCTTCTGGGAGAGTGCACAAAGGTCACATCCCAAGTACCAATCACATCAGACTCAGAACTCGCAGACAGTAGGCTGTTACACATGTGGGAGGCGCACAACAGTTTACAGAAACGCTGGCTAGCCAATAAGCACAATCGCAAACTCAAAACCAGAATCGCGGCCCTTGTGAAGGAAATAGAAGAACACGCGACACACCTAACACGCCAACAGTGGGGGCAGCTGTGCGAACGCATGAGTGCCAATTTGGGCCTAAAGAGCACGTGGTCATTCCTACGATGCCTGCTAAACCCCGAAAACACCAAGATCCAACAGCGCAAGAGTATTGCGCGGTTGCTTCACAACAACACAGCGGAAGACCAAGCACTGCTGGACTCTCTGCAAACCTAATATCTGGCGGACAGCACAAGGGTCCCCTTACCTCCTTATATCGGCCAGGACAACCCAGAACTGGATGCAGACATCATTGTCTGGGAAGTCCGGGCAGCCTTCATAAGCTCAGAACCACATCTGCCCCAGGGTAGGATACGATCACCAACAAATTTGCTCTTCGATACCTTGATGACAGATCGATACCGGCGATCACCCAACTCTTTAACTCGCACTGGGCCGCAGGAACTCTCCCACCACAGTGGACTCATGCAAAGATCACATTTATTCCCAAGCCAGGCAAGCTGCTAGATTTCAAAAATCTACGGCAGATTTCACTCACCTCATGTCTCGGTAAACTCTTCGAACATGTCATACTAGAAAGACTCCAACACCATATACAAATGCATAATATCTTCCCTCACACAATGATTGGCTTCCGCGGGGCATCTATCCACGCAAGACGTCATGCTTCAGCTCTCTGAAGAAGTCGTGCACTCCCGGCATGCGAAACGCACAAGAGCCATACTAGCACTTGACCTCACCAAGGCCTTTGACAATGTGGGACGTACCGCAGTGCTGAAGGCCTTATCTGATCTACACGTAGGCGGGAGAACTCACGCCTATGTCACAGCTTTCCTACAGGCCAGGACTGCGGTCCTGACTGTGGAAGAGCTGACAACAAATAAGTTCCAGC
Organism: Dermacentor silvarum; assembly: GCF_013339745.2. Taxonomy (NCBI): domain Eukaryota; kingdom Metazoa; phylum Arthropoda; class Arachnida; order Ixodida; family Ixodidae; genus Dermacentor; species Dermacentor silvarum. The sequence continues at coordinate 10,268,696 of NC_051154.1, read as the reverse complement.
TGGGTAGCAGACACACACCGCAAGGATCAGTGCTGTCGCCACTCCTCTTTAATCTCAATCTCATTCCCATGGCCAGACAGCTGGCGAACATTCCCAACCTCTCGCACTCCCTGTACGCAGATGATATTACCTTGTGGACCACCACAGGCAACATAGGCGACATGGAGGCTACCTTACAAGTAGGGGCCGATGTGGTGGCGGAGCGGGCTGCGGCAATAGGCCTCGCATGCTCCCCCACGAAGTCGGAACTTCTTGTTGTCCACCCTCCGAGGAGTCGCACAGACCCAACTACAGCCCCCAGCATCCTTATCCACATGAGGACGTGCTCCATTCCAGAGGTAACAAAGCTACGAGTGCTTGGCATGGTCATGCAGAACAGCGGCAAACACATGGCGACCGTAACCACTCTCACCACCACAGTACACCACACTATGCGCATGATCAGGCGAATAGCCAATAGACACAATGGGATGCGAGAGCATGACCTGAGAAGGTTAGTGCAGGCCTTTGTCATGTGCAGAGTAGTATACTCGCTCCCATATTTACATCTCACCAGGCGGAAAAGGAAAAAGTGGATGCCCTTATACGCCAAGCGTATAAGGCAGCGCTTAACCTCCCCAGGCACACGCCAAATGAGTGCCTCCTTCACATGGGGGTACATAACACACTTGATGAGCTCACGGAAGCCCACCACACAGCCCAAATCGAGAGGTTGTCCTGTACCACCACAGGACGGTACATCCTGGACAAACTAATACTAAGCCCAACCTGCGCGGAAGATCAGACACGTTCCTTACCATTAGACATACAGAACTGCCTCACTATCCTCCCCCTGCCTAAAAACATGCACCCCGTGCATCACGAGGCGCGCAGGCAGGCCAGGGCAAAAACCCTCTACAAGCAACACCACGTACCATGACCGCCTCACGGTGTGTGTCGACGCCGCTAGCTACCCACACAAACCGGCCTATGCTGTTAGTGTAGTGTCCCATCAGCTTCGTTACACCACAGCAGCCACAATACAGGCACGCACGTCCCTAGAGGCGGAGGAGGCTGCCATAGCTCTGGCCATATCCACCACTGCTGCCAAGATTATTCTTAGCGACTCCAAAACTGTAATCCGCAACTACTTCAAAGGCCGAGTTCATGAACCGGCAAGGAAAATTCTCAGTCGTCAGACCCCCCTCAGACCAACTACGCTCATCTGGGTGCCCGCGCACGCGGGCCATCCAGGCAACGAGATGGCCCATTCCGTCGCTCGAGAAGCCGTCAATCGAGCCACGCCGTCCAAAGACTTGGATAACATCAGAGACCGATTGGTAGCATATCATGAGATCACTCTCCACTACCGCGAAATGCGGTTAACATATCCTCCCCCACACAAATCCTTAACCAAATTCCAGAAAACTACCTGGCGCCAGATCCAGGCAAAAACGTTCCTCTCTCCACCTTTTCTCGTCCTGGTTCATCCAGGTTTATATCGACAGGGATGTACGATCTGCGGCGCACCTAGAGCCAACTTTCAGCACATAATGTTCATATGCCCTGAGCTCCAGCCGCCCTCTGAGTGGCAACTCGCCGACGTCGAGGGATGGGAGACCGCGGTGTCAAGCTCCAACCCAGCAGACCAAATACGGCTGTGGACGGGGCTTTGAGGGTCGCCGAGGGCCACAAACTCCCGGCGACCCTACGCGCTCCTGAATCCCCTCATAGTTTTGTTACATAAGGCTCACGAACAATAAATGTTTACCACCACCACCTGCGAAAAGCACGCCTCTTCTCCTTGGCTCCCGCGGACGGGACGCAGCATTCGACGGAGAGCCTGATTTTGGGCCAGTTGCGCGCCCCAGTGGTGTCGAAAATTTTGAAAAATGGTGGTAACAGCATCGAGAATGCTTGATTGATTGATGATTGCATTTTATTGACGCAAGGGCATCTTAGGCATCGAGAATGCTGAAAGTAACGTTTAAGAGGAGGTTGGTTTCTTCTTAAAGCCATATGAATGAGACATACTGACGTAAAACGGGGTTTGAAGCAAGTTCTATACTCGAGACATTTTTTCTGACACATGATAAGATGCTTTACTTTGCGCATCTTATCTAGTATTGCTTGTGGCACATCCCTCTGTGTTTGGCTTTTTTTTTCTTGCCCGTGCGCCCATGTGCACCGCAGGTATTATATTCATCGTGCATTATAATAATGAATTAGTCGCGAGTGCATCGTCCGTCCCTGTGTTTATCTTCTGAAAGTAGCTTTTGCGCTGTGGTCTCTAAACTAAATAGGATGGTTGCGCAATTTCAGCGCGAGCAAGCGCGCGCGATCATGTCAATACCCCTTGCACATTGCCTCTATCCGTAAGAAAACCAAATAATAATCGTGACCCACTCATGCGTGTGTGGCAGCCCAATTCAAAGCAACTTCGAGAACTAAAAAAAGGCAATGTGGACTAGCTAGCGCTCATCGCCCGCAATACCACGGGTATACTTGCCATTAATCTCTTTAGGGCCTGCAGTCATTGTATCTAAGTCACTGACGCACACATCGAAGTAAGCTGGAAATAAAGCTCTCTATAAGTCGCCATTTGTATTTTCAGTAAAACAGGTAACGCATCCTAACAATCGCGAAAAAAACGCTTAACCTTGCATTAGGCCGTTTCATGTTATTACTCATGATGATGATAATTTCTTTTCACGCGTCTCGGACTTAAGGCCGTCACTGCGCGTTGCATAGCGCAGCTTGCAACACCGAAACCGCGTTGCAGTGCCGACAACGCGTTCCAACAGACCCGCTCCATGAATGCGTCTCTCTCTCTCGCTCTTATAGAGCGCAAAACCTCTTCACCTCGCAGAGCACGAGCGTGCGAACGCGCCAACTGTGGACGAAGACGACTCTCGAACGCAATCATATGGTTCGCATAAATGCATGCTCTGCAAGCGTGGCTATTAAGCCTAGTGGTTACGACGCTCGCCTTGGGACCGGCGGTATGCGAATGCGAATCCCGCCTTGGCTAGGAAGTTTATTTTCTTTTATTTTTTCATAATTTCTTGATACGAACCACGAACCACAAATTACGGCTGGCTTAGACAGCTTGGCTGTTAAAATGCGATCGCGAGGCTGTATCTTGGCACATAATTGTTCACAGCGGAAATCAGAACCCATAGAGATGCATTTCCGACTGAATAACAGTTGACGACGTGCGAGGTGAGGCAGTATACCAGTAGAATATTCAGCATACCGAGGACCACCCATTTTTATGCAACGTACAAATTGTCGCAGTAGAAATGCTGATGAGCAGGCTGGAAAAATTTAAAAAATGTAGCATGAGAGGGTGTTTTCATGCGAGCAATAAAAAAAGGTGGCTAACCCAGTAAACACTATTCCTTGTCGGAACAAAGTCATTTCGGCCAGTGTTGTGCAGCCACTGCTTCTTGCGAAATCCGTCACGCTTTCCTTGCGGTATCATAAAAATTGCATAACCATCTTCAGGCTTCTTGCTGCAGTCACATGCGCTACAGCACGGCATACAGCTAGTACAACACCGCAGGAAACACAGCATGCAACATTCGCTGCGCCGAGCCAGCCGAGCTAAGGAGAAACATGGCGCCAACGAAAAAGAAAAAAAAAAAAAAAACACAAGCAAAACGCAAGATCCGTGCACTTCCAAGAGCAACGGCAGGGATACCAATGGTTGTGCAGATATATGGGCACAAAACCGGTTTCCGCGGAGGGGAAGTGCAAGGGACGAGGAGGTGGCGAGGAGGTCGCGTTCAAAGAGTGGCGGTACTTTCAAATTGTCATGGGACTTTACGGCAGCCGCACGCGAAGGTGAAGTTGGGGAAAAAAGAAAGCTGCAGTTGCCGGGAAGCCTGATAAGCAGCCAGGGATCTTTGAATGCTACCGCGTTCCATTCTTAAAGCGAAGCTTAAGCGCCCTCCAATTTTCTTTATACCAAGGTTCTGCTTGTTTATAGTCTTTATGGTTAACGTAGTACAAAACAACAGAAGGGAGTGCATTCAAAGAGGACGCGCTGTTCATAATCATGAACCAGATTGAACTCCCCATATTTTGTATCCTTTTGTTTTTGCATGGGTTACAGCTTTGTGTGCGTGCGTGCGTGCGTGCGCGCGTGTGTGGCTAGCCAGCTTGTCGCGGTCTCGCTTTCTAGCAAAACACACACACACACACACACACAAAAAAAAACAAGATTACTGTGATGCTTTCTTGTTTCATGCAATGTCAAATGCAATCGGCTGCTTATGTAAACCTGGTGCTTTGTTCTAAATAAGCTGCAAAGCTTGTAGCCTAGTTGGTGCTTCATCATGGAGTGAAATCACGACTGCTTGTCCTTTATTAATGAAAGACTGTGGTTCACCTCATTTGTAATTGCCAATCTGTATTTCAACTGACTTGATGCTCTCTCATTTTGTTCTTTTCACTTTATAGACGACTAGACATCCTTCTTGTCTCTTAGCACTAGCTGGAAGACGGGACATCTTCATTATGATTAGTGTAAGCCAATGCACTGTACCCGCTGTGGTCCTCACAGTGCTTTCTATATGCATTAAGACCAGGGAGCACTTAACGGTACAAGAGCTAGTTGGTCTCTTACAAACAGGCATTTTTTTTTTGCACTGATCCCTAATAAGCTGCCACAGTTTCTCAGCACCAGTGTACACAGTTTACTTCTACGACTACTTAGTTTCCCTAAGTCTTACAAAACTTAATAACTGTAGGTAGTCAATACTACGTAAGAATTAACAATTCAACTCTGTTGTATAATCATTTACCGGTATTTCATAGACGAGTAAAAATTTGTTACAACAGTGTATATTGCACCTTGCTTCCCTAATGCGAAAGTGTATTCAAGTCAGTACGTGATGAGTTCTGTATTCTATAAGGCTTTCGGTGTGGTTCAGTTCCTTAACATAAGTTCACTGTTCAGCATCAGCAATGAGTCTTATTTCGGATCTTTGTGCGTGCTGCAGAAGATATGCTTTGCTGCTACGATTGATAAAACATGGGCCGAGGCTTCCATACAAGAGATAATTTCAATTTGGCTCTACCACCATCGGGACGTGGCTGGCACCTGCCGAAGGAATTACCTCAGATAGCTTGTGCAGACTGTTTTTAAAGCTTATTGTGAGGGGACCGCAAAATTCTTTGTGGAGGCGCATGCGTCTGAGATGAATATTGTGTTGTCACATGTGCATGTAGACAGGCATGATGCTGTGGGTTCCAGCAGCATGCAGAGGTGCTGTGCAAAATTTTGTCGTCTCTAATTTTGCCTGTGCAGTTTTTTGTCATCTATTTCAATAATATCAATTAGAGATACTATCAGAAGTTAGCAACTTATTTTCTTGGCCCTCTGATTAGGCTGCTACGTTTGACATTTAGCTAGGTTGGCATTTATTCAACATGGAACATTACTTGAATACAGTTTTTTGTGTGTAATGTCTCCTCAATTGCTAGTCAATAGAGATGCTCAGAGTTACTTGAGGCTATAGTAGAGCACTGCATGGGCCGATTTTTGCGGCCCGGGCCCGGCCCAGGCCCGTTTTTACATTGGGCGGCCCGCCCGAGCCCGATCAAAACTTTTATGGCGAGACCCGGGCCCGGCCCGGGCCCGGAAATAATCTACGTTACCCGCCCGGCCCGGCCCGCCACCCCTTTACCTTAAGCCCGAGCCCGGCCCGAGCCCGACTCGAAACTGGCCCGAACCCGGCCCGAGACCAAAAAGTACATGTTTTTCAGAGTTGAGAAGCCCGAGAGTAACTCGCAGAAAGCCCGAGCCCGGCCCGGGCCCGCGTCAAAAAACCCGAGCCCGGCCCGGGCCCGGGTCAAAAAGCACACGCCGTGCCCGAGCCGGGCCCGAGCCTGTGAAAAAACTGCTCTACCCGGCCCGGCCCAGCCCACGGGCCGGGCCGGGCCCGGGCTTTCGGGTAAGCCCGAGCCCGTGCAGTGCTCTAGGCTATAGATTCACTGATGAACTTGCAACCTCTACAAATCACTTTGCACTCTCTGGCGCAACCAGCATGTTAACACTTCCAAGAAAGGGGGCAATGTTCTCGTTTGATCACATCATGAGATACTTTCAGTTTTTGTGCGGCATATCATATAAAGTGACCCGCTATTGGTGTGAAATGTTGCCCTACGCCAATCAGGGTCAGATGAAATTATACCAGCAAAAATGATTGACCCAGTCCTAGAAGCGTTGCTTTGTGATACTTTGTCACCAGTCCTTCGTGTGCTACCTGCTTACCCTGCATGTACTGTGTCATGTTTAAGCACGAAAAAAAAAAGAAAGAAAAGGCGACAGCTAGACAGTGCGAAATGCCGAACTTGCTTTTGGTTTTGCAATACAAAACGGAATATAACTTTTTAATCAAGATAGCACATCATTTACCGGCAGGCCGAATAATTGTTTTAAACTGATTATATTTTGCAGGGAGGTTCTCAGATTTGTTGGACAAGTTCATAAGTGCCTTTTTAGTTGCGAAACACCATATATTAATGTGAAGGCACTTCTCTGTCTGACTCTGCCCTGCATTTTAAAACTATATGCCAGGAAATATACTAATTTTAAACATCATCATGTACATACCTTAAGAATCCAGTACTTTAAGAGAAATGCGTGCCTAAATTTATTTTTAATGTGAGTCAAATTTGTTGCTTGACAGATATTGCTAACTGAACCTCCATTTTGCACGTGCTCATTTCTTCCCGCGCTTTTTTTCTTCTTCTGTGCAGATCTTGCTTTCCTGTGTCTCCGAGAACCTTCATGCATGACCTCCGACAGCAAGCTTTTGTGGGCAGCCAGTGCTCTCCTATGAAGGCTGACCTGCTCTGGTTGTGGCGGCAATCACCTTCAAGATCCATGCGTGGCCACGTTTGCAGCTATCTGTCACTCTTGTTAATTACAAGTTCTATATATTTGTTAATTTATTAGGTGATATATTTTGACTATGTCACATGATGTGAATTAGATGTCTTGCAGCATTTCATCTTGCAACCAGCTTTTGTGCACTAGACTGCATTAAAAGCTCATCGTACAGTGAGTGTAAAAAAATAACAGCCTATTCCGATTTATTTTTTCAGCTCCGGTAACATGAAATATGCAAGGAATTCCATAATGGGTGGTACGCCGATGAACAGGCCATTGTTTCTGCGTGATGCTATGCAAGCATATGGCGATGATTTACAAGGGGCGCCCATAAAGTAAGTTACAATTTACTTTTAAATTAGGTATGAACATCAGAAAAAAAATGTTTACATTGCCGAATAAAGTGGTGCACGGAATGTTTTTTCTTTCAGGTCTCAATCATTCTTTATTTTTTAAAACTTCATTGTAGCACAGCATTCTGTTTCGTATACTTGTGTAATGCTATCCTGCCGCCTGTAACTGAACCAGGATGTCATTTCTGCCTGAACCGCTGCATCACTGACAAAATGTTTCCCTGCTAAAAGCTATTTAAATTTGCACGAGACCCAGCAGGACAAAGTTTTGTCAACAATGATGTGTTTCATGCAGAGGCGACATCCTTGTTCCAGTTAATGAGGCACATTGGCGTGACATCGGCATACAGTAAAGATCTTGTTTTATTTACAAAATAATTATGACAGGTGGCATTCAATTGATTGGTCTAAGCAAAATTCACCCTAGTCGACCAATCGGGCTGTGCTACACTATTTCCATGGTTCACATCTAGAAAAATGACATGCGCATCACTCTATCCGACGGTATAGTTTTTTTTTTAATGTCCATGCTTCATTTAAAATAAATTGGAACTGTATACGAACCTCGTGTTACCGTAACCACTGCCACAATCAATTGGGAGAATCTCTAATAAAAGTCTTCAGTTGTTCTTGTCAAGATGTCCGTTAGCTAACTGTTAGCGTAACGTTAGCAGGGCTTACTGAAGTACTTTTAGACGTCCACGGCTACAAAATGTCTTGGTCAAGACAGCTATACTAGACTTGTGAGTTATCCGTTCAAGTCATTTTTTTAGGCATCAAATAGCTGCTTCTGTGTTTCGTGGGATACGTCGTAGGGCAGAATGGTTTCGCAAGAAGTTCTTCGTTGTAGTATTCACCGACAAGAAACTCTTTGCGTGGTGTGTTCCAATCGGCGGAAACGAGGAAGATGTCCGTGTGTGAGATCGAAACAGCTCAGACACTGGGTGTGTTACTTGCCGCACCTTGTCGCTGATATGCGTGTTGCTCATGATATATAAAAATCCGGCTGGTTGCATGCCGAGCCATTCCATGCTCGCGCTATACTCTGATTACCAGCTCGTATGTACATTAACATGTGTTCATATATACTGCAACAACTCGACACCTTACACATTTTACATTCTAGGGATTTAAGCGTCAAAACCATGATAGGATAGGATGCACGCTGTAGGGGGGATCCGGAATAATTTTAATCAGCTGAAGATTCCTTTAACGTGCACCCAATGGATGATAAGCGGCCGTTTTTGCATGGCGCCTTCCGTGGGAATGCGGCCGCCGAGGCCGGGCGTTGCGCTTAGCAGCGCAACGCCAACGCCACTAAGGCACCACGGCGGGTAACTCAACCCCTGAAGCTGCTACAAAAGCGATATATAATTTTTCGTTTGCAGGGAGTCATAACTAGCAGGAAATGAAGCACATTATAAGAACCCTCTCGGTATTTCCTGAGCGTGAGTGCTGGGTGCTGCTGCCTTGCCAAAAAGCGCGATCCTGCAAGAAAAAAAAATTACGCGCCATTCAACTGCTGTGAAGGTGGACTACCAGCGAAGCAATTTAGCACACGACGTATAGGTGACACAGAATTTAGATCAAAGGTATGAGCAAATTTTATTTCTCTTGAGTGGCGACAGCGATCATCCCGAAGAAAGACACGCACACACATTTTTATTTTGATCGACGGTCTTGATCGGCGACATACATTCGCGTGGAAGACTACCGCCGAAACTTGACACGCGCGACGGGGCCGCCACACCGGGAGAGCGGAAGGAAACTAGGCACGCAGGCGCTTGGAACGACGACAGAGAGAGGGTGGTGCGAGCGTACGCATGGCAAACGCGGATCGTGCAGCGGCAACTATTTTGAGGAACCCTTATTATCCAAGTGATAAGGGGCGTCTTAGCCTTTGCACAGAATGAAGCGATTTGCAGTTCTTGCTGAGTTCTTGCACAAGCAGATCTGTTGACGGACACGAAAAATGCATAGAACTCTGCAGGTGAGGGCTAACATTCAACCACTAGCTTAACGTAGAATAATTTGCAGATAAAAATCTCTATACTTGCTTTATCACGGCTCCTATCGAATACCACAAGCAACATACATTCAAGCAGCATTCAGACTTTCTGCCCGAACGAATAATAATAAATCAATACGGCCCCATCCCAGTCATAATAACGCTCTTTATATTAAGTACACTTTATTCCCACACGCCATTTCTCATTGGAACATGCTACCCTCTCTGGTGCTGTAAACTGCTCATCTGTCAATGCATTTATTGACAGTATTCAGAATCTGGAATTCGAGTGGTAGTAAAATGACTGATGTTATCTGTATTCCATATGCAACCTCTTGTCGCTGCATACTTATCGTAAACGTTGCTTGTCCTGCTTGTACGAACCACTCCTTTAAGCAGAGTGTGTGAATATGTTCACTTTTGTGTTTGGATACAACGGTTCCACTTTTTTCTTTCTTTTTTTCTTTTTGTATTATATTCGATGTAACCACTACTGCATGGGACTGAGGAGGGCCGGCAGTATTCTCAAATAAATAAATAAATTGACAGCTTCGATGTAAAATGGAAACAGAAAAAAAAAGAAAGAAAAAAGTCAGAGCTCTTCGCCTGTGAAGAAGGAAGTCCAGCGAAGCCGGAGCTCTGGTGGGATTTGCTATGTAGAATTTGGCTATAAAATGGTAAACCGACCCCTTCACTACGTACTTGGGAAAGAGGCTTCGGTACCGGCTTAGAGTAGCACAATGGGGTATTTTTATTGCGATAGCAATTATATGGACACTTCAACCGGATTTCTGCCGTCGGCGTCGCCGTCGCCGTCGCCGTGAGGTTCCGTATAGATAAAATCTTCGCCGCGCGCCGTATGCCCCAGAGGCAGCGTGCGGGGACGCGCGCTATCACGGAGAGCGAACGCACTCAATCTCCCACGCGCAAGCAAGAAAGCGGAAAGCCAGCGCCGGAGGGAGCAGGGGGGGGGGGGGGGGCACTTCTTTGCCAACAACCGCGCTCGTCGCTCGTCCGCACAGTCTCCTATCTCTCCCACGCGCAAGCAAGGAAGCGGGAAGCCAGCGCCGGAAGGAGCGGGGGGGGGGGGGGGGGGGGGCGCACTTCTACGCTGCCAACAACCGCGCTCGTCGTTCGTTCGACCGCACCGTCTCTTATCTCCACGCGGCTCTGACCTTTATGCGCATTCGCCGCTCAGTTTCCGTTGAAGCGATAGACCGCGCGTACCTTCGCCCCCTGCTGCGGCGTATATATCCGCTCGCTGCCAGCGTTTTGACGGTCGTTGTCTGCAGTCATTCAGTGTGATCTATTCATGTTTGTTTGTGCGCGCTCACACCACGCTTCTTCAATCAGTTAGTAATAGTCGGGCCACATTTTCCAACGCACGCTACACATGCAATGCTGCCTGGGTCGGCAGTGCAGCGCTACAGGTGTGTCCCTTCGCACGCGCTGCCCACGGGAAGCGCTTCTCATCAACACCACCGTTTCACACGCGCCTTCTCGTGGTCATCGAGTCTCTCTTCATGTCGGTCTACTTACGCCGCAGCACACCTGCTTACTTAATCAGCTCATGTTTACTACAATTCATATTGCTACCAAAGCCGCTCACCTTACTTCGTATGACATTGCTGTGTTGCTATCGCATTCATCGCTTCGCCCTTAGGGCGAAACTGTGACATTTTTTTTAACACTTAGACGATGGCTATGCAACGCCCGGCTCTGAAAGAACTGGCTCGGCGTCGACGGGCGACGGCGTTCCTAGCGCGTTCCTCACTCTTTTCTACGACGTTCCCAAACAAGAGGCCTTGGCCAAAGCTCCGTATATACAGCCAACGCTAACGCGAACTCCTCTCACACCCTACTTCTCCGTTGACCTACTTTTTTCCTATACCGCCATTGGTTGGCGCGCCTCACGCTCTCCCCTTCCAACGCGAGAATAGGACGGCGCGACTTACGTCAACCCCCCTCCCCGTTCAACTTTTAATCTGCACCCTCTCACAGGATTTTCACAGGGTTCAGCTCTTCTTTTCGTCTCCTCTCCCGTTAGGCCACGTGGCTTTTCTACACACGGACACGATCCTGGTGGAACTAGCCCTTAACAGCTTCCCTGAAAAAAAAAAAAAAAAAGGACAGGCTGGAGCTCGGTGAGCCCCGGCGGCACAGGCGGCCGAGGCCGCCAGGACTGCGCGCATGCGCCGTAGTCGGAGAGCGGGCCCACACAACACACACGCACAGTCACGCGTGGCACCAGCCTATGTCTCCCCCGCCATCGGGCCGCCGCGCCGTGCGCTCTTCGCCTTCCTTCCATTTATCAGCGGCCCTGTCAATAGACCTCTCCCTGTTCGTAAACAATGTGACGTCACTGGGCGTGGGCGGTGCATCGGCAACGACATCATCGCGCCCACCACGCCGACCAAGTTTCTCTCTGGTTGGCAAGAGACTCCATTTCGGTTAGGCCTCTACGCGACAATACCACCATGGAGCTGTCGGAGTACGTGCAGTCGCTGCCCGAAATTGCGCGCCAGCGTTACGCCGAAAAGCTGGAAGTTCGTGGCAACCAGTATCCTGACCCGTACACCATTTCGGTGTGGAAGAATGACCCGAAGCGTTGGCCAAACGCTCGGTTTGGGGACATATACGTGTACCTCCTTCACACGCCTGGCCCGTACAGTGCCGAAGCGATGAGGTCCTACCGATCGCTGAAAGCGTACGGCCTTGCCATGGAAGGACACGTGCACAAATTACTAATTTCCGACTTGAGTATGGAATGCTGTTTACTGGAGGGGCGAGAGAAAGAGCGTGCGTCAGCAACCGAGGCGGAGGGACGCAAAGAAGCAGCGCCGCCGGCCTAGCCTCGGTAGCCTCCCAGCAGGGCTCAACTATAGTCGGGCGCAGCTTCCAGCAGGCTTGCTGCGCTAGCCTCGCAGCCGGGCCCAACTCTACTCCGGGGGGAACGCGGCATGAAGAGAGAGAGAAATCACTTTATTCTGCGATTTAAAAAAATGTCGCAGTTCCGCCCGAAAGGCGAAGAATCAATTGCGATAGCATATTAGTAGAGGGTTATTCGGAGTAGGGATAGTAGTTTTATCGGGTGCATAAACTTGAACACATTCGCTTACTAACTGAATTAACAAGAGTGGTGTCAGCGCGTACAAGCAAACATGAATAGATCACACTGAATGACCGCAGACAACGACTGTCAAAACGCTGGCAGCAAGCGCGGCAGCCGCAGCGGGCGAAGGTCCGCGGGGTCTATAGCTTCAACGGAAACTGAGCGGCGAATGCACAGCGTATAGAAAGGTCAGAGCCGTGTGGAGATAAAAGATGGTGCGGGAGACCGCCACCACCGGGCAAAGTGCAGAGGAGTTGTGCAGAGGAGAAGTTGTTGGCAGAGGAAAAGCTGCCCCCCCTCCCTCCAGCGCTGCCTTCCCGCTTTCTTGCTTTCGCGTGGGAGATTGAGTGGCCAGTTACACTTGCGCCCGGTTGCAAGATAAGCATTTGGTGAAGCAGCACAGCGTCGCCCCGCGTCCCTCCCTCCCATACCCCCACGGTCTTTCGCGCGACGTTCGCGTTTGCTTTCCGCCGTGCGTTCGCTCTCCGTGATAGCGCGCGTCCTCCGCACGCTTTCACTCGCGCATACGGCGCGCGGCGACGATTTTATCAGCCTTGCACTTTATACGGAACCTCACGGCGACGGCGACGCCGAGGGCAGAAATCCGGTTGAAGTGTCCATATAATTGCTATCGCAATAAAAATGCATCGACGCCCTCAGTCCAGGGCGTCGCTTGCGGCGTGCTTCAGCGCTAGGCCGATGAAGTCCGCAAGGAATCGTTGGTCGCGGCATGAAAGAATGTCGACTGGCACAAGAGAAGAGAGATAGCGGGGGCTCAGCCGGCCGGGAGGGAGGAGGAAGCGTGCGCTCAAACAGAACCTCCTCTATTTTTTCAATGCCAGTGCAATCGCTTGCTCCGCAATGGGAGCCGTGGTACGCCTTAGTTCAATGAGTTGCCGCGATGTGACGCTACCCAGAGGGTACGACTGCTTCCGTCACGCGTGCGTCTGAGCACGCGCCGCTGCCGTTCCGGAGGAGATGCGGTAGACGCTCCGTCCCACTCCACATCTGTCAGGATTACTTCCTCCGACTTCCGTCGTGGGGCGTCACCCAGAGGGTACTCTCCCCATGACCGAAAAGCAGGCGCGAACGCTAGTCGATAGGGGAGAGTGGGAAAGGGCGATCTGAGAGGGTGATGCACGGTTGGATCGGCCGCATCTGGCTGGCATTTAAAAAATAGAAGAGGCGCTGGCTCAAACGACGACGACGCTCAAGCCAATGCTGATGATAAGAGTTTTTTTTTCTACACGCGGACGCGATCCTGGGGGACCTAGCGTCTTAATAGCTTCGCTCTAAAAACTTCAACTACGTGCCCGAGGGCAGTGTCGAACCTCGCTCCTCCAGCACAGCAGACTGATGCGCCAACCAGTAGGCCACAATCGGTTGTTATTTTTCTTTCGTGGTACTTATTACGAATATCAAACATACATGCGTAAGGTATTTTGACAACTGAAAGGCTTTTATGATCAAAGAGACTTCCAACCAGACCGCAATGTTGGTGAAGTGTGTCCTTTTGCCTCCCTTGTAGAGAACTGTTTACTGTATTAACTGTACTGTGAAGGTGTTTGTTTTGTGCTTGTAGAAGCGGCTATGGCTGTTTTGGCCGCTAAGTAGGCCCCAATCTCACGTATAATTACCCCGTGCCAAGCCCAAATAGCGCTTTGTGATGACCGCCGCGAGTGTCACATTGCGTATAGCACGGCTGCGCTGAGCACATGCGCGCCCGCGCCAGTTTTCTTCACGCCAAAGACGCAGGAATGAAATCGGCAAATTTATAGCACCACAAAAGCTTCGCTTCACATCGATTCCAAGATCTACGTTGGGCCTGCATACGCTTATAATAGCGGTATTACTCATGCTCTAAGAGAAGTCGCCGAAGGGAGCGGCCGCATCTCACGTCGGCTCCGTTTTCCAAAGAATTTCGCAGTGATTATCAGTCATTCACTCCATGAATTTAACACCAGCGTACGCAGGAAGTCACCAAGATTCTACTGGTATCATATTCAAGGTGGGAAACGACTTCCTTCCTAATTAGAGAGGTGTTGACCCGCGCCCGACCGGCACCAAGCTAACCCTTACCGGAGTAGTCCGCACGCTGGACCTCACCCGCCACCCGAGGGGTCACAATGATGCAAGTCCAAGTTAACGGGGAGGACATCTCCCCCGAAGAGTTTCTTGAGGGCAACGGTTGGTGCACCATTAGATACAAGACCCAATCTAACCGCGAGACCGCGCAGAGCAACACCCAGAACGGAGCCCACTTCCACACCGGCGAGGGAGCGAACGGCAACCGACAGCGTTCGCGTCAACAACAGCGTAACGTCAAGCAGCAAGTCCTCAGGAACAGCAAAATGCCACTACTCCCACGAAGTGATTTCAAGATCGTGATACGACCAAGAGGAGGCCTCGACGTTGCCACCACCGGAACCGTGCGCCTCGCATCGGCCATTTACCGGGCGGCCAACATGCCGGCGCAAGAAGCAGGGGAGGACACGGTGTGTTCCAACAACCGCCAAAACATCATTGTCGTGAGTACACTCCACGCTACTCATGCCGCTAAGTATAGACAATTAGAAGCCATCACCATCGGTGATCGCCGCCACGAGGTCAGTGCCTACGAGACGGCCCCCGACTACACGGTGAATGGAATAATCAGGGGAATCCCGTTGGAGGAGCACGCCAAGTCTATTGACACCAACATCATTCACGGACGCAACCCCCCCCCCCCCCCCCCCCCCCCCGCCCTGGCAGTCAAACGGCTCTAATACCAAGACGGTCATAGTGGCCTGTGAAGGACCGCGAGTGCCTTCCTACGTCAGGTACGGCGGCGCCCTCCTTCGCTGCGCCCTGTATCGTAAGCAAATCGACATGTGTCACTGCTGCGGAAGACTCGGTCACCGCATGGACGTGTGCCCCAATCCTCAGGACAAAGTGTGCCGTGGTTGTGACGCCATTAACCCAGGCCCCGACCACCAGTGCTCCCCCCTTTGCAAGCTGTGCGGGGAAACACACCTGACGGCGAATCGCAACTGCCGCGCACGATACAAGACCCCCTACGTCATGACAAAGAGGCGATGGGAACGATACAGGGCCGCCGAGGAGGCGGAAGAGGCCGCCAAAGCCACCAGTTCCGCCGGCAAGTCTCGCTCGAGATCCAGGACCCGCAGCAGGGGCCGCTCCCGGTCCCGGAGCCGCACCCCGGACCCCCGGCAGCAACGCCGGATGCGCAGCCGCACCCCCAGAAGGACCACAACGAGAGACACCGAGACCACCGAGAAGGTGAGCTGGGCAGATGCGGTCACGGGAAAACGAGTACCAACCGCGAAGGCTGGCGACAAAACACCCGCTAAGACAGAGACGGAGATAGCTAAATTAACACAGGTGATACAAGCGCTGCAGAAGCAAATAGAACAGATGCAGACACAGATTCGTGCAAAACACGAACTCAGAACAACTCCAGCATGCCGTGAAAAGCGGTACTGATGCAGAGGCCATATAGGAAACACAAGAAGAACCCATAGAGGACGATGAGGTCGTATGCCTCGACACTAAACGCACACCCACTCCCACAGAGACCACGCAGGAAACACAAGAGGAAACCATAGAGGACGATGAGGTCGAACTCCCCGATACTAAACGCAGACCCACTCCCACCCTTACAGAAGCAACACGACGCAAGCGCACGCGCGCATCGATACGCGACGCGCGAATAGATGCACTCGAGGCTCGCTTTAGCAATCTCGAGGAAACCATCATCACGTCCATCACGCGTACCATCCAGCAGAGCTTGGAGAGCGTTCACCTCAGACTGTCCAGATTAGAAGCCGCGAACAGCACGATCGTACCGTCGCATAGGAAAGCGGCGCAACACATGTAACAACATATAAACATGGCCCGACACCCATGTAAACAAAAACGCACAATATGGTAGTCGAACTGCAGAAGTTACCAAAACAAACGAGCGCACTTACAACAATACCTGAAAATGATCCCCGAACGCCCAGACGTCATCATATTGCAAGAAACGAACGGCCCCGCCAAACTCACGGGGTACCAGTCTATAACAGACAAGGCGGAGAAACCAAACGTCACCACGCTGGTCAAGCGAGCGCACACAGCTATAAAGCACGACACTAAAGTCAGAGACATTGAAAACATCCTCGTAGAACTAATTCCACCACGCAAGACGCGCAAGAGCATCTTCGTACTCAACGTCTACAGCAGCCCCAGACGCCACCAGCACCGCTTCCATGTTCTCTTCAAACGGGCAATCGACATCGCCCAAGGGCGACAGCTGTTTATTGGGGGGGGGGGGGGGGGGGGGGCTTTAACGCGGTGCGCACGGCGTGGTCAGCACGATCAGTGCTCCGATTGCTGCAAATCGGAGGACTTGCAGCAATCAGTCAGGTAACCCCAGCAGGACGAGGTTGAAGAGCATCGGCGAGATGACCGAGCCCTGCGGGGTGCCCGAGCTCCCGATGTTGATTTGATCTGAGTATAGTTGTCCCACTCGCATGCGAGCTGTTCTTCCCGTGAGGAAGTCTCGGACGTAGTTGTACGTTCGCAGTCCGAGATTTCACTCACTCACTCAATCGGAGGACTGCACCACACGCTATACGCGGATGATATTACGATCTGGACGACAACGGGCAGCGACGGAGTGATCGAGCAGCGTTTACAGCAGGCCATCCAGTGCGTGGAAAACTACCTGGTGGGCACGGGACTCACCTGCTCGGCCGAAAAATCCGAACTGCTGCTATATAGACCGGTCAGAAAGGGGCGCCCACCTAAAGGCTACACCCCCCCCCCCCCCCCCCACCGGAAAAGGAAGAGACCCAATTAACGGCATCAAACGGCTTACCCATCCCGATGGTCGAGAAGATCCGGGTAGTAGGAATGATGATTGAACACAAGGGCGGCAATGGCGAAGCACTTCGCAAGATAACGGCAAAGGCCACCAGCACGATGCAGCTCAGCCGACGCATCACCAACAAACACGCGGGCATGCGCGAAGGCAACGTCATACGACTTATACAAGCCTTCCTTATTTCTCAAATAACGTACACGGCAGCATTTCACAACTGGACGGTTGCGGAAAGAAACAAGCTCAACGCCCTCATACGCAAGGCGTACAAATGTGCATTGGGATTTGCGCCCGGAGTGAGCACCACCAAGCTCCTAGAACTAGGCTTGCACAACACACTCGAGGAACTCGTGGAGGCTCAACAAGTGTCCAAACTCGAACGCCTATCCAAGACCCGCCCGGGCAGGCACGTGCTCGAAAAGCTCGGCATCACATACCACACGCAGCACGGAATCAAAGTGGAAATTTCAGGAACCATGCGCGAACAACTATACGTGCCCCCATTGCCTCGCAACATGCACCCCCAACACCACATGGGGAGACGTAAAGCCAGGGCACAAGACATGCACCAAAGTTACTCCAACGACAAGGAGGCAGTCTTCACCGACGCAGCCCGTTATCGAGAAAGGAAGGCTACGTTCACACTTGGTCTCGAAACTGTAGGAAGCGGCAAAATCTTGCAAAAATCCGCCCGCCTAGGCGGCAAAACAGGCAGAAAAACAGGCTGTGAGCCAAATCAGTCTCGGGCCGATTTTTTCGCCATGGCGAAGCGGAAACGCGGCGGAAAGTCGTTAGATCTGCTTCACTGCAAGCTACACTAGCATGTAAACAACCGGTCGTAAAATTGAACATGGCACCAGAAGTGTAGGCTGTAATGCTGATCGATGCGATCAAGAACCAGCCCTTGCTCTACGACAAGAGTGGCACTAAAACGTACTGTCAGCAATACTCGCGATAGTATTAACGTCGCGCGACCGGAGGTGCGGCAACGAAGCCTTGGCGTGACCCAACTTCTCGCGCTTTTGCAAAGCCAGGCGAACCCACCACCGCCGTTTCCGAGGTGTCCGCGTCTTCCGTTTATTCATTGTCCATTTCTAGAAAACAAGTAGGTAGAAGTATAAAAGCCATTTCTTCTTCCACTTCCACGGCAGACAATAGTTAGGCAGATTCCTCGTTGGCGCTCCATAATTCTCCTCGCACGTGTACGGTATGTTGCAGAAGTCGCGCGGTGATTTTCTCGTCGCGACGATAGATTGGGAGCGTAGGTCTCACGTAGGACGCGCAGGCTTTGGCGAGCCCCAACACAAGGGCCAGCCCTGGTTTTAGCTGTGGTGTTCCCGTTGCCCCTTTGGTGTCCTGGAGGTGCCGACAATACGAAATGATGAAATGTTATTACAACTTGTAAATAAAAGCTATTAAAGAAATATTCTCACGCCTAGGCACCAACCTATGACTCAGCGCTACCGCGCCCGTGTGCGGAGAATTACGGAACGCCAACGAGGAATTTACCGAAGGTCGCAGATGACACGCGAAGTTGCGTAAAATTATCACTTTTGATGACGGTACGTGGGTCAAAGAATGAACATACCGCTTGACATAATGCGATAACGAGCGCCACCACGCCGACAAACCTACGCAGACGAGATGGATCTGGAAGAAAACGGTAGCGGCGGCCGCGGCGGCAGCAAAACAAATGTGAACAACTTGGACAGCTAGGCGCGGAAAAAAATTTCCGGCCGCTTTGGCCTTTCCGCCCACTTGCCGCTTCCCAAGTGTGAACGTAGGCGAAGAGTTTCGTGGCGGCAGTTACTAGCCACCGAGGTAACCACCTCACGAGCGTCACCGTGAACACGGCATATGCCGAAGCGGCAGAGGAAGCGGCCATAGCACTGGCCCTCACACAAACCAAGGCTACATACGTAATCTGCGATTCGCAAACGGCAATTCGCAATTTTGCAAATGGGTGCATATCGCAAGAGGCGTATGACATACTCAAGCGATATCACCAGGGAGAGGCCGACGTCGATAACCGAAGGCACTTGCTATGGATCCCGGCACACACTGGACTGAGCACCCCAACGAAGCGGCTCACCGCGTTGCTCGAGGCTTCACTCACCGAGCATCATCGGCGGAAGAGCCCTCGCGGGGTACTGCAAACGTCTGGGCGTGGGAGGATCGTTTGACCAGGTTCCACGACATCACGACACACTACGAGTTACAGAGACGCGTATACCCATTCCCTCACGCTAGGTTAGACAGGGCGCAAGCATTACACTACAGGCAACTACAAAACTGATTCTTACATAAACCCCAGACTCATGCACGCCATGTATCCAGACATGTACACTACAAACAGATGCACATCCTGTGGCGAGGTTGCCACACTTAATCACATGTTATGGGAATGTCAGGACATAATAAACAATAAGGGCAGTGCCGACACCTCCGTCTCTTCCACCGTCAGCCTCCGCTCGCGTAGGAAGACCGCACTGCTCAGCTCGAACCGGACAGTACAACTCTGGCCCGTCCAGCGAGCCGAGGAAGCCGCTTCGAGACAAGGTCTCGGAACCGCGTCCGCGGCGGGTGCCCAGACCCACTAAAAATACGCCGGACTCAAATCTGATTGATTTGATAATAAAATTTACGTTCTTCTTCATGCTCTAAAGAAGTTATTCTCTGCAGTATTGCAGATATTGTTCTGGCTGAAAAAGAAATGCCCGAAAGAAAGAAGAATAGCTGCATAGAATGTCATTGAAATTAACAGACCATACAAGAGCGCTCAATCCATTACCTTCCTAGAAGGAACAGTGGAGGTCTATGCTTACAGTAAAGTTACTTAAACGAGGCCGACCAACGTGCAGTGGAGCGGTATTTGCGTGAAAACCTGTCGCATGAAAATTTGATCAAGTGTCCAGTTGTGACGGTCCCTAATGCATGTTCCCCTCGCGCTTCCCTGCTGTTCGTTACGGCGAAGCGACATTGGTTGGGCGACGGAGTACGCGTGTTTGAGGTAAATCAATCGCTGGCCGGGCGTGCACGCTGCTGGATTTCTCCTGAGACACTGGCCACGAGGCGTGCACGCGCTACCAATACACGAGGGCGCGGCCAGAGTGAGTGCGTTTATTGCGCCATAAAGTGCTGGCCCGCGGAGAAAAACCACCGCGCACGTGTGGCGTCTCTTCTGCAGCAGCGGATGTCGGCTCATGCCTGGCCTCACCTCAGTGCTTCGCAGCGCCCTTGTTGTGGCGCTCTACTCGACGTCACACGTTCACTATTTTCCTCAGTGGAGTTGAAATCGTGTCAGTAGACAGAAACAAGACGCCTGACGAAAGATTACAGATGTTATGTTCCGATGCTACGCGATTATTGAAGCGAACCTTATCCTCCCGCTTGCTGAAAGGCAGGTCTTTACAAAAACACTGTTGCGTCTCGGTTCTGTCATCACCTCTCTGAGCAGAAATAAGAGTTGATTCGTCTTGTCTTGGAGACATCCTTTCTGGCCGCGACACCTACTATGCAGCGCTACCCTGAATTATGGGATCTTTAATGTGCTCCTAGTGAACGGGACACGGGCGTTTTCTCTTTTCGCACCCAACGAGATGCGGCCACCGCGGCCGGGATTTGATCCCTTCACCTCGTCGTTAGAAGCGCAACACCACAGCCGCCTGGCCACCGCGGCAGATATGCTGGGCTAACCTAGCTTTTCACATTCCAGTCTAACTTTTCATAATCATGCACATGGAGCCAAAGTCACTGAAACCATAGAAAAAAACATAGGGTTTGTTTTATTGAAATGAATATCTAAGAAGGGAAATGAAATGGGGGCATAAAGACAGGTCGTCGCAGGTGGAATCCATATCATGCGCATTACGCGCGCGAGGCTCTATCATTGAGCTAGAATAGCTGCTGTACTGCCATGCATATTTATAAATACTTGTGTATGTGTACATTCGATTTAGACCGATATCTCAGCTTTCCTATCATAATAAATGTATCTCTCTGCACATGCGTTCCAACTTTTTTCGCTGACTGCATTGTCTGTTGACTTCAAGTGGTTGGGACTAAAACAAGATCAAAACCCTCAATCTGCGTTATTCTTGTTGATCATTGCATAGCACGAGTCCACACTTTTTGCTGCTTTCATGGCATGAAATAGCATGTGAGGGTTTATTGGTAAATTGCCTAATCCTAAGTACTCTTCTTTAACGTGACGCTTGTGGTTCGAATAATATTCCGCATGCGCAGCCATGGCCATGAGTGGCGCTGGCTAACATTCCCCAGGTTAAATCTAGAATTATCATCATCATCATAATCCTGTTTATGCATGAAGCACGAAGGCCTCTCCTAGAGAAGGAAATTAGAAAGGCTCGGTTTTCAACATTCGCCTCAATGTTCCCTAGAACCAAAGTACAGCAATACACCATCAGAATTGGAGGAGGTTTAAGCTTCGCCTTTAAGAGTGGAAGGCGATAGCATTCAACGATCCCTGGATGCTTATCAGACTTTTTTCTCGTATATTCAAATTACAATTCGACGCTATCACGTCTGTACGTTATGGTTAAGTCGTACTTTACGATTTTCATGATGAATTTTACTTTGACAAATTAAATTTTTGTTCACTAACGCCGTGCGCCACGCGAAGGGACCGCCGGTCGGGTGGTTCGGGATGATGTGGTTCGGCATGATTATTTCCGCCAGACACTGATGTTTACGTCGACACCAACACCGACGCCGACACGGGTCCTTAACGCTATCGCGTTAAAATGTAGTAGCACAAGAGCAACGAGGACGAGACGAGAACGAAGGACTGGCGCTAACTTGCAACTGGGGTTTATTGAGGAAATACAACATTTATTTACATGATGAGACCCGCAAGCAGGTATAACTTTCACGATAATCGTGCAGAAAACAAAGGGTCACCGAGACTCCCAAAACAACCGCATCACCCTCACGCTCCTTAGCGTGACCGTGCATATCTGTGGCAGCGATGAACAATCAATCTGGAAAACCTAGAACGCCACATTTCTCGCAAGATGCCTGGACCTTAGCTGAGAATGCGCATGCGCTGACGGCCGACTAAAAACACACATTGAAAAAGCTACGACTTAAAAACTGTAGCATAGCCACGGCACGTGGGCCGGGGCAGTTGCGAGCCATAGACAGCTCGAACCAAGGTACAAATACACCTGGTAGCGAAGCTTCCACAGAAGCCCATACGTTCAAAACATGGTGGCTTATCGGCGGTTCGTGGGCTTAGCGCCATCTGTGTGAGGAGGGAACACTTCTGTCGGAAGAAAAAATATTTTGACGTCATATCCGTTAAAAACAGAAGTGACGTCATTTTGTTTTCATAGGCGCGAAATTCGTTTTCGGGGGCCTGCCATTAGAGTTGTATATTCAAATGCCCCGCCGTCATTCGACTTGATGGGCGTTCCGAGCTTTCAGCGCGGAAAGCGATGCAAGAAAAGTTCAGCCGTAGGGGTGTCGAAATCGCATCGCTGCACAGAACATACTTTCTTTGAAGGCGACGAATGCTTTGGGCGTAGATTGCGTAGAGTGATCTTCCTTTCGTCGGATGCCAAGCCCGTCTGCCAGCGCTGTCGCACGAAAACAACTAAAATAAACAAGTATCTGACGGTCGCAACTCACTACTTTTGACTGCACAGGTTAAGAAACAATAAAACTACACGCGTCACCTAATTCAGACAAACGTCGACATGCAAAACAACACAACATGTGAGGGGGGCGTATTGTAACAGGTGAACTTTACGAGCGCGCCTTTCCATGCGCTCCAAGAGCTGCATTGCAAGTGATAGCGGCGTCAACGCCCGCCGCTATCGGTGGGAGCTCTCTATCGGCGCTATCGGCGCTATCGATGGGCGCTGAAAGAAGGTATTTATTGATAATGATCAAGTAAAATAGAGTTGTATCTTCTTTTCTCGCCATGCGAATATAAAATGGATTACGAATTTAATTTTTGTTGAATGAATCCAACTGCGTATCGCTTTAATTAAAAAACGTTTTTTTTCTTTCCCAGAGTTTATTCCCTCCAAACATAGTCGCGCTTCAATCGCTGCTCACATAACCACCCTTGCTGATGTCGGTGACAATTGGTTCTGAACCGCTTTTCGCCCGAAGCTTCGCGACCAATGTGGATCGACCTTGGCTCGAACATACAAATCGTGTATTCGGGGTGTGCGATTGCTTTTTATCCTCGAAGTGGGAAAGGAAGTGGGAGCGGGGAGAAGGAAAGGACCCATACTGCGCATGCGCAGATCTCGGGTATGACGCAGACACAACAAAAACTAAAGACGAGAATGGAAAGATTGCTTGGAAAAACAGGCAGGGATAAGAGAGAGCATAACAAAAAAGAAATAAAAAGGCAACAACCACCCACAAAATAAAACAATGATTCTACCTATTCAATAAACAAGGAAAACAACACTCAAATAAGGATGCGCTTGTTTTTGCCACTTGCATTGTGATCTTTTTAGAGGGGCCGGATATGTATATGTATTTGGAAGTGTTTTATATGTACATGCATGCATTTTAACATATATGTATATTGCTGTTTGTACAATGCATTGTATTCCTTTTTTGAATTTGTCCTTCCTGCTTGGACCAAAAAGGTCTGCAGTATCATGTAAATAAATAAATAAAACAAACATAGTGGACAATATAGAAAAACAATAACCAAATTAAAAACCATACATGTCCTTCCAGGTAGGCGATTTCCTTATGGTGAAGTGCTCAAGAGGGTGTATTGCATTTGTCACCGGACTTCGAAATAAGAAAGGCTTCAACAATTTCCCTTTCTGTTTTATCATGTGACCTCTTTAAGAAGGTTGTGCGCGCAATTTCTGGCATGCACCCGCACCTCTTGCAATGTTGAGCCAGATGCCCTCCTGAGATGCCCTCCCGTCATGATAATTACCTGAGCCGTTGAACAGTGAAGCGGATGAAAATTCCTAGTCTACATCGAATACTTTTATTATTAATAGAATATAGAACCTCATTTTTGCAAGAACGTTGTCACGGCTGTCAAGTAATTTTACAGAAGTTTGAGATTTTTTTCTATTTAAAGAAAACAAAAGTGACGCAAACCTCCCTTTTCATCCCTTTTTTTGTAAGTTGCCATGCAGTTTCAAGCAAAAGCAAGAAATTGGTGAACACACTATTTTGTAAGTTGTGTACCACTTAACGAACAACGAAATCCAAGGCGGCTTAAAAAAAACAACATCCAAATAAGGCTCTTTTTCGCGTATTGTCGGCCGAAGATTAATTGAATTCAGTTTGCCTTAATTCCGTGTTAGAGGTATTATAGATACGGAGTAAAAGGGTTAACGTGTAGAAAACTGTGTTCTCTATACAACGCGCTTTTAAAGTTCGCAACGTTTTGGCACTATAGATAACGAGATTCTTGCACGACGTCTGAGTTACGATTTCATGTGTGGGGAAAAAAAATGTGTTCGAAAAGTAGTCGTAGTTCCGTTGTGTGGTTGTATTTTTATGCCTAATATACAAATTTAAGTGAAAATGAAAAATGGTCAGGACCCGTTTTGCGACTGCCCTCATCTGTACATATCCAGCTAGCTCGTCCACTGCAGAGGGGTAATTGCGCTTTCCCACTAGGCTGGTGCATCGTTCATGTACATGGAGGAGCATTTCAGATAGCAGATGCAATTCACAGATATCACTACCAGAAATACGTTCCCCCGACTAGTCTGAAGAAACTTGCTGTACGCCCTCTCGCATGCTTGCTACATCAACGTACCGTAGTAGGAATACGGATGCAGGAGCCCTGAAAACTCAAGCTCATTTCATGGCTAAAAATAGGCACAGGAGACACAGTCTGAGTCACTATTTTTGCTACAACAAAAAGAATAAGTTCAGAATTCAATATGAGTGTGATTTTTTTATTTTTATTATTAGAACGAATCGTTAGAATGACCTTACATCGGTATTAAAATAGGCTCAATTTTCTCACCTGGAGTTAAAGAATGCGAGATGTTTTTCCAGTAATAGATTTATCAGTCGAGGATAGGTATTCAATAAAATTTGCATGAATATCGGTGATGATTACATTTTTAAAACATCTTCAAACTGTTCAAGTTTCGCTATTTTTGCAATTCAGCCATATTTGGGATTTTATAACGAATTAAGTACGCAATGTAGTAGCATACTTCTTTTTTTAACCTGCGAAAAACCTTTGGAAGACTTGTGAGAAGTATTTTCAGCTTCATTGCCTGAGTTAAATGCCCCTCCCCCCCCCCCAAAAAAAAAAAAAAAAAAAAAAAACTGAATGCTTGGCAATTTTTTAAAAATATACTGCGGGCGGCATAAATATAACTTTCCGTGGGATATTTTTATCACACCAGTCCAGGGTAGTGTCACGTTGCAAATGCGACATGCCTTCATTTGAATTAATTGAACGCAATAAATTAAGGCAATCATCCGCAAAAAACCGTAATTTCCTGGCAATTTTAGCTGGTAGTTCATTTATATATATTACAAATGATAATTGTGGTAATCCAGCTCCCTATGTAACACTTGATGTTAGGTCAGCTAGTACACAGGGATGGTTATTAGCACAGGTGAGTTGCTTGCGCCCTTTGAGAAAATGTTCTAGCCATGAGATTCGATTCGGAGGTAAGCCAATGTGAGATAGCTTAAGAAGCAGCAGGTTAAGTGTGACTTAGAGGAGCCTAAAACAATGGCGTCTACTTGTAGGGGAAGGTACATGTAGTGCAGATCATGTGTAAATTCGGTGAACTGACTTGTAATGCGATAATGGTTTGACATGTACCTTTGAGTTGCCTGCCGAAGGTGAGCTTCAATTCCTGGATTTAAGACTGAGGTTTCTGGAGGACAATGTGTGTTGGTTATATAAGCCTCGTTCTGTAAAGGTGCTTTAAAATTTTTCCTCGGGTCACTCCAAAATAGTAAAAACCGGTATTGTTTACGCTGCGCTACGCGCGGTGCTACAGAAGACTTGCGACCATTCGTTGAGGGAGTTTCCTTGGCCAGATAGAGAGAATGCAGAACGCGGGTTATCCGGATAGTGAAATCTTGAGGGCCTGTCATAAGCTGATTATGTAGGTAAAGGGCGGTGATAAGGCAAAAATAAATAAAAAGATCCCGCGCGTAATGAAAAAAAAAAAAAAAAACCGGTGGTGGTGCCAAATTTGCACAAGTTTTCCCATTGCTTGAAGGACGTGGCCAGTAGGTATGGGGTGCGTGTGGTCTTGTCCGCTCCCAACAAACTGGTCACCACGTGTTCCCGTTTGCGTAAAAAAAAAACGGCGGGAATGCAGTTTTTGTTCCGATAAGTTAAGAAATAGAGACGTTTGATGTAGATCTGCTGTTGTGTACGGGTTACCACTGTCATGCGGGAAGGTGTATGTGGGCCAGACCGGTCGATGTGTGAATATTAGATTAAAAGAGCACTTGTCATCGTTAAATGGTACGGGGGGTTTGCATTTGCCGGTTCATTGTAGAGAGTGTGGGTTCCGACCGATAGAAAGAAATACTTTTTGTTTGTTCTGGCATAAAGATCAAACTACTAGGGAGCTCACGGAAGCCTTTCATATCGATAGGGAAGGAGGAAGATGTGTTAGCAAACCGTCGGTCGCTCTTTATAATAAAGAGTTGAGATTTTTGCAAGTAAGTGTTTCACGGTAGCTTAAGTTTTACAAAGATAGCCTTCTGTTGGTTTTTGTTTTATTTGTTTATATGACGTTATGGTTTATGCCTCGTGTGGTTGAACACGTCACCCGAGCGGCTACTGCTGCGCATGTACAATCTCTTTAGTTGCCCTGTCGGTCAGGGTTTATAAATGTGAATTTTCCTCAAAATAAATGATTCACAACTGAAAAATTGTGAGTCAGCGCCAGTGTCCTGTTCTTCTTTGCCTGTGTCCTTGTCTATATTGCGCTGTTATTTCTCTAAACATGAATGCCTTTCTAATGAGGCGTTTTGTCCTGCTGACGAAAGATGTCAGGTTTTTGGTCATCCAGGAATTGTTAGAATCGGATTGAATAATTATTGTTGGAATGTACTTGTTTTTTAGGTATACAGCAGCACATTCTTCCATAATTCTCACTTGATATTGACGAGGCGCGCCAGATACGAATGCGGGAAGCTCTCGAGTAAAACCGCAAACTCATTGTTATTGGCGTTGTAACTTCCTCTTTTCTAGTCAACAGTTAGTTTGGTTGTAGGCAAGCACTTGTCCATTGGGAGTGAGGTGCACGCGGGCAAAAAAATTATGGTCGCGGAAACCCGATTATTCTTATGATGTCGTCAGGGCTGGATGTTAGGTCCAGGATATGTTCCCCTGTCGTCGGGCTCGTTAAGAGTTGTTGGAGGTAAGGTGTCATGTACTTGGTCGAATAATTGTTTCGCCTCATTGGACGGCGTGTTGTGCTGCGCTGAAAACAAAGGCCAGCTTATACTTGGATCGTTAAAGTCTCGAGAAATTGGTGGATTGGGAAGCTGCCTTTTAATGTTAGTTAGGCTGTCGGAGAGGTCATTGCGAAAGGACGGTTGCCATTCACGAGGCCAGTAGGGGCAAATGATAAAAACTAGTTTCATCAAAATACTGTGTCTGCAAACCCATGTAAGTGCTGTTTCTTCTGCCGTAATGATTGTTCTTGTTAAGATGCTAGCTGCCGTTCTCTCTTTGCCCTTGCTGTCGACGACGCTGATAGCGTGCGCTGGAGTTCCCAAATATGTTGCTGCGTCGGTGCATCTTTTGTCCGGCTTTCGGCCGTAGGTTTTTCGGAGAGTCTTTACTGGATTTTCTTCTTCCTTCATGGTGCGAGAATTCCTAAGCTTTGTTTTTTAATTGGTGGGAAAACAAGGCTGCCGTGACGAGTTTTCGGCACCTCCAGGTAGCAAAAGCATTATTACCTCCGAGACGCTGCCGTCGCTGGTGTGTGGGGCGGCACACTTATTCAAGCCGGCAGGTAACGCGCTACGTGAATAGCCAAGAACAGCTAGAGCCAGTACAAGCGAGTACTGCACTTCAATAAAGGAAAGTACCGCCGAAAATATTTACGAAAAAAATGTGTCTTTTTCTCCGTGTAATGGCCGCACCCACGATTTTGACCCCAAATCTCGGAAAAAGACTTGCGGCCATTACACGAGTATATACGGTAGTTATTGCGTATTGCGATACTAATGTATAGATTTATTGGATTGAGGTGTTGTGCAGAAAGGTTGATAAGCTGTTATTTTATGAATTATTGTTGTGAAAGCAGTTTTGTCTGCATTTAATTTCAGTCCAAATGAGAGCGGTAAGGCTAATCTATAACGCTTATCACAATCTTGATTCACCTTCATCACTGATGGCTACTAACAACATTCGACTCTTGAAACAGCCTATCGGCAGGCTCAAGTTTCTTTTCCTGCTCCGAAATCGGCAGTATTAGTATCGATCCCGATCAATTCATTTCCCCGTCTTCTTCCCGGCAAACCAGACATTGTCACAATCCCGATCTGACACCGTACTTTGCACATACTAAACTTTTCAAACACTCGTTTTTTCAGTGAACCATTAACGAATGGAATGCACTGCCTTCAAATGTTTTTCCAGAACGTGGCTTTCCCGACTTCGAAAAACACATGCATCTTTCCGTCTAAACTACATTGTTGTTATTGCCATACTACATTATGACAACGCATTATCTAAGTTGTGCTTACTTTACCCATGTGTGCATAAAACTGTTGACTGTGTTTAAACGGACTGTGTATAAATTGTTCCGTGACTGCTCTCGATTTCTTCAAGTGTAGCAGGTACACGAGATCTTCCTTGCGCACTTGAAAGAACTGATTGATTCAGACGAGAGCAATTATAGTATTGGACCAATGCGGGACGCTGTCGTCTTGTGTACATAAAAATGTTGATACATAGTTCTGCAAGTTTTTCTACACGTGTATAGTTAATCATCTTTGTTAGTGTATGCTTGTCTTTCAGTAACAATGCTTATTGTAACCTGCTGTATCGCTTGATCATTTCTTTCACGATGTTCTCTTTCTTGCCTCCCCCCCCCCCCCCCCCCCGGCCTGGTCTTCGGAGTGCAGTATGTAATAAACTAAAATTATAAAAATTTCCCATTTAGTGCACCGGTTACAAATATTAATAAGGTTAGGAATAAATAGCAATTGATGCTCTGGGGTATTAATTGTGGTAAACAAAGCAATATCATCCCGCAAAAAAAGTCTAATGCAGAGGCTCCGTACTTTCATGAACAATATCATTTATGTAAATGAGGGATAGCCCGGGCCCAAGGACGCTGCTCTGGAAGAACCTGTAAGAAACAGGTGATGAAGCCATGGGCAAAATATACCGGGTGTGTACCGCCATTTAACCCGAAAAAAAAGGTCAAATGTCATGTCAGTGTATATACTCTTGTTCGTCCTAGCATGCTCACCCTTGCATCCGGAGATGTCCCACCAACACTCGAAGCGTGGACCATAAGTATGGCTCCGTGTTTTCGGTGTTTATTTTTCCTGAAAATCGGCGGGTGTTTATCGGAGTTTATATTTCTGGCGGAAATTCGGCGTTTATCGGAGTTTATTTCCCGTAAATCCCCAATTCTCCGAAATTCGGAGTTTTGCATTATTCTCAAAACCCGAAAATCTTACATCAATTCATACCTGAATACTAAAATATCAAAACACACGAAGCACATTTTATTTTTCCTAGAACGTTTGAATGGACAAAAACGTATACACACAAGCGAAATACTTGAACACAGAACACCTTTAATTTTGCGTATAACCAGCTTAGCTTAAAACTTATTGTAAAACACGCAAGCATACTTTGCGAGATTGCTGTCAGTGATCGAAGCACGCTCCTTTCTATTGACGACTCTCAGCTTTGAAAACGCCCTTTCAACGTTAGCGCTAGAAACAGGAATCGCCAGAAGACGCAACGCGCAGGGAGAAATCACTGGCCACTCAACATTGTGAAGTCTCCAAAACGACAGGGGTTTAACAATGTTACGTCTTTCATAACACTGATAGTTCGCAAAATCACTCAGGAGCTGGCTCAAGTCGTCAGTTTCAAGGAGCACTAATTGAAAAATAGGCGCATAGGTTTCGAACGCGCAGGGAAGCTCATGCTTCACATTTGCGTTTACAATTTGAACACAGTACCAAAACGATTCTTTGGTTGACTGGAGTTGATCGCACACGTTCCTCTCAGACATCTGTCTCCACTTTTCGGCGACAGCAGCGTAGTATCTGGTAAAGTCTGCGACAGTCGTTAAGCGTTGATTCTCGTCAAGGAGGTCCAACATACTTGTGACATCTGATCCGAAGACCTCGGTTGGATCCCGCCATTGACTGATGAGTGCGTGCAAACGAACCCCCAGTATGGGATAAACTTGGTGTATCAGGGTACTCTCTGCCTCAAGTTCCTTAATTATTGAGATCACGGCACACGCATTGGTCTTCAGAAATCTCATCTTATAACGAGCAAGTCGTGCACAGCTTCAGGCGATGAAACAAGAGTCCTGAGCTTCTCACACTTCGTCCCCTTGGCTTCGTCGCTTCTCAAGAAAGACAAAATGGCGCGCCAGTAGTCCAAAATATCTTCTAGAGCTTCATAAAAAGAGAACCACCTCGACGGACATACGGTTTTCAGCGACTTGGTGGTCATACCCATGGCCAAGCAAATCGGAGTTTATCGGATAAATCCGAATTGTCAAAAGTTTTACCGGCGAATGTTAATCGGATTTTTTCGGATAAAACTGAAAACACGGAGCCCTAACCATAAGTGTGTATCGAGTGGGGGTATATTTGCTATCAGAACGAAATAACTCTTTTTTTTTTCCGTCCTGACCAAACAGTTGCCCGTGCGAATTCCATCAATGCATCAGTGGCCACTTGCCAGCGCCAAAGCCTTGCGAGGCTCCTTTTAATATTTTGATCATCTAGCTGATATGGTTTCATTCCATAATATATTTGAGACACTATAGGGTGCTGATCTTGAGATGCCGGACCCCCAAAAAACTCCTCAACTGAGAATTGAAGCAAAGACTATGAAATAACAAAACAAATCACACTGTCAATTTTGCGACATAGCATTTGTTGCAGGTGTGATATTTGTGTTCATTATATTTCTTTTTTTCCGGAGTTTTATCAGACGTTTTCAAAGGCCACATGAACCGGGCATTGAGAACTGCGCACAAAAACGACGAGAAATAAGCCAAATGGCTCGAACGTGCTGGGAGCACTTGGTGGAGCGAAGTTTCGTCGGAGGCAAGAAATTCGTACATGGCTTTCACGGTTCAAATCATATTTCTTCGTACGGCGAGCTTATTGCTCATCTAACTTACCAGCTCAGTGACAGAGAAGCGAGAAAATTCAACTCTTTCGGCAATTCATTATCTGTAAAACTTAAGAGGTCCCCCTAGCCATATGAGGCATATAAAAGGAGCGTGCTTAGCCGTCCGGCGTATTCTCCAATCTCAGGTGCAACATTCCTCAAGACTCGCTCATGCGGAAAATGTCGGAGTTTGCGTGCTTGCTATTTCATGTGAACGCTCTGCGACCAACGCGAGCCGAGCGCTGCAAAAACGACATGCAGACTCGCGCGGAACCATTGCACGTGCAAAACTGGGATCAACACTGAAGGAAACGTTCGCCTTGTAGATTAATTCGCTGCGACCGTGTGTCGTTCGGCTAACATGCGCGCTGTGGCACTCACAGTGGGTGTGCCATTTCCTCAGCATAGAGTTGGAACGCACATCAGTGTTGCCATTGCTGTTCACCTGAGGTGAGCAAACAAAGGAAGCGCGGGAAAGGCCAAGGTGGAGAGGAGGGCCAGAAAAAACTTGCCGCTCACGTTCGCGGACGCGAATACGTTTGATTTCACTGCTGGCCCAATTGCGTGCATCAAAGGAGAAATCTGAGACATCGGCTTTTCCGTCGGCTCGGCGTGACTGCTTTCGATTTCTTCAAGTGTAGCAGGTAAACGAGATCTTCCTTGCGCACTTGAAAGAACTGATTGATTCAGACGAGAGCAATTATAGTATCGGACCAACGCGGGAGGCTGTAGTCTTGCTAATTTGGCTGCCCATTCCGTGCGTGGGTCCATCCCTAAACAGCTTGCAGCGAGCGAGCGCGCACAATGGGACTTCTCTTCGGCAGGCTCCCCTCTATTCCTGCCCACGTGACATATCTTAAGAGCTGTCTGCACTCGAGTTATTTTTCTTCTCGTTTCGCGACTTTCTGGGGGCTCACTGTTTCCTTTGCACTCGTAAAATGCTTTGATTCCTGGACATAACTTTGGGATAGGCAAGATGTCATCAAGGCTCTCTGGAGAGCGCCGCTTTTCGCTCCCGTTCATCTTAATGAGTTTGTTACACAGGAAGTGAATCGCTGTTTTACGCAGGGCGCAGCTCCAGTGATGCTGAGCGGAACTGAAGCCGACACGCGTGACCTCTGCACTCGGCCATCCTTCGCCGTCGAGGGTCCCCCGTCAACAGCAGCACGCTCGGCGGAGACGCGTGAGGCTCCGCTCGCTGCACTCGTCGGCGGAGTGTGGCGCAGACGTTCAGCGAGCAAACACGCAGCTCAAGACGCAGCTCTTGCACGGTCGCGGAAGGAATTGTACGTGTGTGTCACGTCCGAGACGGGGCGAAAAATTGCTAAGGGCGTGACTGCACACTTTAACACTGACGCGGACTGGCAGCTGCTTAAGTAAAGGCAGCGGCATGCAGCTGCACGCAAATGGCAACTGTGCACCCTCGGCATGGGAGCGAGTGCTATAATTTGGGTTTTGCACGTTCTGTCATGGCAGAAACTTCGTCAACAGCAGTTTGCTCAGTACACCTCAGCAAAATTTTGGGGTTCCTGGAAAAAGGGAAATCTGTCTTCGGGGGTGCAGAATGCTATGGTAAATTTTAATTTTATTTGCAAAGTTTTAAGACAAGCGTCGTCGCTTATGCAGTTTTAAACTTACATATTCATTGAAGCACAAAACAGTTACGCTGCAGGCGTTACACACACAACATACCCGTTGGTACTCCACGTCGACGGGCAAGTATAAGCATATAGCTCAGACGACCGCATTCGTGATGGCCCCGTTCCGCTGAGCGTGGGTTCGATTTTGGGGCTGCAGGCTCATAAGTGGAATACAAAAACGCTCACATGTGAACTTAGATTATGATGAAAGGGGTCGTCTCACATAGCCCAGGTTAAACCCAAGAAGGAATTAACCGATGAATGGAACCGCCGCATTTGGGCGCAGTGTGCACCAATAAATACACGCTATAGCAGACACTCCGCGGCTCTCCACTACGGCATCCCTTGCGAGCCACAAGGTAGCTTTAGACCAATTGATTCATGCGTTCATTGGTTAGGATTATATAGAGTGGTTTCCTCCTAAGCGTGAGAAACAGTTTCAAACTTGGCTCAGGTTCAATTGAGATTGATTGAATAATGGATTCATTGACCCTTTGCGGACAAGCGTCTGACTGTAACATCCTCTGTCCGGCACCACAATATAGGGATCAGGAGCATTATTGGCCAGGAGCTTTGTCAGGCCATCGCCAGCTCAGCACAAAGGAAGAATATTAAGGGCGTCAAGAAATGAGCCCTACAGGAACAGCTTCGGCATTCTCTTTCTGCAGCTAAGCACTTTTGTTCAATACAGTGATAGTCCTTTATCGACGTAATCTTCCACATGGATTTGCCTTCATGGATCGACCACCAGAGCTTTTCGCACCCACTGAGTGCGTGGACTGCCTGCGTGCGCCGACTACGTGGACTGACCCAGTGGATTGCAGAATTCCTGACGCGCTTAAAAATACGTTCACCCTGGCTCTACACCACTCGACAGCAGCCGATTATGCATTCAGTTTCTGCAGCTAAACGCCTTTGTTCACCTTGTAAGCCAGTAAATTCCTACTTGTTCTCGATTTCGGGGATCTATTTATGCCGGGGCTGCCGCCGCAAATCGTGTATTTTGTACTGTCCAATGCCTGTCACCATGCCTACTGTCGCTGAACTGATGAAAAGGGTCGCCCAGCTTGAAGCATGGTGATGAAGCTCGCTAGACGAGCTTGCAGACAAGCTTGTCCAAAAGTATAAAATTAAATTGAAAGATTCAGCTTCTGAGGTGCTAGCACTGAAGGCTGACATTACTGACCTGGTGGCAGGTGTCGATGCGTTGAATGATAGTGTTGAAGAACTCCAAGCAGGAAATGCAAGTCTGACTTCTACCATTAAGGCGTTAACAAAACAAAATTATTGTCTTACTAAGCGCGTTTCCGAGGTGGAGCAATACTCCTGGATAAATCATTTAGAATAGGAAGGGAAACCATGCTCGCATAATGAAGTTTGCACTATTATTGTGAAAACCGTAGCTACTAAAGTAGAATTCCATGTTGCCGATGCCGATGTGGATCTCGTCCACCGAGTCCTAACTAAAGCAGGAAATCAGAAACACATCATCGTTATTTTCTGTTCGCGTCAAAGGAAGCGAGCAATCCTGAGCAAAGTCCGTAAGGCTAAACTGAGCACGAATGCCATCGGCTTCACTAGACCACGCACCTATTCAATCTTCCTCAACGATCACTCTTTGCTCTTTGCCAAGGCCCTATAAAAAGATAGGGCCTTTGCCAATACGATCTTTGCCAAGGCCCTATCTTTCAAGAAAAAAAAAGAAGTGGCAGTATCTTTGGACAGATAACTGCCAGATAAAAACGAGGCAAACGAGAGAGAGCCGAGTCTATCGTATTTCTTCTGACGATGTCGTGGCGGTGTTCTGTCCGGCCTTTTTCCTTCTTAACGTGCCAATCTTCGCAACTATCTCAAACCGTGGTATCTTATTTTTCTTCACAGGAACTACGAAATTTCCTACGTGTACCTTGCGCATCGAGAATTCACGTTAACGTCCGCAATATTAGGAAAAACTATGAGAGTATCGAGTCTGTCTTGCTTTCTTTAAATCATCTATTGACTTCTTTCGGTATTTCGGAAAGTGGTTATCACCACTTAATAACAACTTGTATTGCTTTCATTCCTACATTCCGGAGTACTGCTCACGTCGTTCGAATAACCATGGTGGAACGGCCGTGTTTATTTCATCTGATGTTGCATGCAAGCAAAGAGAGTCGCTAAGTGTCGACGTGAATAAGTGCGAATATGTATGCACAGAGCTTAAAAGTGCATCATTCATTCTCGGTTATATTTATCGTTCACCATCTTCTTCATTAGCTGACTTTTGTAACCTTGTCACTTGAAAAGAAGGATGTAGTAATCATGGGTGAAATTAATATTAGTTTCTTGAAAAAGGCGTATCAAGACTGCG
Organism: Dermacentor silvarum; assembly: GCF_013339745.2. Taxonomy (NCBI): domain Eukaryota; kingdom Metazoa; phylum Arthropoda; class Arachnida; order Ixodida; family Ixodidae; genus Dermacentor; species Dermacentor silvarum. The sequence continues at coordinate 10,233,154 of NC_051154.1, read as the reverse complement.
TCCAGTACGCCAGATGTTTTCTAGAATTTGGCTAAGAACAATTCATAAATTTGCTTCCTAGATGCGTTCCTGGATCAACTAGCACAATTACTGACCACATTCTTTCTGACATTATTGCGCCTGAGAAGTGCGGTGCTTTAGAAGCCAGTATTACTGCCCGATATTGTTTTCACTTTGAACGTTGCTTACCTAAGCCACTCAACACATACAAAAATGCAATCTATAGCAAAAATAATTTCATTCATCGCGCTGCTAATCTTAACTGGTCATCAGTAGAGCAAGAAACTGATGCGAAGGAAGCGTTTAACACATTTTCTTCTGCCATAAAAACTTGCATAAATGAATGTACTACTGCTGTAAAATGTCAAAAAAGAACCTTAGGTCGATCCACACAGTTCATGGTGGACCAACTCCTTTCTGAGAAGCATCGGCAAATAAGGTGATCTGTATAAAAAGGTAAGAAAACGCCCCTTTAACGTCGAATGAAATTATCGGGACATCAATTATTGTCAGGATTTAGTACAGTGTGAAAGGAAGGAAGGACAGAATGCTATTATTACTTACAATAACACAAACGCTACAGTAACCCTTGTTCAGTCATTACAACGCTCTCCTCAGTCGTTCTGTCTTTTTCCTGCTGATCCTAATGAAGTTCTTTCCGTTATTGAGCTGTCCAAACATCTGGAGCAGGATGAAATTTATCCAGGCTCTATAAAATGAACTTGTCACCCTATCGCAGCTCCTTTTTCGCAAATTATTAAGCTATTATTTAAGACAGGGGCATTTCCTAGTGTACGTAAAAAAATCCAAGGTAATACCAGATCTTGCGTGACTAACTATTGTACCAGCTCAATATTGCCATAATTTCGTAAAATCATTGAAAAATGCTTCGCAAAACGCCTAACCAAATATTAGATTAAAACTCCCCCCCCCCCTCCCCGCTCTCTCCGGCGCTGGCTTCCCGCTTCCTTGCTTGCGCGTGGGAGATTGAGTGCGTTCGCTCTCCCTGATAGCGCGCGTCCCCGCACGCTTCCGCTCGGGCATACGGCACGCGGCGAAGATTTTATCTATAGGGAACCTCACGGCGACGGCGACGGCGACGACGACGGCAGAAATCCGGTTGAAGTGTCCATATAATTGCTATCGCAATAAAAAAACCACGTGTGGCTCATACCCGCGTTGGATTTGTGGGTATAAGCCGCCGAGAGCAGGGGCGGGAGAGATCTCGTCGATTCGCGCCAAAGCCTCGGCAGAAGATCGGACTTGGAGAAACAAACGCACTACTTGGCCATCGCGCTAGGCGAAAACAAGATGCCGGTGTCCTTGCTCTTTGCAAGACGCTCAATATAGTCAATAATTATAATATATAAATTCACTATAGCAATATTCACTACAGCAGACCCACCATAGTCACAGCTTCGCTGGCTTCCATGTTCACAGTATTGGAAGGGCTCTGAATTTTTATTTAGATCAATGATCTTCCTAATTGTCTTAAAAAGAACAGCCATATTTATATGCAGATGATAACCCAGTACTAGCTACTGATCGTTCACCGCCTGTTCTAACAGGCCAACTTAACTCTGACCTCCACAACATATTGAACTGGTGTCGTTATAATGGCCTTACAATTAATTCTTCTAAAACCACATTCATGATATTCTGCTAGTCACAAAGTTATTTCACTTAACCCTATAGTTACCCTCGTCCACAATATTATTCACGCTGTCGATGAGTGCTCACACCTTTCAGTAATACTGGATTCTAACCTCAAATACCCAAATCACATTGCGTACGTTCAGCGAAAGCTAATGTATGTCATACGAGTAAATCTGAAAGCACGTCATTATTTTCAACGTCCAGCTTGCGTAAATGATACTGCGCCTTCATTCATAGCCATCTGAATTACTGCATCTCATCATGGGGAACCACCTATCCAACTCCCCTGATGCCACTACAATACATACAAAACCAAGCTTTTAAAATACTTATTCAATACGAACCATTCTCATGTTTCACTTCTACTCCAAAACTTCGCGGTGCTCTCTATACATAAACTAGTCCAGTTCAATCTCAAAATTATGTTGTTCGAGTCATGGTGTCAGCGCATCGTGTCAGCGCGCACAAGCAAACATAGATAGATCACACTCGATGACCGTAGACAACCGCTGTCAAAACGTTGGCGTGAGCAAGCGCGCCAGCAGCAGCGAGCGAAGGTTCGTGCGGTCTATCGCTTCAACGGAAACTGAGCGGCGAAAGCACAGCGCATTCAAAGGTAGGAGCCGTGTGCTGATGGCTTTCAATATACGGTGCGCTACCGCCCGCAGCCGCGCAAAGTACAAGTGCGCAGTTGCTGGCCTAGTAGAAGCCGCACTCCCTCCCTCTCGCGCTGCCTTCCCGCTCTCCTCCTTTCGCGTGCGAGATTGAGTCGCCAATTCCCCATACGCCCGGTCGCAAGATACGCAGTTGGTGCCGCAGCACAACGTCGCCCCCCTCCCTTCTTCCCATTCCCCCACAGACTTTCGCGTGACGGAAGACGTCGCGTATGCTCTCCGCGGTGCGTTCGCTCTCCGTGAAAGCGCGCGTCCCTCACGTGCTTTCACTCGCACATACAGCATACGGCGCGCGGCGACGATTTTATTGCTCTTGGACTTTATACGGAACCTCACGGCGACGGCGACGTCGACGCCGACGGCAGAAATCCACTTGGAGTGTCCATATAAGTGCTATCGCAATAAAAGGTCAACAGTGCAGCGGCATATGCCATTGCGGCTGTCATGTGGTGCCACTTTTCACTGCGTCGTGTCTACTGCTGCGTGTTAAAGTGTTGCCATCACAGCAGCCTTACGGAAGCTCAAGTTTTGCTGGGATGTTGTTCTACTTAGGCATCCAGAATAAGACGACTGTCAGGTTTGACAAGTTCGTTCAGTGTTCGTTAAGAGCCGTAAAGTAATTATGCAGTAGTGGACTGGCCATTGTTTTCCACCACGCTCACATATCGGCGTACGAACCAACGAGGCTGCTAACAGGCTTTCGAGTTGAGCATCTGGTTTCAAGTCAACGAAGAAAGCTCCTCAGGACGGAAAGGGAGTGAGGAAGCAAGCACTCTTAAGTTAGTACAACTCCACTGCCTGAAACTTAGGTGATTAACATGACAGAACTAACCTTCGATATATCTGCACGGTGACACCGCCAACTTCAGCTTGGCGGCGCAAGACAGGACTTTGCGCATCATCGCCTTTTCTTTAGTGCTAAGCTCTTCGTGAAATAAATCATTATTTGTTAGACAGCCCTGAATTCGATCAAGGGAGTGGAGCGTTCTGGTGGGACTGAAGCTTTGGTTATTTAGAAGGGCAATGCTTTGGCGCCTCCTAAAATTCCTTGGTGGTTCAGCAAAGGAGAGTGAATCAAGAGCCGTGAGGGCAGAGGGATGGATTCGTTCGCTTTGTGTCGTGTGGCGAGCTTCAGATTCTACGGGATCTGATTAGTGGCCCTAGGGTGGAGAAATTGCCTACAGAATTTGCAAGCAACTAGCGCCATCCTCTGACAAAGAAAAAATTGTGCGCCTTGTCTGAGAGAGCAGTGGTGCCATGTCCTCTTCAAGCCACGTGTTAGCAATCTGTACTCTGCAGGCTCTCAAAGAAGCTCGCCATCCATTACGAACGAAGCACGCGACGAGTGCAAATTTTTCAGAGGCAAACGACGCAAAAGTGTGCGCCGCACCGGGGCAAAAGTAAGATTGCTTCGTGCCGGTTAACACAGCCACCATATGCTGGGCTTTCGCTGGTAAACTGTGTACCAAAAGAAACGAAACAGACTTATACCTTGTATTGCCCCCCCCCCCCCCTCCCCCTGAGTGGAAGGCAGGAATGGAAGCCCGCGAATGAGTCCATTTCCTGGCATTTGGAGCAATCGGTTATTGAAGGACCGGAGCTGAAGATTTCCTTCGTATACTTTTGATTTACACTGCTTGAGTCGCTAGGGTCAAGGCCGTTTCATGTTGAGGGAGCTAGAATCATCTGCCGAATTTCGTCTCAACGACTTCCTGCAAACTGGCCCAAACGACTTAGGTGCGCCGCTCACTGCGGAAAACGGTCGATGATGGTGCTGCACGCAGCTAAGGCTTCCGTGCGTCCCATCATCAGTGCGCAGAGCGGTGCCGTAGTGGGACCAATTGTGTCTGGCGTGCCATCCTTGCATGAATTCCGCGGAGGCTTCACAGCGCGCACAAGTTCGCGCGGCGCCTTAGTGCGTCCGTTGTACTCACTGTGCATGTTGCGGCAAATTACGCACGCCTTTGCGACTCGAGCATTTGGCGAAAATCACCCGACGGCGCAATAATGGCTCGTTGCCGTTTGTAAACTCCTTCCGGCGCATGTCTATCCGAATTTCTTACGATATGTAGGTTGCGTAGAAGTCGTGCTGAAGCTTAGACCACAGCAGGGTCCCTTAAAAAGATGTCTCGCCCGCATACGTATGCTAACCACATAGAGCCATCAAGTGTAAAAGTCAGCGTTTATTCAACTCAGCAACGGTGATTACCTAAATGCGTGGAACAGTGACATTGGTCATGGCAGTCATGATAACTTGCATCGATGATGCAGGAAGCGCCAATAAAGGCTAGAAGGTAAATGACAATGTAAGCGAGCAGTCAAATACAGCGTCATAAGTATCATTTTGTAGACCCTTAGGGTAAACATGTCACGTGTAATGAAGTCAGTATAGCCTATAGAATACTTTCGTGGAAAGTGGCCGATATGACCCGCAGCAGAGGTACAAAACAAAAAAGAACTATGCAAATCCAACGCACTTGAGCATTTGTGGTATACGACAGCATTTGCGAATGAGGATGCTTTCAGGCTGCCCTTGAGAATCGCTATAGCTGTATTACACGGGTATCAGTTATTCTATTGGGCCAACGAAAACTCGGAGCATTCACGTCTGCGTTTTATCTTGACACCTGAATAGCAAAGCAGTCCACACTCTCATGGGAAGATCGAGCAAAAGAACCACTTGGCTCAAGTTAGATAGGACACGCGGTAGATCTTAATAAGAAAATACACGGAGCAAGCTACCTACTAGTTCCGTTTGCTGCAGTACTTGATAGCACAACGTACGGGTTTTAATTAACGCTGCCTATTTGAATAAAATTAGTAATTTGTGCAGGATTCCATCCTTATCTGCAAAAAGAAACTTTGATATTTGACTAATTTACCTATGCACTAACTCCAGAGTAAGAGGCCAGCTTTGAGCATAAGCAATGCTGAGAACGAAGACGCCAAGAAGGAGCCTATGGTTTTTTGTAATTGTTGCGGTGCTGTACGTGGCTCCATCATCTGCACGATCACTTAGTGGATGTCGTCCATGCTTGAGCCTACGTGGGAAGCAAATTAACCACACCTTCTCATTGAAGAAGCACAATTAAGTATATACTGTATTCTAGAGAGCACTACTGAGTTATCAGGCTTGTTGTGTAACATTAAGGCTAAATGGGACAAATTATTTTCTTGACAAGTACAAAGTAACGATGGCCATTTGCCAAGCTTGCTGCCAAAAGCAAGGAGGTTAATGGTTATACTCTGTTCACGCATTAGCTGACACAGCGGTGAAGCTTCTTATCGTGGATAGTCTGGGTTTATTGATTTTAAAGATATCCCATTGGCTATAATGCAGGTTCGACATTATCAAATATGTTCACATAGATGACCAAATATACCCTATTGTAACGTTGTAGTGACGTTGAAGAACGACGCAGTGTCAGAAGTGTGAGTTGAGAATTTAACTCTTTATTGGGCAAACTTGTGCCCAGCAAAACAAGTAAAACTGAAGCGCAACTATAGCGGCGAGCAGCGTTGTCAGCGATTGTCGGGAATCTGATGTGAGGGTCAAGCGCGTCGACCGATCGAAGGTTCCAACGCTGGTGCCCGCGTGCCTTCCAGAAGGTACTACGCAATTCGCGTCGCGCATACAATCTGATTACATTAGCTTCAGTGACAACAGACAGTGGATAGAACCAGCGATAACATTCGAGAAGCTTCAGATGCGGAAAGGCACGTCCTGCGCTGAGCAACAACTTTTATTATTTGTTAGCCGGTGAAACGCGGTCACTAACAAGCGCGTATCAATGCCCCCCTCTTAAAGAGCATCGTCCCGATGCTACGAACATGACACGAGAGCAAAAAATTCACCGACGATTGTGATACTCCCTAATGCAAAATTTCAGCGCAACTGTATACATTAAAGGGGAAATGAGACATCCACCCAATCATAGCAACTGCTCTAAAGGAAACCCATACCAGTTTCCTTTGGCTGCTAGCCTGGTTTTCTTTAATCGATTTACCATGCCGATGTAAACAAATGCACCAGTCAGTGCTTTGGACTGTCAACGGCATTCTTCCGGTGAAATTTTTCTCTCTATAAATCGGCATGCAAATGCGAAAAGCCGCACTCCACGACATATTATAGTGAGTAAGTGAAACGATACCTTGAGAAGGGGTAAAACACCTGAATAGCAAGCAGCACGTATCAAATGAGTGGTTAGGTTAGGTCTTCATGTTGCAGCGCGGTGTGGTGTGTGTGTGTGTGTGGGGGGGGAGATGGGGTCGCATGCGAACGGCGAGTCATGAATATTGAATTCGTCGGAATTGCAGCTGTCACTGTTTCATAGCTCCGAAGAGCAGGTGCAGCTGACTTTGTCCACCCGAAGACATTGCGCCAATGGTCCGGCGCGGTCAGGATTCAAATGAGCGTCTGCACTTCGCCGCTTTCGTTCTGCGCGGGTGGGACCGGCATGCCTTGTGCGCCTGCCGCCGTTTACGCCACACGAAGGGGTTCACCGTACTACTCGGCGATGTTTTGATTTCATTTTTGCTCTGTCCCACTTATTTAAAATTATTTTGGAATTTGTGGAGAAATTCTAATATGTGACGCGTGACAGGAGGTTTTCAGGAACATGAAAAGCCTGAAACACTACGGACGCTTTATATGCCTTCAAGGGACAGAGCCGAATTGGTGTTCATCCTTTACGGCCTCAGCATCACCTCTACTTCCCCCTCCCTTTTTTGGGGCCTCCTGGAGAACAAGGGGCCAGTCAGTAACGTTTATGCTCTGTGTTTATCTCCGCGGGGAGCATGCGAAAAGAGTAATGAAGGCACCACTATTGGCAGGAGCAGCTCGCCTTGTTGTCAAAACGAGCACGTCCATAATCTGCAGTTAGCCGAGAAACGCGTCGACTCGTCGCTTCGGCAGTCATTGAGATTCGTGCCGTATATGCGAGCTTGGTATTTCCCATGACAGCCGGGCCTTTCTTTTGGCCGCGCACCTTTGAAAAGTTGCCAACTCGACGATGAAGGCGCCCTCGGGCCCGAAGCGTATGCGCTCGGTCTCCCAAGAGAAATCTGCCCGCAGTAAACAAGGCCCCGCGGTTATACGCTGCTCCCGTCCGCCGAGTGGCTGCCTCGTTGCTATGCAACGTGCCTCAGCTTGTGCCTTTTTCTACCTCGGCAGGGAGAGTCGGCTGATTAGCGCGCCGGTTTGGCCTTCGCACATTTGTGGAGCCATATTCAGAGGACACTTAGTGGCCACCAGTTGCAATGAGTATGATGCGACAGCACCGGTGCGCATTTCACTTGCGGTCGAATACAGAGAAGGAGTGGATGTCGACAAAGAAGGGCACTCGCGCTGGCGGTCTGAGGTTCGGGACTGCGTCATTCGGTAAATAGCTTGCCGGTGCAGCTTGGCGCCTTCAGGCATCTGCTCAAATTCATGTCCACGCCCATTCCCAGCCACTGAACAGTAAACGTGCACCTGCGCAAAGGGTGCATCCATCGTGGCGCTCAAGGCGTTTTATTGCGTTAGCATTGGGAGTGACACAGTGTGCGTGTGTCGAGTGGGGGAAGCCGTTCACGCAGTAGAGAGGGAATCGTAGAAGAGCCCCGGCCGAAACGTCGATGTTAAATGTCTGTTCTTGCTTTTTTTCGTGCGCCTACACTTCTTTTAATGTGGTTCAACTGACGGTGATGTGCTTCGGACCACCGTCAGTCACACTTCGCTAATCAAAGAAGCACGACGTATGTCGAGTGAGCTCCTGAACAACACTTTGCAACATGTGGTGAACGCGGCTTAAATCAAAGAGGTGCGACGTAATGCTCATTCGCCGCTAAATCACCCCTGATTCTTTTTTTTTGTGGGTATCTTCGAATAGCAACAACAAATAAGCAATAGTAATACAAAGTGAAGATAATTTACATTCAAATCCTCCACTGCGGACAAGGGAGAGTTGGTAATAGTTCATAGCGGTGTCTTGCGCAGCGCATAAATCGTTTTGGAATAAGTACGGAGGAGAAAGAGCGCTCTTTCTCCTCGGTACTTTTCCTAAAACCATTTATGCGCTGCGGAAGACACCGCTGCCCTGCGGGAAGGCGTGGTGTGCACGAGAATAATTGATCCACCTGTGGTTTTGTATCAACAGTGCTGTTATAATTTGAAACGCGATGGCGGTAGCATAACGAAGGCGATCAACACAGGTCTCAACGCGCTGAATGCCATAGCGCGTTTTTATTCAATGCGCGCTTCGTGAACCAGTTAGCGCCGCTAGCCTATCGGTTAACACACGTTATCGCTTAGTGCTGGATAGCGTTTGTAGGAATGCACAGCGTGTTTATTTCTTGTCTATATTGCACGCCTTATTGCTCCTTGAGATTTTAGATAACCTCCGTGATGGTTACGACGAACCTCCGTGAATATTGAAGTGATTACGCAAAAAGTCAATTCAGTTCTTGTGAGTCCCTTAATTGAAAGCGATGTATAAGTATATTCCTTCCACGTTAATCCTTCTGTTAACGTTCGCTGTGAGATCATGCAGAGCGATAATTACCTTCGTAGAGACTCTGTCAAAATAAGTACAAAAACTAGCAAATAAATTTACTGTTTCTCCAAATAAACGTTTGCACAATTTTATTCATTGATACGAAATTCAATGTCGGTACTTGATTCATAACGGCCTCATTTCAGAAATCGCTGGATCGTGCGAATTGCCGTAGGGCCCAAGACTTGTCGCCTGGTTACTAGTCACTTTATGGTCCGAGTGTACACCAGGTTTATAAGATGTCCAGTTTGGCTATCATAGACATCTTCAAAAAATGTACGCCTAATTTTCAGAATATTTGTTGTCCCCAATAGGACGCGTGTACTTCCAGTACCCCAGTATTTCCAAGATATTCCGCGATTGTATTTCGCGATTCCGCAATTGTTTTGTAGCTTCGTGCAATGGTCGAGTGGATGACAATTTTTCCGCTTCACAGTGCCGGTGAGTACCACTATGAATGTCTACGAGAATCCCGTAGCTTGACACGTTCGCAGCTTTGCGCCCCTCTTCCTTTACGTGGCCGCACTGGTTTGGGGGAAAAACAAAAAAAGCCCATCACTCTCCATATAGTCGCGTCTCCATATACGCTTAGTAATCGACCTCCATACTTGAACTGTAAGGAAGAGCGTAGTCTAATGAAAGAATTGATCCTTACTATTACCGTCAACGCCAAAAATAAACGGCAGTTTTTATAATCGTCAATTCCTTTACCAAGTTGACAAATTCATAACAGCAGTTCAAGCGTATTGGTAGACGAACATGTTGTCTCAGGAGTTGTCCAGATTCTTGCCCACTTCAGCGATAATACAGCTGTCAGTGCGACTATAGAATCTGTCAAATGCGTTGTATACTTATGTTTTTGGTGGCCTGTAAAAATTAATGATGCACCATATGCTCTAATTTGGAGAAGACTGCGTTCCATGTTATGGATGGCAAAGTTTGAAGTGTGTGGACTCAAAAGTTCTTTATGTTTAAAGGTGTTACATAAGGGTGTAGCTGCTAACGTTAGCCAAGCTATTCAATAATAAAAAAATAATAAGAACACAGGGTGCAAGGTATGATCTTAAGACCTACGGCGTTCGGTCGCCAGACCTATGACCACCGAAACAGTAGGTTTTATAATTGGGAATTGCAACGACTTTTTAAAATCTTTTTTTTTTTGGCTCAACCGCTTGGCTAACGTTAGCAGGGACGCACTTGATACAAAGCTATTCGAAAGTTTTTTCCAGAGTCCTGGAGAGTGCAAATGTGCCATCAGCTGTAAATTTGGAGGGAATGAGGGGCATGTTAGCATTGATATTTGGTCAAATTTCAAAGCTTATAGATTACTTACTGTATTTGGGAATAATGACTAAATATTCGTTTTCTCGGTTTTAAAAGGGTTGCACAGATTACTGGGAGAAGCATATGTCGCGCGTTGGTTCAATTTGCATCGGGATGGTGTACGTATGTTGAAACGGGTGTTGTTGCAGAACGAAATGTGACAGTTGGTTTAAATTCATAGAAAATGTGTAGGGGGCTTGTGCGTGATATTTGGGCTATGTTTAACATGCGTGGGCCAATTATTTTTGTTCTCTATCTTATTGGAGATAAATATTAGGTTGAGCTCGAACTGCGGATAAGCAAGTCGCAATTACAGCAACGTCGGCTAGAAAGCAATCGAGACAAAAAGCAGGTGGTGACGCTGCTTTAAATTTCCTGCACCGATTCTTCGTGATGTAATTATGTTGGTAGCGGATCCTTGGTGCTGTTCGTATCAGTACAAAATAAAAGAGTGAATGAGCTGACTTAAACCAGGGCCGCTGTGCCTTTTATGATGCTATTTCTTTTCTCGCTTCCTCAGTCCGCCCGCCGTGAACGGTGGATGATAAAAGTGGCATAGCGAACGGAGTCGCTACAAAATTGAGATCTGGGGACTAACGGTCCAGATGCGCCAACTAGCACAAAATCTATGACTTATGACGGCACCTAAGAGCAATGTTGAAAACCGAGAAATGGGTTCTTTTTTCCTGCTAAGAACGAAGCTCTTTCCACCAATAAGACAGAGTTTAGAGCAGGCTGAACAATTTAAATATTTATATCCCTTTCGAGCACGTGAGGAAAGCTGTGCCCTTGCCGTTGGGTTGATTGGTTCTGTGGTGTGTTATATAGACGCGAAACACTATATATAAACAGAAATTAGAAATCCTGTCCGGGTATTCCCCATTACATACCCACGTCCGTGCTGCGTACCTTACCAAACCTGTCTGGCTCTGCACAGAACTTTGTTGCGCGCATGACCCGCAGAGCGAGGTGATATGCCCTTATTTCCCTCGTTCGAGTGGAAAGCATAAACGGGAAAATAGGAGCAATTCGAAGCATCTCGCGGAATAGCCAACTTTCCTGGGCCGACGAGGCGAAAGCGATGCTCCAGAAAGAGAAGCCGCCTTCGCAGCGAGGGTGCGTCTTCGAGCAGACGAGCATCTGTCGCATTTCGAGCGACATTCCGTATGGATTTTCCGAGCAATTTTCCCTGAGTTGTCGCGCAACTCGTCTCGCTTACAAAGCCTCCGGAGAAACGCTGTTGGAGACGCCTTTTAAGCAGCCACGGAGCAGATGCCATCTCCTCGTGTCGCTGTTACAAAGGAACCGTCACAAACAGGAGCTGCCAAGTATGCATTCCTCTATGGAGATACGCTTGCTCTCCGCGTTCCACGGAGGGCACCGGCTCAAACACATTCTTCTCGCGGCCCAGCCGGTTTGTCTGTGGGCAACAGCGAGAAAATATGATTGAGCCGATCGGACACATTTATAGGGCATAAAAGGAGCTTCAAATTCGTGGAACCGCCTCCACGTGTGCAGCTTTCCTCGGGGCGTGCGCTCTCTTCCTCGCGCCGCAACTCGCCAGCCTTGCTGCGAACAAATCAACTCACGGTCTCGTGGGTGGACGGCCCCAGCGAAGGGTTCTTTTTTTCGTCCGACTGCCCGAGCGTTTTGTCACTCCACCCCCATCGAACGCGGCAGTGCTCACTGGGCCTGAGCGCCGGTGGCTGTCCATAAATGCCGGCCATGTAAGACCAGTGTGTTGCGCATTTCCTGCAAATTGGACATCGTACTTAGCCGTCGTGAATAAAATACCGTCGAAAGATGGCACGCAAGGTCTCAGATGTACAAGCAAGATCCGGTAACAAGCTTACTGACAAACACGCCTTTGAGGAAGTGAGCTTGATATTTTAGCAAAATGACTAACACTTTTTATCGCCGTGATGTGGTTACGGGTAATTGTTTTGAGTCGTTGTTGTACAAACATGTTATTATTGTTCCGCAGCACAGAATATGGCGGCACGCTTGCGCAGCCATTCTCAAGTTTTCTTCGTTGAAGTGAAAAAAAAAAAAAAAAACCCTGGGTCATTTTCATGACTTCTGTAAACATGAAGAAAAGCGTTGTCATGTCTGTAACAAATTCAGCGAGATTCCGTTTGTTTGGCTACATAACAGATGGGAACATAGTATCCCACATCACGCATTGAAAATATATAGGTTTTATTATTTGCAAGTGACTGCGCTGGAACAATCACATAACAGAAATTCCTAACCAAGTAACTTCTAAACGACATTATTTATAACGTTCCGTTCGCAATTCTTAATTGGAAACCAAGCTTATAGTATACAACACTTTTACCCATTCCCGAATACCATAATACTGTTGGAACCCCTTTACTTATGTTATTATTAACAGATTAGAAAGCGTTAAAAAAAGCGGTGAAACTTATTTTTAATCGCTACAGCCAGGTATCCCTGTTGGCATTGGTGGCAAAATCTAGTACAAAGAACACCTATGAGAAGAATAAAAGTGCACTATTAAGCTTTGTGTTGAAAATTAATAAATAAAAATAAAAAAAATTAGCAAATTATTAAAGTCTCTCAATAGTTGAGCCGAAAAACTGTGTTTAAGCATTTTTTTCTTAGCGGGAAATACAATGAAGGAGTTGGATTTGCACGCAATTGAAACAGAAGATATGAAGTTTGCAGGCATTGATTGATTTTTTTTTTGCCTTTTTTTGATACTACTGCTCTGTATTTAAGAGACTATACTGTTATGTTTTTACTCATCATTTTGTCACCCCCATCGCAAACAATCCAGCTGCAGTTGAAAAATAAATAAATAAATAAATAAATAAATAAATAAATAAATAAATAAATAAATAAATAAATAAATAAATAAATAAATAAATAAATAAATAAATAAATAAATAAATAAATAAATAAATAAATAAATAAATAAATAAATAATGCGTTATCCGGATTCCCGCCTTTGATGGCACTATCTCCAAGAAAGTCTAGCATTGCATACACACGGTGGGACCACTTCTGATCAATAAACAGGTCTTGGCCGTTCGCTCGGCAAGGCAGCTAACGGCATCCCAAATGTTGGGGGTAAAGAAAAGCGTCGTCGCGTGGCAATATACCATTTTCGAGCCCTTTCGGCACGTATACGACATCGATATCTGCCAACTGTTCTTCGCTGAGGATCCGTTTTGGCGGCACTTTTGACCTGCCGGTTGCGCGCCGCAGCCATTTTCGACTGGCGACCGCGAGCTAAGTAAGGGGAAGTGGACCAATCGCTGACGCCGGCACGGAGCTCTTCATCCGGATACCTACATTCACTGCGCTAGCCCGCTGAATCCCTCGCCACTTGTGCGCGCTCCTCACCTATTTAAACAATTAGAAGGAAAGCCTGTCAAGGTAGACAATGCTATTCGCTTTGAAAGAAACAAGAGTGATCTCTTATGAACGAGGGGAGCATTTGATTGGGCTGTTCAAACAACGCTGTGCGTCACCGCCCGATGATTGCGTCGGTGGTTACATAAATTTTGACGTCAGGAGATAGCAATAAAATCAGACAAACTCTTTTACGTTATACAACCCTAGGTCTGCAAATGAATGAAGAAACGCGCACAAACCAACAGTTTCGTTTTTTTTTGTTCTTTGTTTGAAATTTGAGCAGGCACACGGCTCGAGGAGCCGACACGGAGCACGCGAACTGGCACTCGATGATGACGACTAGAATAGGTGTCAAGCGGGAACAATGTATTTTATGCAATTGTCAAAGCGCCGGCATTCATCCGTTTAACCTTACAGTATTAAATTGTAGCTGGGCTTTTTCGCCCATTTTGCTGGAGGTTGCTGGTGGTCCAACTTTCACTGCCAATACAAAAGCGACGACGCAAAGGGTGCGTGCTCGGGGCGTGCTCGTCACCGTATACGCCGACGATTATGGCTCTGTGAGAAGCACGTGTTGTCGCGCGAGAGCTGTGGGACGAGCCGTCCTCTATATTGAGCGCCCTCTCCTCATAGAAGGATGGCCATCGCCTTCCACGCCGGCGCTCGCAATGCAGGAGTCAACGCATGCATATGAGAGTCGGCTTGTGCGTATATGGCCACAAATACAACCGCAACAGGTGTTCTGGTTAACAACTCTGTTGCCTTCGTAAGTATTCAATTAACGAACAAGCGCAACCAAATTACGCCCATCGAAAGAAATACACCCCTTGAAGCGCATCATTCGTTTAATAAAGCGAACAGCTTTCAAAAGCGTTCATGTGTTCGCTTACATTGACAATCAACGTGAGTGGTTACTCCACAATTTTCCATCCTAATTTAAAGCAACCTTACGCTAAAATGTATTGCTTTTAAACATACGTTTTCTTAGCTCACTTTTTACCCCCCACATTTTCTTTATTACTTCCCACTACATTTCGATGCTTTTTCAGTCGCACTACTGTAGACTTTCTATGTTGTCTCGCTAATGAATATAATTGTACTTGAAAGGATGTTCACGCAGAACAAATATTGTGCATATCGCCTTCAAACACTCCCTCTTTGTTAACTCGTCTCTTTTCCTTTTCCATGTTAATTCTTCTTGTTTGGCCGCTTCAATGCCGCCAACCTTGCTTTCATCCATCCCGGGATCATACTAGACGCGAGACAATGCTTCCGTGAACACGTGAGCCAAATATTACTCACTTTCACTCAGCATAGAACGCATAATCTCGCTGTAAACAACATCGTTCATGCTTTCCTGGGGATTCGTCAAACCCCCGCAATCTAAACTGCACATCATGCAATGGCGTCCTCATACGAGTATTGGCTGGATTTGTAAAAAAGTCGCGAATAATGATTAGTTTATCTAAGGCCAGAGAAGCGTCTACAATAATAACACTGTTCATATTACTTTGCGCATTGAAAAAGGACAACATTCAACTGCGTTCGAAGTCTCTGCATAAAAATTGTTTTTTTATTTCCGGTATTTCCGGTACCTTCTCGAGTCGTACCTGTGCTCCGCCGCGCAAGATGGAAGCGTCGTTGCAGTTTGACTGTCAACTACCACAGTGTGCCTCTGCGTGCTGCAGAGCGTCTTACGCAGAATTTGTGCTCATGAAGGCTCAACTGAACGCAAGCGAATCTGTCAGCGTTAGTTCGTTTACTTTTGTCGTTCTAAGATGAGCCCTACGTCTGTCATGCTTAAAGGGGCCCTGAACCAGTTTCTATAGAAGTCGAGAAATTAATTGAAGTTAAAGTAGACTGTTTCAGAAATACTTTGCGGAAAAATATTTCAATGCCTTCAGAACAGGAGCAGTTATTGGCAATCAAAGGTCGCGTATGATCCCGTTTGCTGTGCTCTCGTTCTTTTTTCAATGCCTTGCACTGCAAGGCTACGGCGCGGCGGGGCGTGCATGTTTACAACGCTCCGCCTATTGAACGTCACCGCGGCGCGCAGTTCAAGTTTCATTTTGGATGTTCACGTAGACACCACTACTTCCAATTTTGGCGCCTATAATGCGCCAAACGTAGCCAAACGCAATGTGTTCGCAGTAGAGCACTGCACGGGCCGATTTTTTCAGCCCGGGCCCGGCCCGGGCCCGTTTTTACGTTGGGCGGCCCACCCGAGCCCGATCAAAACTTTTATGGCCAGACCCGGGCCCGGCCCGGGCCCGGAAATAATCTAGGTTACCCGCCCGGCCCGGCCCGCCACCCCTTTACCTTAGGCCCGAGCCCGGCCCAAGCCCGACTCGAAACGGGCCCGAACCCGGCCCGAGACCGAAAAATAATGTTTTTCAGAGTTGAGACGCCCGAAAATAACTCGCTGCACGTTACATGCACACCACCAGAAAGCCCGAGCCCGGCCCGGGCCCGCGTCAAAAAACCCGAGCCCGGCCCGGGCCCGAGTCAAAAAGCAAACGCCGTGCCCGAGCCCGGCCCGAGCCTGTGAAAAAACTGTGCTACCCGGCCCGGCCCGGCCCACGGGCCGGGCCGGGCTCGGGCTTTCGGGTAAGCCCGAGCCCGTGCAGTGCTCTAGTTCGCAGTGAGCCGCAATGCGCTCAGCCAGAGGACTCATAGGCGGCACCCCACGGCGGCCACGGTATCTAGGCTACGCAACAGACCGCTGCTACATGCAAGTGCATATGCGAAACGTTTGCTTTGTGCACGATAGGGCTAGAGTGCACGCTCGTGCTCATATGCTCCAGTCTGGCTGCGCTACGTATAGTGCGGAGCAGCTCTGTCCTGCACCAGCTTCACCGATGGATAGTAGCCACGCCCAACTTGCACATTTTTAAAGCGCTACCAATAACTCATTACGAAGCGAAGTGTGCCAAGGCGTCTAACCAGGAGCGGCCAGGAGCAGGCGTGCGTGTGGTCTGACCTTCAGTTTCGCGTTGTTCGAGGCTAGTTGAATGTTCAAAACTAGTGGAAATTAGCGAGACCAGACGGCTACGACACCGTTAAGCAGGGTGGACAAATGTAATTCCAACACGGTCGGCCACGGCCGAGCGTGACCAGACTATAGTCGGCTTTTTCCGGAACTACGTAATTCTTATCGAAAATTCGAAGGCAGGTTTTCGCTCACTTCAGCTTGTTCCTAAACTGCGCCAATAAATATACACAGTACCAGTAAGAAAAAGCGCACTGATCCAAGCATCCTTCTTATTTGATGTGGGCCATTGGCCAAAGCAGCCGCGCATCGGAATCTGATAAATTACGAAATAAAGCGTCGAGAAAAGAGTGAGGAGCCGGCTGCTGTCGAAAAGAGTGCGTTTGAGAGAAAGGTTATTACGTGCCCCGCTTGCGAGCTCTACGCGACGCGCACGACTGCAAAATCTGGCTGCGATTTTCAAAGCAGCGTAATGTTATCCTCGGACTGCGTTTTTACTGCGATAACAATTTGCTCGTATATGGACACTCTAGGCGCATTTCTGCCGTCGTCGTCGGCGACGCCGTGATGTTCCGCCTAAAATCCAAGGGTGATTCTTGAGTATTATGAGAACTAACTCACCCAACAACAAGATTTATGACAGGTCAGTCATGTTCCCAGTTCTTGAAGTTGCGTGGAACACTCTTCACAAGTCTCGCTCCTCCGCATTAAAAGATAACTACGGCGCCACTGAGTAGTTGGTGCTTGCGAAGGCAATGACAGTGATACAAATGCACTGTATCAATTAACAGTACGTTATCGACCGGACTGGATTTACTTCAACCTCTCCGGACCAAAGCAAAGGCATGAATGCACTCAGAAACATTGTTAAGAAAAGCACTTGGGCCAGGGAAAGCAGCAAAAATGTTATTATTACACTTTCAGTTCAAAGATGAGCGGTTAGAAAATTTTGATGCAGAAAAGATGATGCAGAAAAATTTGACACCCAGGTCCTACGACTGCACCTCTTTCCTGACCACTCAAAGGAGCAGTCGATAGCGAGGGGTTTAGATCGCGAGCAAGTTTCGACCTTAAATATGCTACCGGATGGTGCAAGAAGCAAAGCGGCAGCACTCAACATCCGGAGCAGCGATCAAGGGTTGCGGAGACGCAATACCATTCATCGGCGTCGAAGAAGCAGCGCGCGGCCGCCCACACTAGAGTGACTCAATATGCATAATGAAGCAGAATGAGTCGACAAGGTCCCAAGGTACCGCTGAAGGGACCAGGTGACGGACAGGCGTTTAAATCAGGACCAAGTACTGACGTCGACCATTCTACCGGCTGGTGCAAGAGTTGAAACGGTAGCACTCAAGCAGTTGCGACGGCGATCAAGTGGAGTGCAGAGGAAATCACATTCATCGGCGCCGACAGAGTAGCGCACGGCCACCCACACAAGTTTGACTCAATCTGCTTAATGACGCTGAAAACGTTGGCGACTAGGTCCCATGCCTGCCTCTCTTCACTGACCGCTGAGGGGAGCAAGTGTCGACCAGGGGTTTAAAAAAGGACCAAGTATTGATGTCGACGATGCTACCGGCTGGTGGAAGAGGTGAAATGGCAGCAACCAAGCAGTTCCGGCATGAGTGGTGCTGTCAACGGCGGGAACGACGATTAAGTGGAGCAGTGACGCAATTCCATTTGTTGACGCCGCAGAAGCAACGCACGGCCACCCGCAGAAGAGTGACTGAATCATCGCAATGAAGCAGAAAATGTTGACAACCAGGTCCCATGGCTTCCGCTCTTCCCTGACCACTTTTGTCGTGACACCCAGTTACTCTCTTTTATTTACGATCTCTTCGCAGCTTTCGACAAAACATCGATAACTGATCGTATTTTTGTAGATTTCGCGAAAGGTTCGACGCTGTACCACACAACATCCTAAATAAGCAAGCTCAATGTTGATCAAATGAGCCAGCTCAATGTTGATCCGAATATCCTGGACTGGATTCAGTGCTTTTTGACTAACCGCGTACGATCAACAGCTAGTCCAGCGGACTCGCAGGGTCGCGCAAGGCAATGGAGCCCTAGACTGAGGGCCCCACCCAACGAGGAAGAATTGCCTTGCCTTTGTCAATAAAAGTTTTGTTACATATAGGACGCCGATTGGTGCCCCCCCCCCCCCCCCCCCGCCCCATAGCGCGAGCGTTGCGCACGCAATAAAGAGATGTAGGGCGCCCTCAGAGCTTCCCCACCACGCCAGCAAGCATGGTCGTGCGTCTCATTTCTTCATGCTGAGATTGTAACAGATTTTTCGACGAGGGTAAAACTCTATAATTACACTATGCCAAAATACGGTTCCCTTGACCCGTTCGATCCAAACAGTGGTCCCTGGCAAGAGTACCTAGAACGCATGCAGCAATTCTTCGCGGCGAACGAGATGCCGGACGCCAAGAAACGCGCGGTGTTCCTCAGCTGGTGTGGATCACGCACCTACTCGATTCTGCGCAGCCTTCTTGCACCGAATAAGCTGACTGAGACTACGCTTGATACCTGACTGAAGACGCTCAGCGACCATTTCTCGCCTAAGCTGTCGATAGTGGTGAGTCGATTCAAGTTCAATAGTCGCGTTCGGGAAGAGGGTGAATCAGTGAGCGAGTTTGTTGCCGCCTTCAAGAAGCTCTCAGAACACTGCGAGTTTGGCACATTTCTGAAGGACCTGCTTCGTGACCGTATCGTATACGGCATAAGGGACAGGCACATGCAGATGCGCCTGCTAGAAGAGCCCAATCTCACACTCGAAACCATGGGGTCGACTGCTCTCGCCATGGAGTCTGCCAAGCGCGACGCGTCGGAGCTCTGCGTATTAGAAGGGCCTGTCTCTGCTAATATAAATGTGCTTATGACGTCGGATAAAAAACATGTGAGCTGCTATCGGTGCGGCGACGCCCACTACCGCACGGAATGTCTGCACATTCGCAAAATTTGCAGTTACTGCAGAAAGGTCAGTCACCTAGCAAGGGTGTGTCAGTCGAGAGACGCTGGCAGCAACCACCGAGCATCCACTCAACAGTTCAAGAAAAATAACGCTAACAAGCAGGTTCGTGTGCATGCAGGTGACGACTCGCACCACAGCACACCCAAGTCAGTACAGCGCAGAGCCGTATCTTCATCTGATGAAGAAAGTGTCTACAACATGTGGAACTTGGTCCCAAGGCCCAGTGTTCCTGCACCTAAACTTTTCACGGTGCAGCTGGAAGTACAGGGGCGTCCATTCAGACTGAAACTCGACACCACTGGGGCGAGTGTGTCCATCATTGGAGAATGAACTTTGCGCCGTCAATTTCCGTCGCTACCTCGTCAACCATCCAAAGTCCAGCTCAGAAGTTACTCTGGTGACCTCAAGCCTGTGGCTGGTAAGGTGACTGTGTCAGCGAAGTACAACAATCACGTTCGAGTGCTTCCTCTGCTTATTGCTGAAGGTGATGTCGCTGATGTCTGTGCTTTGAGTGATGTCCAGCAACTAATTGACCAACACTCCATATTGTTTTCCGATAGTCTAGGAACATTTCAGGGCGTGTCAATTAAGCTGTCAGTCCAAGAGGGAGCAAAGCCACGGTTTTTTCAAGGCTCGTACAGTTCCGTTTGCACTAGTGGACAAGGTGTCTGAAGAGCTGTTGAGACTCAAGCGAGAAGACATCCTGGAGGCAGTCGTTTCATCTGAATGGGCTGCACCAATTGTGCCAGTGTTAAAGAAGGATGATAGCCTTCGCATTTGTGGGGATTACAAGGTGACTGTTAATCCGGTTGCTGTGGTTGATAAGTACCCAATCCCTAAAGCAGAACTATGGGCCAGGCTCTCGGGTGGAGTCAAGTTCACCGAACTTGATCTAAGGATGCTTACCAGCAATTAGTTTTGGACCCCACTTCAAGGAAGCTCACTACCATCAACACACCGAAGGGGCTATTCCAATACAAGAGGCTACCTTTCGGAGTCTCAGCAGCGCCATCCATTTTTTCAGCGAGAGATGGAGACTCTCCTTCAGGGCCTACATCACGCCGTGGTATATTTTGATGATACCCTGGTGACTGGCACGGATGTCAAAGATCACCTCAACAACCTTGGCAAGGTTTTCCAAAGAATGGAAGAAAGAGGACTCAAGCTGAAATGCAACAAGTGTAAGTTTATGATGGATAGTGTGGAGTACCTCGGTCACATCATTGACGTTGATGGGCTACACACGGCTCCATACAAGGTTGAAGCAGTCATAACGGCTCCTGTGCCAAGCAATGTAAAGGAGCTACAGAGTTTCCTAGGGCTGGTAAACTATTACAGAAGGTTTATGCCCAATAATTCTGCTCTATTTCATCCATTACATCAACTGCTGTCAGCTGGAACCTCGTGGTGCTGGAAGAAAGGACAAGAGGACGCAGTAGCTGAAGCCAAACGACTTCTCACTTCAGCCCCAGTCCTAGTACATTATGATCCCAAGCAAGAACTCGTAGTTGCTTGCGATGCTTCCCCTTTTGGGCTCGGAGCTTTGCTGTCCCAGCGTGATGCTCATGGTATGGAGCATCCGATTGCGTTTAGATCCAGGAGCCTACAGCCAGCCGAAAAAAACTATTGTCAACTGGACAGAGAAGCACTGGCACTCAATTTTGGTGTCACAAGGTTCCGGCAGTACCTTTGGGGAAGACATTTTGAAGCTGTCACTGACCACAAGCCGTTACTCGAACTGTTCGGTCATGACAATACCATTCCAGATCGCAGCTCTCCAAGAATTATACCGTGGGCCCTCAGGTTGTCTGCCTATGACTACAAACTGGTTTATCACCCAGGACAGACCATATGTCATGCGGACGGACTGAGCCGGTTGCCCTTGGAAACAAAGAATTTTGCGGTGGAAGCTCCTGCGGATGTATTTATGTTGGAAGGCAAATATCCATGCGTTTTGTTGTTCACAGCCATTGCCCAGGCATGAATCAAAGATCCTGTCTTGTCAAGGATCCGTGACAATTTGCTGTATGGTGGCCAGCTGCCCCAAGAGCCGGAATGGAGACATTACAAGAGTCGTGAAAATGAGCTCAGCGTGCAGGATGGTTTCATTCTTTGGCGAATGAGGGTGGTCATTCCCCCTTCACTTAGACGAGAAGTACTTGAACTCCTTTACGAGGGTCACCCTGGCATCGAAAAAATGAAAGCTCTTGCCCGAAGCCATGTGTGGTGGCCTGGTGTCGACGATGACGTCACAGACAGTGAAATACTGTGCGGTGTGCCAGGAATAGCAGCATGTGCGCCGACCAGTGCAGTCGACATCCTGGCCGTTGCCTGAAAGACCATGGTCACGTCTACATGTCGATTTCGGAGGCCCATTCAAGGGACGTTACTTCTTAGTCATTGTAGACGCCTACTCAAAATGGGTTGAGGTAATTCCAGTGACATCACCATCTTCTGATGCCACAATCAGCTGTCTACGAGCAGTTTTTGCCACTCATGGCATCCTTGACATTATTGTGTCAGACAATGGCACAGCGTTCACTAGTGTCACATTCCAGCAATTTTTGCATAGAAACCAAATCAGGGTGCCACCTTATCATCCTGCATCAAACGGTGCTGCCGAGCGCGTTGTTCAATTGGTCAATAACAAGCTGAAGTCGGCATTCGGTGACTTCCAGACCCAGATTCACCGAATGCTATTTCAGTACAGGACAACACCTCACAGCCTCACTGGTAGAACCCCAGCAGAACTACTTATGGGCAGGACACTACGAACACCACTTAAAGCCTTGTGCTCAGATCATCGAGGTGATGTCGTGTTGAAGCAACTAAAGCAGAAATTACACCAGGACAAAGGAGCACGTCACGCTCAGTTGCCCCAGCCTGGTTCGCACGTCCTCGTCAAAAATTTCAGACCAGACTTCATGGTTGCCAGCGACTGTTATTAGGCCAACAAGTTCGTCTTCCGTTCAGGTGGAAATCGCAAATGGGTCAAGCAGCGATCGGCATGGTGACCACCTCCGACCGGATGACCGTTCTCATCCTCCTTACTCTAGCCCACCAAGCAGTATGCTACCAACGCAGCCATCGCCTGATACACAGACTGAACAAGTGAGCAGTAAAGGATAACCAACGGATTTTGAAGCGGCGCCGGTACCCAATGCACAAACTTCACCTGACAGTCCTCAAGCCACTGCTTCTTCGCCGTTGCTACGCAGATCTCAACGTGTGAGGAAGCCAGTGTCGCGTTACTTACCCTAGAGACTGTCTGGGGTGGGGAAGTGTTACATATAGGACGCCGATTGATAGCGCCATTGCCCCCCCCCATAGCGCGAGCCTTGTGCACGAAATAAAGAGATGCAGGGCCGAGGCGAACCCTCAGAGCTTCACCGCCACGCCAGCAAGTATGGTTGTGCGTCTGATTTCTTCATGCTGAGATTGTAACAAGCTTATTCTCGCTTTCTCCCGCGCGCGTGGTGCGAACACCGGAGGGTTGAACAAAAAATGCGTTTGCAAAACGAAGGGGAGGGCCACAATATGGCGTCTTCACTTTTATCAAGCAGGAACAGAAGCCGAAACCAATACGAGAAAGTGATGTGCCCGTGTCCACCAAGGCTTCTGTCCGTACACCATTAACACACACCAACAGTACATTTGACGGGCGCCCCGGAGGAGTTTGATGCAGTCCAATAGATACAGCTTTCCCTCCTGAAGCCGCACTGCTTAGTTTTCCGTGCGATGATTAGAGGTTTAAGGAGCGGGTTGAAGGGCTGAAGAAGAGCGCCGAATCGGTGAAGGAGGGCGACGCCATGGGAAGCGGGAGGTACTGGCTGGGCCGAAGTTTGGCGGAGATGGTGAATGACGTGAATAAGGCGGATAACAGGGACGATGGTTAGGTACAGGGACAGAAAACTCATCCCGTTCATAATCGTCATAGCCACGCCTTTCGTCTTCTTGGCGACGTCGACAAAACCTTGAAATGTGGCCGCGGATGCCGCAATAGAAGCAGACTGGTTGAGGAGGGCGCCAGGAGATCTAAAATTGGGGCGATGCTCCCGGTGTGAGGGGACTTAGCGAACCCTACACTGCGGGCGGCTGTTGAAGAGATGTCTGAGCAGGTGGCACAATAGCGGCAATCTGAGTGTAAGTTGGCGGTGGCATGGGATGCGGGCTCGGGACTGGCGTGCACGTCATGGACGCCAGTTCCTTCCTCACGATGTTGCGTATACTACCACCAGGAAGTGTCGTACGGACCTCAATAGGGCATATCGAAGCTTGGGCATGCAATTCCTCTCGAATGAGAGAGCGGATTAGCGTACGTAGCTCACTGTCGTTGGTGGTCCTGAGATCAGGCATGTCAGGTTGCAAGCGTTTTGCCTGAAGCTCATCGAGGCGTTGACACATACTGATAATATCGACAACGGTGGAGGGGTTCCGAACCACGAGAGCACTGAATGCTACTGGGCCGCTTCCATTGAGTAGGTGGCGCACACGGTCATTATCCGCCATTGAGCTATTGACGTGGCGGCAGAGGGTGAGGGCGTCTTCTATGTAAGAAGTGTAGGACTCGCCGGTGTGCTAAACACGCTCAACAAGCTTCTTTGCGATATCTGAACGGACAGAAGGGTTCGCAAAAATCTGGCGTAGTTGACGTGTAAAGAACCAAGTTCCTCCCTCTTCGAGTCTAATATCACTAGACTATAAGCACATAACTCAAAGCGCTTGGTTGTAAAAATCAATAACGCGGTGTGCGTGAGGACACTCGAAGTGCCGCGAGCCCTAATGTTTCCGAAACCATTATTCCAAGGGGCAGCGCCGGAATAACCCCGAGATGTATTTTCAAATGAATCTCCGCGCTAACCATTTTTAGTTTCTATCGAATACACTTATTAGTAAGTGCTCAAACTAAACGTGCACAGGTGGTTCCAACACGTGCTATTGAGGAGCGCATTCGCAAGCTCTACGCTTACCCAAAGAATTTGCTGCTCATGGCTTGCACAATGTAACAACTACAACGCTGCTTTAGCCAATGTGGCACGCTATTCATGCCTAGTACCTATCTTTGAGCGGCGCTGACATGAATCCGGCGATGCATTCCTGGGCAAAGTTCTTGACCTCCTTTGTGCAGAAAGTTTCCTCGACGCTACCCATGAAGACGTGGGAAAATGTTTATCGGAACTTTGTTACTTAAGATACCAACTACAGAATATACATAAAGCTTGACATTGTTAAGCATTGCTGTATTCATTCTTGGGACACAGGTTAATTATTTTTAGTGAGCTGCTAGTGCGGGGACAATTCAAAGAATAGTTCAATATTATCTTGGTCAAGATTATCTATCTTAAGTTATACATTTATTATTTATTTATTTATTTATAGATACTGCGATCTGAAGTCAGATCATAGCAGGGTGGGTGTACATAGAAATATGGAAGCATGTAAACACATACACATGAAAGAAAACCTTGGCGTACGACAACACTTTCCTTAATAGCTTATATAAACTTTGTGCAGCATGACATTGATTGATGGAAAGGTTGAACCGCCGCGCAAGATGAAGAACTTACAGGAATAGATTATTCACATGCTTGAGATATACGATAGGTGTAGCACTGCTACTGATTGACCAGTATACCCGGTTAACGCTTCAGTTTGTCCAACCTTATTTTTTTATTATTGAGTAAGTACTTTGTTCTGGTTTTCCTCGACCAAAGAAAACATGAAACACAGATGGCTCGTGATGTATTCGGTGTCAAACTTGGCACGTTCGAAGGCACCCCGGTAAACTATAAACTTTTTGGTGATTCTCTTATGGGTGCATTGCTAAATGCGTAAGCCTTTCTATGATTACCCAACGAGAAATATGTCCGTCAGTCCATCCGTCCATCCGTCCTTCCCGTAAGACAAGGGCTTTCAAGATATGGGCCCGCGCGTCTCCCTTGAACGGGGAGCGGCGAAAACACAGTGCGAGGAGCTATCAGCAGTCGGAACTCACTGTCCGCTTCGTGGATCGCTTTGAAGATACGCTCCGCGCGACGGTGGTAGA
The DNA here is from genome assembly GCF_013339745.2 of Dermacentor silvarum. Classification (NCBI taxonomy): domain Eukaryota; kingdom Metazoa; phylum Arthropoda; class Arachnida; order Ixodida; family Ixodidae; genus Dermacentor; species Dermacentor silvarum. The sequence goes on along the minus strand of NC_051154.1, from coordinate 10,207,575 downwards.
GTACGTTTGATCGGTCCGTGCCGCCGCCGGAGTCCTTTAATCGTGGTTCATACGAGTTCAACACGGATGGACAAGGCGCTAAAGAGCGATAACGGCTTATGATGACCGGAACGTCATCAGCGCACCCGGCGCCGCCACCTGCAGTGCTTTGCTTGTGTTATCGATGCACCTTGCGTCGCCATTCGCACCAGTTCGTGTCGCCACAGCGCTGTCGTTTGTACTGTCCGGATCAAGTGTCACAACACTGATAAGGACACCGTACTGCGTAGAAATGAGCAAGTGGCACAATACTTACGCATACTAAGACAACTGTCAAAGGAGTTTCTGCGTGAATCTTTCAAAGCGGAGCTGTTTAAGCTTTTCGTTTCCCCGCGTAGCAATCAACAACCAATCAATAGCTAATCGATAATCGATTAATAACCAATAAATACCGGAAAATGCTGGGGATGACTTGGTAGTGCTTAACCTAGTACAAATACGTGGCCAAAATCTTGCGATAGCCAATCGATAGCCAATCAGTTGCTAATAGATAATCGATGAATAATCAATAAATTCCGGGAAAATGCTGGGGATTTCTTAGTAGTGCCTAGCCTAGCCCAAATACGTAGCCCCCCGCCCCCTTCCTACCGTCCCCCCGTAGCCTTGCCGCCCGGGCGGAGTAGAACGGCGTAAGCAAGGCAAACAGGAGGCAATCAATCAAGGCACACATGAGGAAAGAACAGCAAGACAGCTGTGATAGCACATATTAGAATAGATGCTTTAACTAATTCGCGTCATTTCCGAGAGCAATATCTAAGTGGCACGCCTTCATTCTCAGTTGGAATTTGTCTAAAATTAAATGGACCTTTTCAGAAACATTCAGCGCTGGGCTTTGCCCTGGTGGCGTGTTTTGGCGAGAGAGCGCGCGGGGCAGCTGCCGTCAATGCGAATGTGAAGGCGTCATGCGAATTTTTTTGTTCTTTTTTATTTTTTCGCCGTTTTGACTTATCTTTCGTGGTTGTCGGTTGCGAGCTGCTAGTGTGCGTACTGCGCAACCTCCGGCAAGCATTTTACGCTTATTTTACTGCCTTAAGCATGCCGCTGAAAAAGAAGATATCTGGCAGGCTAACGTGCTGTGCACCCTGAGAAATGTTTGATAGGCAACAACAACAACAACAACAACGAGAAGAGCTTAAGAAAATAGACGTCGCGGTAAGGGGCGTACATAGCTTCGCCGCATTTCTGTTGCGCAATATAGTGAAGCGTACATGGTGTATTGTTGGAGAAAATGAGAATCGCGGGCAGCCGATGTTGTATGCGAAAGTCCCTGGCACGCTCTGGCAACCCCAATCCACGGACCGCACCTGAGATCCTGTGCCATCCGCTTTATCATAATCTTAGGTCCAGAGGCCTCCATTGGCCGCTACTATATTTATCTGCGCGTGCCAAATGATCTCATAACAATGGATGTCTGCATTGCGGTGAAGCATAGATCAACCATTTTTAAACGCATTGCTAAAATTTTGCAAAATGATTCCATCTTATAGCCTGGATTGTTCATTGCAACACTTGGTGCTGTTACTTGCCTACTTTGTCAGGAAAAAACTGCGAATTTGTCTTCGTCTACATCTCGCAGATGCACCTCCGAGCAGTTATTGGAAGGAAATTTCGAAGGCAATGCTATGGCTTATTGTAGATGACGGAAGTGACATAGCCGGAGTGGTTTAGGCATCATTTAGACATATAAAGCTTTCGGCAATTGCTTTCCAGGTTTGTCAAGAAAAAAAAAAACTGCGAATTTGTCTTCCTCTGCGATACTCTCAGTTGGTATAATGTCTAAAACGTTCCTATAGATAATGTCACTTCCACCGTCTGCAAAACGGCAGAGATTTTCGAGATCTGATTTCATCAATTGCTCGGGGTGCATCTGAGAGGTGCAGACCAACACTAATTCGCAGTTTTTTCTTGGCAAACTAGGCAAGTAACAATGCCAAGTGTTACTTTGAACGATCCGGGTGAAAAAATGACATTCTTCTGCAACATTCAAGCAAGAACGAAGCTGCGGTAAGTGCGAAATGAATTTTCTACAATTTTAACGGAAAAGCGCATGTCCTTGTATAAGCCCTTTGCCGACGGTGCTCCCAGTAACAAACAGCGTAAAAACGTGCTCAATCACATGAATTTTCGACTCTTGAAGCGCGATGAGGGACAATTTGTACTTATGAGAAAACTTCAGGGGGCTTGCGCAGCATTTGCTCATCTAAAACAGCAAGAAAACGCTTGATGTTGCTTGCGCCCTTCATCACGTCCACGCAAATACCTGGCTGTAACTGACGATAGTGGAGCCGGCGCGCTTTCATCGGGGTTATTCAGCGGGCTGCCGCTACGGGCGCACGTTACTTTCTGAAAAGGTCCATTATGGGATTTTGCGTGCCAGAATTGCGGTCTGATAATGAGGCACGCTGTAGTGGAGAACTCCAAAATAATTTTGATTACCTGGTGCTCTTTAACGTGCTCCTAATGCATGCTACACGAGCTTTTTTGCATGCCGCCTTCATTGGAATGCGGCCGCCGTGGCAGGGATTGAACCCGTGACATCGGGCTCAGCAGCTCAGTGCTGTAGCCACGGACCGCGCGGTGGCTAGACGTCCTTACTTTCTGCGAAGACACGCGTGAATTGTCACGTGTAACTCTCCTTGCATGTTACTTATTTTATGCTAGTAGTCTCGTATCTGCAAAGGGACAATGCGTGTCTTTGTATGTATGTATGCGTGTCTTTGAGTGTATGTTCTTTTATTTATTTTTTTGTGGGGGTGGGGGGAGCAGGTAGGATTGAAGGGCAGGTCTTAAGTAGCTCATGGCAAAAGGGCTTAATAATCAGAGAAAAATAAAGCTGTCTATAGAAAAAAACGTGCACAATGCCCACCCTCTTCTGTGCGGGTTCCAATAGTGTCGAGCTGTGTTAGAGTTCAACCGATTTTCGAGAGCGCCGCAGTTGTTATTCAGCGCCAAAGAAGCTTCACCCTTGCAAATACCCTGCAAGTCAGTCACTTCATGCTTTAATACACTTGCTCTATTCAATGGACTTTATTCAATGGACCACCGACCATCTACTAGAAAAATTGTGCTTGAGGTGGGCTGACGACTCTTGCTATAGCCGCCTACACTAATGACAAAGATTGCTACGGTAGGTACGTAGGTAAGAACTTTATTTTTGTCCGGCAAGTTAAAAGGGGGGGCTTCACTCTGCCTAGGTGCCTGCCACAAGCCCTTAGGTTCTGGCGGCGTCGTCGGCCCGCTGGACTGCCCACAGTTGATCTTCTGGGGCACGACGCACGGTTTTTTCCTTTTTTGATTGTCACAACACGGTTTCTTTGAAAAAGGTCAAAAGCAAAGCTAAGGGCGTTTGTCGCAGATTAAAATTGGAATTTATTCTAAAGCGCATGTCTAATGCACGAAATGATTGTCTTGAAGTCTTTTTCACTGCGAAAACGCATAAAGTTGATATGCGTTTTAGGCTTATCATTTCAGTAAATGGTACCTGGCAAAAATGTGTCGCTCTTGCAGAAAAACCTAAATTGTTTAAAAGTGGATGATCCGTTTCTTGTAAAAAACTCTGATGCAGTACAGCAATTTGTCAGCTCACGGTGCAATGAAAGCCTGTTTGCATTTCAATTGACGTTAAGGACCTTTATTATTCTATACCACATGACTCACTGCATTGATGAATGCATTAATGTATTTGGCCCTTTTAAGTTCCAGACTCAGACTGGCATCAGTGTCGGCGGCTTTTTAGAATGACTTTGCTTTAACTTCAGTCGACGTACATCTATTGGCATGGTGAAGCTCACCTTCAAAAAGAAGGCATGTGCATTGGATCATGCATCGCTACCATCATCAGTGATTTGTTTTTAGCAAAACTTGACAGATCTGTTTAGTATGCGTTCATTAGCACTAACGTGTTAGCTGCTTTTAGATAAGTTGACGACTTTTTAATTTTTTTAAAATTTTACTTAACACTGATGCGAGCTCGTACATTCTGGACACAGTGAGCAAATGGTTTAGACCACTTGAACTAACCCATGAATTTTCCGAGAATGATGTAATAAGGTTCGCTGATGTCAAGCTATTTTTGCACGAAGAGCGTTCCTGCTGGATGTACTACCCACGCGGTAACAAGCCTCTTCTTCCGTTTAACACCGCCTATTCAAAACTTATAAAACGTGGCATTGTTAGTTCATGTTTCAGTAATTCCCCAAGGAAATACTGCGAACACAAAATGACCGACAGTTTTTGTGAGCAATGTGAGAGGTTAACTTCGGCAGGCTACCCAATCCTTGTGCAGGTCTCTGTTGCTGAAGGCCTGCTGCGCAGATTTTTGTCAGAGGTAAATCCAGATAGACTAACTCGGGATATGCAAAAAATTGCAGTAATTCCGTACATGCATAGAATCGCGCATAATCTGAAAAAGATCGCTGAGCGTGTAAACGTTAAAGTTGTGTTCTCTGCCCCGGAAAAACTAGGTAACCTATGCAAAATGACCGTCCCAGCATCCAGGCCCAAACGAGAGTGCCGTATCACACATCAAAAGAAACATATAGATTGCGCAGGCAACGTCGTTTACCGGATTCCCATGTATTGTGGCAAATATTATATCGGACAGACGGGTCGCTGCATAAATGCAAGGCTGAAGGAACGCAAGTACAATGTAGACCGCGCAAAACAGGGATGGCTTTCTGCCCACTGCTGCGCATGTGCATGCAGGCCAAGATTTAAAAAATGTAGTATCGTCGCGAAACACAGAGACCGTGTTACACGGGATATAATCGAAGCGGGAGAAATTCTATAGATACGGTTGAGTGATGGTTGCGTCAGTACCCCCTCTGTCGCTCTCACCGACAAGGAGATCAGATACATCGGTCTGTCACCACGTTGAATTTTGTGTGGCTTTGTCATGGCGTTCTGCGCATGGTTGGTGTGTTATTGTATGAATGTATAAATAGCGATGCTTTCTGAAAAGAAAATAAACTGTTGGAAGTTCAGCGCTCTGTTCTCTCTTCTGTTCCCTCTGGTGGCCTTGCGCTGTTAACGTACCTTGAAGCATGTTTTACCAACAAGCGCAATCTTACACCCTTCTTAAAAGCATACCAACGCGCCCGGAAGCTTTCGCTAGAGGTTGTACGTCTCCCCGTGGCTACACCTCAGCCATTGGAATTCCCACAGCATACGCTCAGGAGTTGCTCTTGAGCCGCATGACTTGCATTCGTTTGTCTTGTATATATTTGCATATGGTATATTTCGCATTACTGGATTACAGTATGTCCTTGTTTGTAACTGCCGCCTATGGTGGATGGCACGAATAGAGCATAACTAAAGACAAGGAGTCCAGCCCAACTTTTGTAAGCCTAGTATTGCAGAGGACGCCTGGGTGAATACGTGCTCACTGTGTATGTGCGCTACAGTTTCAAGCCCGAGTTTCTTGGGTTTGTTTACCTCCGCGATGACGAGCAGTAACAAAATGAGCTGGTTTGAATGCAACACAACTGGCGGTTTCGTTCAATTCTATGCTACTCTTAACTACTGCGATGCGTAATCACCGACCTTTGCGATTAAGAAGGTGGCTCACTACTCCAAGCATAAAACGCGTAAGCAGAAATTACTGTGGAATAAAATTCGCACAGTATCCTTGTGTGATCCCAGTCTGCGTCCATAAACAACAAAAATACAAGACGTTTAATCTACAAGACACAATGTACAGTCAACCACAAAAGTTTGCGGACCACGCGAGCGCGTGCCAGACTACCTATCCGCGCCACCTAGCGGTACGCCACCTAGCGGCGACAGGGGCGCTCTCCCGGATATGAGCCCTCTTGGTACTCGCCTGCCTGTTAATTTTTTATTCCCGTGCATGACATTGTTAGTTCGTTGTGTTGACGCAGAGCGCTCTCTGCGATAAGACCGCCACATATCTGGCTTGATAGCAGTATCGGAGCAATCACTGCAACCTTTGTCGACTGGTGTGCCAGTGGGTAGATAAGTTTCACGAAGCGCTGCGAAGATTTTTTTACGCGACGTTTACTGGCGCACTTTGGTTGGCAGCATCTTGGTCCAATGAGTGTTGCTGCTTCTGCGTCTTGAGAGAAAGGGTAGGGAGGTGTTTCACTGTCATCAAAAATAAAGAAAAAGCGGATGCATAGGACATTTTCTTTCACACATAGGCGCATCTTCGCATCAGTCGCTGAAAACGTAGTAGACTTGCTTCAGGCCACGTGGTGATTGCCTATTTGGAAAGATGCCGCTGCGTGTTCCACTTGACGAAAGAAGGCACATTGTGCGTTTATTTATAGAGGGAATACCTCAGCGCGAAATCTGCCGCCGAACCAACAGGAGCCGGACTGCCGTGAATAGGATTATTCAAGCTTTCCGCGTCGATGACAGATTCACAGATATGGAGCGCAGTGGGCGTCCAAGGGCCACGACTGAGGAAGAGGACCGCCTGATTACGGCCGCCATCGTGGCTGATCCTTTTCAAAGTGCAGAGGATATCCGAGAAGCGCTCTCACTCACGGTATCCTCTGAGACTGTAAGAAGAAGGCTGAGTGAGCTTGGCCTGCAGTCTTTCGTAGCAGCACAGAAGCCCTGCCTCTCAGACAGCCAGCTACAAGAACGACTCATGTTCGCTACAGCAATGAAAGATTGGACAACAGAGAAATGGGGCGATGTCATCTTTAGCGACGAGTCAACTTTTTCCACGCGCTGGGACCAACGGAAGCGGGTTTGGCGTCCACTAAACTGCAGGTGTGTTTACAGTGTATTGGCAGTTAATTCACGAAGCTAATTCTGCATCACAACATGTTTCACGTAAAACGAGCTTTTGGACATTACGAGATTTTTCTGTAGTGGTATTATGTTGAAAACATTAACGATTGTTTCATAGTACTACTTACTCTGAAGCTAATTAAAAGCTGCCAGTGGGTCTTTCAGTACTATCTAATGATGTTTGCACGTTTTCTATTGCAACTCTATAACAGCATTATAAAGTTCATACGCAAGAGGAATCACAACATTTTTAGACGCGCCGCTGGAACCCAATTGTATGCTATTTCTTACAGATATCTGCCTAATTACACACAGAGTGTTCTATCCAGTGGACGGTGTTCCGTGAGCGTGTGGGGAGCAATCAGCAAAGATGGCCTTGGTCCCCTTGTGCGTCTGGAAGGGCCCTTCACTGCGTCACGGTACTGCGACGTCATCACTAGACACCTCGTTCCGTATGCGCTGGACGGTCCCTTCAGCGACGGCTGCTATTTTTTTCAACACGACCGCAGCCCGATCCATAAAGCACGTATCGTCCAGTCATTGCTAGAAGAACATGCTGTTTGCCAGCTTGAGTGGCCTCCATGTGGCGCCGACTTGAATCCCATAGAAAATGTCTGGGGCATGTTGAAGAAACGGCTGTCCACACGAGCCAACCGCGGCCGCACGGCCGATACGCTGTGGCAAGCGATCGCACAAGAATGGGAAAGCCTGCGCGGTCGACCGGAGATTACTGAATCTTTGTACGAGTCGATGCCCACACGCATCAATAAGGTGCTAGAAAACGGCGGACATTTCACTTCCTACTAGATCATTGAGAGACCTATGTTTCATGACACTTCTGTAAATGTCTTGTGAATAAATTCATCCCCTTCAGACACGAATTATGATGCACTGTCTGCAAATGCGTCAAATGCGCATGGCATCATTTCAAGACGCTCACTATTACATTCCAAGAATGAAGACGAAGCAATGTGCTGTTTTGTGCGAGTTTCAGTAAAAAAAATTAATTAGCGTATAACTCATTATCTAATTATTCTGAAATCCGTCAGCTTCAATGCTTGCATAAAAAGAATCAACTATTAGGCCCGAAACGCATGCACACTTGCTTTTTCGGTTGTATTCGTGTCGACCGGAGAAAAAAAATACTCTTGACGTTGGTCTTGGAACGCGGCACGTCGAACGATTGTCTAACATGGTAGTGTCTCCAGCAAAGTGATCATCTGCAGCAATACGCAGGACAATGAAGTTAACTGACCGCTAGTTGTCCCATCAGGAAGCGGACACGAATGTGCACACTGAGTTTTAGGTCATATGAAGAAACACGTGGCGTGGAACGCGCCTCCGAAGTTCGAGTCCCCAAACGAGGACGCCGTGTCTCAAAGGGTTATAAAAAGAGTCATCGCACCCGATTATTTCTTATTTTTCTAAATGTAACCACTATAGCAGCGCGGTGGTTCGGGCTTTGCGCAGCAAAACCTGGGCGCAGGCGATCAAATCCCGGCCGCTACTGTCACTTAGCGATGGGGGAGGAACGGAAAAATTCTGCCTACTGACTAAGCATCTGTGTCCCATGGCTGCCTCACCGCTCACTCACGCACTCACGAAAAAAAAAAACAAAAAAAAAACAGCGTGGCTACGCGAAAATAGAACTGATAACAGCCGAAGAATACGCTGTCTGATTACTTGTACTGATATTCTGCTCTCAAAATATAAGCAAGTAGCCCTGGCTAACAAAGAGCGCGTCACGTTGAAAGAGATAGGTAGAAAATATTTGCGTACAGTGCGAAAATAGACAGGCCATAGATTTAAGGAGGGATGCGTCTTCAACGTAGCGCTGCTGTTGATCGCTGGTGACGTGGCGGAAGTGTCGCGAAGAGGCTCTTGGCCACGCGCTCGCGTGGTCCGCAAACTTTTGTGGTTGACTGTACAATGTGCGTACATTTTCGCCCTGGAAACGTCCGATACGGCAGCACTTATTGCCGGAACTTTGCGCGTGACAAACGTTGAGGCAGTCAGCCACGCGTCCTCTCATCAACAGCAATTGCAGCCATGGTGGAGAAGCCACGCAATGGTCGCGTGCGAGAAGATAACCGGGGCCAGCCGCACGCAAGGCCGAACGGGAAAGGCGGCGTGCACTGCATCGCCGCCCATCGATCGCACCGCGCTTGCTGCAGTGTCAACCTCGCCAAAAGGGGCGCCGCGCAAAAAGAACGCGTCGCTCCGTCATTTGCTCCACGTCACGGCAAGCCACATCGTCAGTGACGTTTACTCATGAAACTAAAATAAATCAAGCTAGCTTTGGACAAAGAGAGAAATTATATACAGAATGAAATTTCGTGTTAATACTACCGCGTAGCAAAATTGGATTTTTGTTCTTTTCTTTGCTAAAGCACTGCTCTTGTCGCATTTGTTGCTGTACTCGGTTTTTCTATTTCGAACATTGCAACGAATATCCCAGTAATGTCCTATGGGGAATGAGGGTACTGTAAAATATAATACAAGACAATGAATCAGAGTGATCAACACTGTGGAAACATTCAACGCTGATAAGGTTTCACTGGAAAGGTGATCCCTTTTGCCACATATTTTGAGGACGTACTTCTGGAAACTAGTGCTAATGGCAAACGATTTCTGTTAAATGAATATGTATTCATTACTGATCGCTTTCAATTCTGCTCTTGGAACATATGCACCCTAAAGTAACTAATGATGTCCGTCTCTTCATATATTCCAGCTGATGCAATATAATTCTGCAATTTATGTCCGGTAGGCAGGCAGGCAATGATCGAACTTTATGTTAGGTCCTGAGGAGCGACTCCGAGAACCCCTTACGGGGTAGGAGCCACCGCGGGCCGCTCCCACGTCGGGACGGGCAGGCCATGCCTGACCGCCGCGTCGCGGGCCCTCTGGACAGGTCAGGTGATTTGTAACAAATTTGTTTACATTAAAAATTACATTGTACAGACAAACGTACACACAAAATAGAAACCCTCTTTGGTACACGTGAAATAGATACGGGATAATCATGTTGCACATATATGCACAAAATATTAGCACTTTATTAACGTTATCAGCGGACTACAATGAATATCATTATTATAAAATTTAAAAGAAAAAAAAAAGACACAACTATAGGCGAACAGGATAATAAAAAGTATTCATACATAATCATGAAGCTATACGCTATAATTCCATCAAGCAAACAACACTTTAATTTGATGCAATACAGACACACAAATGTAGCTAAACAGGGGATGTCTAAGTAGGCGACTGTTTGGTATCACTCCCAATGACAGTGTTACAACACTGTTGTACCGAGTTCCTGGCTTTGATAGGATTAAATAAATATTTGATAGGATAGGATTAAATTTTCCGGTTAATTTGATGTTTGCTTTCAGGAAAACGTGACAGCTGAACCCTCGAGAAAGGATAGTGTCAGTGGTTTTTTTCGCAGAGATATGCAGACAGTTCGCGTGAATTTCCGTTAAACTAAGACTTTTTTTTAAAAGATTTTGCGAGTTCTGAAAATAACGCTGTATCAGGTTAGATACTGGTTATTCTGCAGTCTACTTCAGCTGTGTCATGTATGCGATAGCGCCACGTGTTCTTGATAAGAGCGGCCAGCTAAGCCGCCCAGTAATCATGTGACCCGACTGCGATAACTATAAAGCTGGCATGTCTCGGCTGCCTCCCCTCTCACTGTTCCCTTGCTTTTGTACCGTCGTACTTGCGGCACTATGTAGCAATAAAGTGCTTGCTACTGTTCTACGTTTGTCTCCGGGCTTTGGACGTAACATCTGGCGACGAGTTGCTTCTAACCTGCAGCGGCGCTGGCATAACGCAAGAAAGGTTCTACCCTGTTTGAAGTTCCTGGGGCTGTCGCTGCCACATTGCGAGCTACCGGAACAGCAGGGATGGCAGATCCAGTAACGCAAGTGGTGGGAAGAATTGGCCGCATGGAGCCTTTTGACGACTCCGCAAGCGACTGGACTTCATACGACGAGCGGTTGACATCGTTTCTACACTTCAGCAAAGTACCGGAGGCAGACAAGGTTCACGCGTTCCTGAGCCTAATAGGGGCGAAGACGTACGCCCTTCTCAAGTCACTTACCGCCCCTGACCTTCCATCAAGCAAGTCTTACGATACCCTCAGGAAATTGCTTGGCGACCATCTGGCACCGAAGCCTTCAGTAATTGGTGAGAGAGCCAAGTTTTATCGACGGTCTCAGCTCGAGACTGAATCCATTGCCGAATTTGTCGCGGAACTACGCTCCCTCTCGAGTTCGTGCGAGTTCGAGAATTTTTTAGACGAGGCACTGAGGGACAGATTCGTTTGCGGGTTACGAAGGGAATATATTCAGCGAGTGCTATTTGCTGAAGACAAGAAGTTAACATTTCAGAAGGCTGTTGAAGCTTTAGCGATGGATTCCGCAACAAAAAGTGCAGCAGAAGTACATGGTTCAACGAGCGTCTCTAACGTAAATCACGTAACTGCACAAAAGCAAGGGCAGAAAGCAGCTGCAGTAAACGAGGGCAGCGAAAAGAAAGCGTCAAAAATGTGTTGGCGGTGTGGCTCTTTTAAGCACGTGAGCAAAAACTGCAGACATGCGTCAGCGACGTGTTTCGGCTGTGGCAAGAAAGGGCATATTCAGCGTATATGTCGTTCTGATAAGAACGCAAAGTTGTCTCACGCGCGAGCCCACAACATGGAAAGTTCTTGACTGTGCCACAGAAGTGATGCTAAACGGCATGACGTGCTCGGCAAAAGATGCCATAATCGTACGCCTGCTGATAAACAAGACTCCGCTTGAAATGGAATTGGATACGGGAGCGGCGGTATCCGTAATTTCTCGCAGGCAACAGCAAAAGTTGTTTCCCTCTTTGAAGTTGCGCATGACAAAATTGCGCCTACGCACTTACACAGGTGCATTAGTCGAACCAGCAGGAGTGGCTGAAGTTGTTGTTGAACATAATGGGCAAAGTGTTCCATTACCCTTGTATGTCACTGAGCAGGGAGGACCGCCACTTCTGGGCCGAGAGTGGTTACAGCACGTGCGGCTTGACTGGAACGCTGTATTTTCCTGCAACAAGCTATGCTCGGCACGGGAGCCGACGAACACAGTTGACCACACACCAAGGCTGCCTCTTGTGGGGAATGCGTGTTGTGGTGCCTGCAAAGCTGAGATCTCTGGTTCTACAAGAACTTCACGACGGTCATCCAGGTATTGTGCGATCCAAAGAGTTGGCCCGCAGCTCTATGTTTGGTGGCCTTCAATTGACGCGGATCTTGAGTCTCACGTCAAAGGATGCAAACCTTGCCAGGAGCAGCGTAGTGCCCCTAACAGTGCTCCTTTGCACCCATGGTCGTGGCCAACATCCCCCTGGAAGCGAATACACATCGATTTTGCTGGGCCCTTCCGGCAGCACATGTTCTTAGTTGTGGTGGATGCGTATTCTAAATGGCCGGAGGTGTGCATCATGAAAAACACAACTAGCACGGCAACCATTGATCGTCTTCGCGAAATGTTTAGCCGCTTCGGTTATCCGGCAACAATCGTGTCGGACAACGGGCCACAATTTAAGTCTGCCGAGTTCCAGACGTTTGTTCGAGAGATAGGAGCGCGCCACGTCACAACAGCGCCTTATCACCCAAGTTCGAATGGCTTGGCAGAACGTTTCGTTCAGTCCCTAAAGACTGCCATGAAGAAAGATTTTAGCACTGGAAACCTGCAGGCCAGCCTTAACAGCTTCTTACTTGCTTATCGGAATACACCCCACGCTACGACAAAAGAAGCGCCGGCTAACCTTATGTTCGGTCGCCGTCTTCGTTCCAAACTGGACATTCTCAAGCCAGAAGTAGAGGAATTAGTTCGCCACCAACAATTTAGTCAGTCCAGCCAAGGCAGCTTCAACGCTCGACAGTTTGCTGTAGGAGACTGTGTTCTTGTTCGAAATTACAGGGGACCACCTAGATGGCTTCCGGGTACTGTGGTACGGCAGAAAGGACCCGTTTCGTATGCCGTCAAGGTACGCACGCCAAGGGGCCTGGCCATGTGGCATCGTCACCAAGATCAGCTTCTCCTGGGTGCAGCTGACGTCTCCAAGGGTGAGGAGAACAAGGACACCTTCTGGGAGTTCTCGGACGCCACTGCGGAGACGCCTACGGCAGCGCCCGCAGCCTCGGAGGCAGCACCACCAGTACGAAGATACCCCGTACGCAATCGACGAGCGCCAGATCGCTACACGCCATCTTAATTTTGATAAACGGTAGCTCCCCACAATTAAGCGGGAGGAAATGTCATGTATGCGATAGCGCCACGTGTTCTTGATAAGAGCGGCCAGCTAAGCCGCCCAGTAATCATGTGACCCGACTGCGATAACTATAAAGCTGGCATGTCTCGGCTGCCTCCCCTCTCACTGTTCACTTGCTTTTGTACCGTCGTACTTGCGGCACTATGTAGCAATAAAGTGCTTGCTACTGTTCTACGTTTGGACGTAACAAGCTGATTTTTAGAAATCGGCGGATGGTTGTTGCCACACGCACGTGGAGAGTACCGCGCCTTAGAAATGGGCTGAGCAGATTGCTTTTAGTAATGGTGTACTCTATAGATTTCTTTTCTCTTCGACGTATTATGTAAGGGTATATCTAAGGCTGTGCGTGTCTCGCATGTGTATTTAGAAGACGGCAGCATTCGAGTTTCATTTAGTGCGTGGAAGTACTTATAAATAAGCGCGAATCTTCTAGTAGTCTTGAACGCGTCATTTGCGCAAGTTTTTTGTTTTTGTTTTTTTTTTTAATGCGCGAGTCGCACGCAAGAATTTTGACCGCGAAATGAAAGCGAGTCTGATAGTACATCCGTAAGGTCAACGAGGCTCTCAGTGGCACTATTATGTGCGTTAATAACGGATGTAGAGTACGGTCACATGACATTTCAATTATCAATTATTTAGGGTCATTCTGCAGTTAAGTTGGAGGATTTTGATGTTATATGCATAGACGTGTAGTGCTCTGTTCAATAATTTTTTTGTTCCTAATGCGCGAGTCGCACGCAAGAGTTTTGACCACAAAGTGAGAGCGAGTCTGATAGTACATCCGTGAAGTCAACGAGGCTGTAGCGGATGTAGAGTAGCGGATGGATAACGGATGTAGAGTACGAACAGACAGATCATGGCGTTTGTGCCGCATATGCATATGATATTTCAATGACCCTTTTATTTAGGGTAATATTCTGTTCGATTTTTTAGTATAGTAATCTGAAGATCGTAAGTCCGAATCTTCTTCCAGCACACTACATTTTCAGGCATGAAGTGGCGCCTGGCACCGGCAAAAAAAAAATATCGTCGAGAGCTAGGGGGGCTATACTAGTGAAGGTGCAACCATATTAGGAAGGCCCACTAAGCTTCAACAAAGTCCCTCTCTCACCACAACAGGAATTGGCCTCCCTGGTGCAGTATTCGGCCGCTACCTCCCTAATGACTCCTAGAATTTACCCATGGCCCTCAGTCCCCAGCGGCTGCGAAGCACCTGACCAAGGCGGTGGTCAGACCTGCGACGCGGCAGAGGGCGCTAAGAATCTTTGGGTCCGGACCGCCCACCAATGGAAACTGAACCTGGCAACGTTCAACACGCGCACCCTATCGAGTGAGGCTAGCTTAGCAGGGCTGTTTGAAGAATTATCAGGTATTGCCTGGGATATTATTGGCCTTAGTGAGGTGAGAACTGGTGAGGCTCATACAGTGCTGACTAACGGCCACGTCCTCTGCTACAGAGGTCTTCCAGATAAGAGAGAATCCGGGATAGAATTTCTAGTTCATAAGGACATAGCAGGCAACATTGATGAATTCTACAGCATTAATGAAAGGGTAGCAGTCCTCGTAATAAAGCCGAATAGGAGGTATATAATGAAGGTTGCACTAGCCTAGGCCCCAACCTCCAGTCACGATGATGAAGAAATAGAACAGTTTTATGAAGATGTTGAATTATCAATGAGAATGGTGCAAACTCAGTATACTTTAGTCATGGGCGACGTCAATGCAAAAGTTGGGGAAAAAGCAGGCTGGTGAGCAAGCAATTGGCGACTACGGCATCGATTCTAAGAACAGAAGAGGAGACATGTTGGTAGAATTCGCGGAAAGAAATAGGTTCCGAATAATGAATGTCTTCTTCAGGAAGCGCAGGAACAGGAAGTGGACCTGGAAAAGCCCTAATGGAAAAAAACCGGCAGATCCCACGCCCTGTGTGGGAATCGATATTATGCAAAACAGTGTGCGGGGAGCCTACCAAGTTGACGAAACGACCATGAGAGCACTAAGACGCAGGCGGCTTTTTCATGACCTTCATGACACGCACGTCTTGACATTCCTGTCATGAGTCCTCAGGAGTCCCATTACCTACGCCTAAGAGACCTTAGGGCGAAAGCCTTAGTCATACTCGTGACTATGATTTCTACCACCATCCTTTAGTGTTTTCTTCACTTAGTACCCACGTCCAAACCAATTTGAGAGTTTTTGAGTGTTAATAATTATTCGCTGAGTCATTGATGTTTTTTCTGAGTCATGCTGATGACTATGACTTCTACCATTATCCATTAGTGTTTTCCTCACTTAGTACCCACGTCAGAAGCCATTTGAGTGCTTTTTGAGTGTTAGTCTTTTTTTCACTGAGTGATTGGCATTTTTGCTGAGTCATGCTCATGACTATGACTTCTACCAGCATTCTGTAGCGTTTCCTTCACTTAGTACCCACGTCAGAAGCCATTTGAGTGGTTTTGAGTGTTATTGTTTATTTACTGAGTCATTGACGTTTTTTCTGAGTCATCCTCGTGGCTAGACTTCTACCACCATTCATTAGTGTTTTCTTCACTTAGTATCGACTTCCGAATCCATTTCAGTGGTTTTTTAGTGTTATTTTTGCGCTGACTCATTGTCATTTTTGTTGAGTCATGCTCATGACTATGATTTCTACCATTATCCTTTAGTGTTTTCTTCACTTAGTACCCACGTCAAAAGCCATTTGAGTGGTTTTTAGTGTTAATGTTTATTCGCTGAGTCATTGACGTTTCTTTTAGTCATGCTCATGACTATGACTTCTACTACCATCCTTTAGTGTTTCCTTCACTTAGTATCGACGTCCGAACCCATTTCAGTGGTTTTTGGGTGTTAATTTTTTTTCGCTGAGTCATTGTCATTTTTGCTGAGTCATGCTCATGACTATCATTTCTACCAGCATCATGTAGTGTTTCCTTCACTTAGTACCCACGTCCGAACCCATTTCAGTGGTTTTTGAGTGTTAATCTTTTTGCTGGGTCATTGTCATGACCTACATGACACGCATCTCATGACATTTATGTCATGACCTATCACCTATGTTCGTCATACACTCCTGTCATACTATACCAATTTTGGTAGCTACCAAGTTAACGAAACGACCATGAGAGCACCAAGACGTAGGCGGTTGTTTCATGACCTACATGACACGCATGCCATGACAAGTCATTTACGTTCTTCATATACTCTTGTCATAGTATGTCAATTTTGGTACATACCAAGTTAACGAAACGAGCATGAGAGCACAAAGTCGTAGGCGGCTAGATAGATACGGTCAAAGTAGCAAATGTTCGCTAAGAAATGCTTCGCATTTAAAACCAGGAATGAAATAGATTTCATACTCTCTGCCGATTCAGTATAGTGCAGGATGCAGAAGTGTTAGGCATGGCAGAGTGCCGCAACCATAGGCTAGAGAGGTCTAGGATTTCTCAATTTGAAGAGAGAAAGAATAAAGTTAGGCATAAAAAAACAGGCCAACCTAGACACGGTAAGGGTAAAAACAGACCAATTCAGGCTGGTGCTCGCAAACAAATGTGCAGCTTTAGAACAGGAAGATAAAGCCTAACTAGGGTGACCTGAGAAGCAGCAATTGAAGTGGGAGGTAAGGCACCAAGGCAGCCAGTAGGTAAGCTCTCCCAAGTAACAAAAAAAAACCTAATAAAGAAACGGCAAAACATGGAAGTGTCAAACTCGAGAGATCAGATAGAATTCGCTAAACTGTCGAAACTGATCAACAAGAAGAATGTAAGGGATATCTGAAATTATAATGTGGAAAAGATTGAGGAAGCAGTAAAATATGGACGCAGCATGTAATCAGTGACAAGAAAACTAGGCATACGACCAGACAAAATGTATGCACTGAAAGATAAGCAGGGTAATATCATCAGCAATTTCGATGACATAGTAAAAACACCGGAAGAATTCTATACAGAGATGTACAGTGCCCAGAGCAGCCAAGCTACTTTCAGTCGAAGTAGTGATTAACCGAATACAGAGGCTCCTTCTATAACTAGCGATGAAGTTAGAATGGCCTTGAAAGACATGACCAGGGGAAAGGCTGCTGCAGAAGATGAAATAACAGTAGATTTAATCAAAGATGGAGGAGATATCATACTTGAAAAGCTTGCGGCTATACGCAATGTCTCACGACATCAATTATACTAGAAAGCTGGAAGAACGCCAACAATATACTCATCCATAAGAAGGGAGACATTAAAAAACTGAAGAATTATAGACACATTAGCTTGCTTTTAGTAATGTATAAAATATTCACCAAGGTAATTACAAATAGAATCAGGGCAACACTTGACTTCAGCCAACCAAGAGAACAGGCTGGCTTCAGAAGGGATATTCTACGATGAATCATATCCATGTCATCAACGAGATAATAAAGAAATCTGCGAAGTACAATCAACCTCTCTATATGGCTTTCATAAATTATGGAAAGGCATTTGATTCAGCAGAGATACCAGCAGTCATAGAGGCATTGCGTAATCAAGGAGTACAGGAGGCATACGTGAATATCTTAGCAAATATCTACAAGGATTCCACAGCTACCTTGGTTCTCCACAAGAAAAGTAGAAAGTTACCTATCAAGAAAGGGGTCAGGCAAGGAGACACAATCTCTCCAATGCTATTCACTGCATGCTTATAAGAAGTATTCAAGCTCTTAGATTGGAAAGGCTTAGGAGTGAGGATCAACGGCGAATATCTCAGCAACCTTCGGTTTGCAGATGACATTGTCCTATTCAGCAACAATGGGGACGAATTACAGAAAATGATCTGGGACCTTAACCGAGAAAGTGTAAGAGTGGGGTTGAAGATTAATATGCAGAAGACAAAGATAATGTTCATTAGCCTGGCAAGGGAACAAGAATTCAGGATCGCCAGTCAGCAGTCAGCCTCTAGAGTCTGTAAAGGAGGGCGTTTATCTAGGTCAATTACTCACAGGGGAACCTGATCATGAGAAAGAAACTTATAGAAGAATAAAATTGGGCTGGAGTACATACGACAGGCATTACCAAATCCTGACTGGGAGATTACCACTGTCGTTGAAAAGAAAAGTGTACAATCATTGCATTCTACTGGTGCTAATATATGGGGCAGAAACTTGAAGCTTAACAAAGAAGCTCGAGAACAAGTTAAGGACTGTGCAAAGAGCGATGGAACGAAAAATGTTGGGACTAAGGTTAAGAGACAGGAAGAGGCCGGTGTGGATCAGAGAACAAACGGAGATAGCCGATATTCTAGTTGACATGAAGCGGAAAAAGTGCAGCTGGGCAGGCCATGTAATGCGTAGGATGGATAACCGTTGGACCATTAGGGTTACAGAATGGATACCAAGAGAAGGGAAGCGCAGTCGAGGACGGCAGAAAATTAGGTGGAGTGATGAAGTTAGGAAATTCGCAGGCGCAAGTTGGAATCAGCTAGCGTAAGACAGGGCTATTTGGAGATCGCAGGGAGAGGCCTGCGTCCTGCAGTGGACAAAAATATAGGCTGATGATGATGATGATGATGATGATGAATAAACCTTTTTGCGTGGCAGTAAAATGTTATCGTGCCCTTTCGGCATGCATACGACATCGCTCTGCCAACTCTTCCTTGCTGAGGATCCATTTTAGCGGCATTATTAACCTTCCGTTGCACGCCGCCGCGATTTTAGACCAGCCACCGCAAGCTAAGTAAAGGGAAGCGGCCCAATCGGAGACGCCGGCACCCCCCTCTTCGTCCGGTTATCTATTTTCACTGCGCTGGCTCGGCCCCATTGAAACCCTTTCCACGTGAGCGTGCTGCTTTCCTCTTGTCAGCCAATTAGATAAGAAAAACCGCTTGGTGTAGGCAATGTTGTTTGTTTTGAAAGCGAACAAAGGTGACCTCCTACAAACGTGGAGAGCGTTTGACTGGGCTGTTCAGACAACAGTGCGGGTCACCACCCGATGCTTGCGTGGGCGGTTACCTAAATTTGACGCCAGGAGATTGAAATAAAGAATAGATTGGAATAGTTTTACTTTATAGGGCCCCAGCTTAGCAAAACGGCCTTATTTAACAACCTACGAGCTTTTTTGTGAAATCGCAGTTAGTCTTCCATATCCATGGATGGCCGTTTTTTTTCTATTTCATCGCGCCGTTTATTAAGTCAAGTTCAAGCGCTCTTCGATTTCAGTTTTATAGCGAATATTTCACAATAAATGAACTTTCAGTTATTTTAAGAAGCAGCAAGGTGCAGCCCAACATAGGGCCATCGGAATACGCGGCTCTTGCGAGTGCAGAGCGGTGCAAAAAAGATCACACGTGCAAAATCGTCCAAGTAGTGTGTGATTAAAACATATTCGCGAGGGGGTCCTAATCAGGAAGAGCCGGCGTCTGAAATCCTACGACTTTCGATTCGGAAGGGATAAAGCGGTCAAACCATGCATGCGTGCAATCCTCGCGCAAGTGCTTTTTTTGTGGTTTGTTGCGAGCGCAGCATCGTTTCTTCGCTGTCCAAGTTAAGATGGGCGAGTAACATGCCGAGGAGGTAGGCGTTTCGTTGCTCGTTGAGCGAAACCACCACCATCGAGCTTGGTCATGGCGGAGCGCATCGTTTTCCATTATCGACCTGACGGTGAAGCGATCGGCAAGCTGAGCCCATCACTCGTGTTTTGCAGAGCGCTTGTCAGGTGTGACCTCTTCAAAGACGCCCATTGAGACAGGCGGCTATCGCCCGAAACGCCGGGGTGGAATATTTCGCCGCACCGCCTCAGAAGTCATTTGGTTGTTCTTTGGCCGTCGTCCTTCGGGGGTGCGATTGCACCCGCCCATGCAATTAACCACTGCATGCGCGGGAACTTATAGTAAAAAAAAAAAAGGAAAAAAAAACACGAATTCCGGGAGGTTAACGAGATGCAGGTGCTGTTGGTTTCCGAACCGTGTTAATGAATGAGAGCGTTCAGCTATTAGGCTGAGTACTAAAAATTATGGGGTTTTACTTTTTTTTAGTACTCAGCCTAATAGCACAACGCTCTAACTTCTCAGAAATATCTACAGCGACGACATATAACCTGTGTGTTTTTTTTTTTCAGTGGAGGTCGCGATTTTTCCTGTCCGCGTCAGTTAGAAAGAATGTGGGCCGATTCCGGTGGCAGTGCAAAGCAGGAGCAGGGACCCCCGTAAGGCAGAGGCTTCAAGCACTCAGCAAATGAAGGGAAAAGTGCATACATTATTTGGAATCACGCATAAAACATACAGAACATCATTCGTTTCAATAAAGAACAAGCACAAAACAAGCATCCGAACCACATAATTGATGATAAGGCGCTCCTGATAACAATGCGAAGCAGGTAGCCCTCTCCGTATACGTTTACCGGTAAACATTGCTGTTGCGCTAGCTACCGCGGCGACGTCAGCTTGCGACGTGGGCAGTGACGTCTCTAGCCTTTCAGGCAGACGTGCGGATGCCTCAATGGCCGAAGACAAGAAGGTGCGACATTTGATACGAGGTGTGAAGCAAGAGATCTTTGCTGCATGGACTTATTCGGAATCCGCCCACAACACTTGCAGACTTCCTTGCTGAAGCAACAGCAATGGAAAGGGCCCTTCGACAGTGTGCCAGACAATGCAACCGCAACGTGATGGAACTTTCACACAGCCCCTCTAGCATGATCTCGGAAAACCACCTCGAGGACCTACGCGAATTGATCAGGGCAGTGGTAAGAGAAGAGCTCCACGAAATGCAGGTAACCGACGCGCCAACAGCCCGAATTTCTGTGGCGGAGATAGTGCGCGACGAGATTAGGCAAGCCGTCCAAGCTCCTGAACGCTACGAGGTACCACAACAGCGGGAGCCAGTCCGAATGACTTATGCGGATGCCGTACGACGACCGTCGCTGTACGGCCTCTCAAACGTCACGCGCCCCTCCGAACAAACAGTAGTGTTCAGGCGTCGCAGTCCACCATCCATCGAGTAGTCGAGGTCCAGAAAAAGCGACGTCTGGCGGGCTCCTGACCTCAGGCCCCTGTGTTTTCATTGCGGAGAGGCTGGCCACGTCTACAGGATGCGCCCCTATCGACGCGTGGGCCTCCGCGGGTTCCCTCCAGGTGCACCTCATCCACGACCTGGTCAGCGCCCGATGGAGATAGAGAACTTCATCGCGAGTCGCGACAGTTCATTCGAGCAGCGAAGGCACGAGCCCCGTTCTGCACCGCCTGCTCGATACCGATCGCCAAGTCCCTCATTTCATCGATGACGCCCTGGACCGTCTACGCCACGCCCAATTTCTCACCTCGTTGGTTCTTAAGTCTGGGTACTGGCAGATCGAAGTTGATGAGCGTGACCACAAAAATACGGCATTTGTGACTCCTGATGGATTATGTGAATTTAAAGTCCTCCCATTCGGCCTGTGTTCCGCACCTGCCACATTTCAGCGGATGATGGACAATGTTCTCTCTGGACTGAAATGGCAGACGTGCTTAGTCTACTTAGACGACGTTGTGGTGTTTTCAAGAACGTTCGATGAACATCTAGAACGACTCAGGAATGTACTCCTCGCAATCAGCAAAGCAAATCTGACTATCTATCCTGAGAAATGTCATTTTGGCTTTCAGGAGCTAAAGTTTCTCGGACACGTAGTCAGCCCCCGCGGTGTTCGGCCAGACCCCGAGAAGCTAGCTGCCGTCGTTGAGTTCCCGCGCCCAACAGACAAGAAGGCAGTTCAGCAATTCTTAGGTCTCTGCACCTACTACCGTCGTTTTGTCGAAGGATTTTCAAGGATCGCCGAACCATTAACGAGCCTAAAACGCCAAGATGTACCCTGCGAGTGCACGGAAGAACAGCAGGAAGCCTTTACAGAATTGCGGAAGCGACTGCAAACAGCCCCCGTGCTCGCGCATTTCGACGACAAGGCTGACACAGAAATTCACACAGACCCCAGCAACGTAGGGCTCGGTACTATACTCGTTCAGTGGCAAGACGGCGCCGAACGAGTACTAGCCTACGCGAGCCGCAGTCTCACAAAGGCGGAGGTGAACTATTCCACGACTGGAAAGGAGTGTCTAGCTGTCGTTTGGGCCAACGGCAAGTTCCGATCCCACCTTTACAGCCGACCTTTTCGCGTAGTAAGTGACTACCACTCACTGTGTTGGCTAGCGAGTCTTAGGGACCCTTCAGGCCGCCTCGCTCGTTGGAGCGTCCGCCTTCAGGAGTACGACGTCACAGTGGTATATCGATCCGGACAAAAGCACGGCGACGCTAACTGCTTCTCACGTGCACCTATACATTGGAAGCCCTGTGACGTAAGGCAAGATTTCCCGTTTCTTGGTGTAGTAGACACTGTCGAGATGGCTGACCTCCAACGTGCAGACAGTACATTGCTTCCCCTCATCAGATACCTTCAGGGAGCCGACGTTGTTGTCCCACGACCGATGTCACGAGGTCTGACTTCTTACTGCCTCCGGAGCGATGTGCTCTAAAAAAAGAACTTCGAAAACAGCCAAGAAACGTTCCTTCTTGTCGTCCCAGTTTCACTGCGCGAAGAAGTGCTGCAGACGTGTCATGACGACCCGTGTGCCGGACACTTAGGCTTCGCCAGGATATTAGCGCGCATACGCCAGAAGTATTACTGGCCACAACTATTCTCGTGCCTTCAGTGCTACGTGAGAAGCTGCCGTGATTGTAAACGGTGCAAGGTTCCACTTTTGAAACCTGCTGGTCTTCTGCAACCCCTGCACCCTCCTCCAGCAACGTTTCAACAGGTGGAAATGAACCTCCTCGGTCCGTTCCCTACGTCGTCCGCAGGAAACAAATGGATAGTCGTCGTAACGGACGACCTAACGAGGTACGCAGAAACCAAAGCTGTGGCCCGCGGAACCGCTACAGAAGTCGTGATGTCTTTTGTCCATGAAATCGTACTACGTCATGGGGCCCCTTCCATCTTAATAACCGATCGAGGAACTGCGTCTACTGCTGACTTAATGCCCAAGATCGCCACGCTGACCCACACCAATCATCGGAAAACCACGGCCTATCACCCACAAACTAATGGACTAACCGAGCACCTCAACAGAACTATGGCCGATATGATCTCGATGTACGTTGACGTAGAGCACAAGTCGTGGGACCAAATTCTACCCTACATGACATTTGCATGCAATACGGCTGTGAAGGAAACTACCCGATTCACACCATTTGAACTGGTTTATGGGCGCGGCGTAACAACACCTTTGGACGCCATGCTCCCGGTAGACAACGGAACAACAAGAAGTGACGACGCTGACGACATCATCCAAAAAGCCGAAGAAGGTCGACAGCTTGCTCGCAACCGCATCCGCAACCTGCAGAGTGCCGACGCCCGCCGTTACAACAGTGGCCGAAGGAACATTCAGTACGAACCCGGCGACTACGTTTGGGTGTGGACACCCGTCCGTTATCAGGGGCTGTCAGAAAAATTACTGCGCAGATACTTTGGCCCGTACAAGATCGTCAGGCGACTCAGCGACGTGAAATACGAGGTCGTCCCTCAGAGTACTAATATGAGCTCGAGCCGACGGCGAGCACGAGCCGAGATTGTACACGTAGTACGGATGAAGCCGTACTATACGCCCGTGAAGAAGTGCCCCTCTGATCAACTCTCTCCCACGCCCTCTGTCGCCCTTTACACTCTCCAACCGGATACCGGGACGGTCGCTTTTCCCGTGGGGAGTAATGACACGAAGTAAGCTGCTCACTACAGGCACAAGATCGCCAGAGATAAGACGACGAAGGGCGCAGGTGTGCGCGCGTTCTCTTGAGTGTCGGCCATCATTAAAGAATGCTGTTCTCTTTCGGCGAGTTTGAATTAATTATCTTCATGACAATATATAGAAGAACCAGCCTAGCAACAGATTTCATTCTTGGTGTAGCACCACTATGGGTACGCAACGCATAGCTAGGACTCCCGAGGAGCAGCGTGAATACGAGGAGTGGCAAAGGGAAAAAGAAACGGCAATACGACGAGCGGTGACGTGCCGCAAAAATTACCATTACTACCATTACTACCCTTACTCTTGATTACCATCACTATCATTACTCTAAAGCAATAAAGCATTGCACACCCCCTTGAGCAGTTGTAGTGGTGGCTTTCAGCAGCGTCGCTGGACATCCACTTTCGCAGTAAAGTTTTTGTTGTTTTAGGTCACAAATAATTTTTTTTCTGAATCACGTGTACACAAGGCGTCCCTCTGCCTTTTCAGATGCATTTATCAAAAAGGTGGAAATTAGCTGAACGAAAAATCGGACTGCCCGGTTAGTTAACTAAAAAGTTGCACTAATTGACTTTTCATATTCTTTTGCACTTAGGACCCAGCTTTGAGCAGCGAAATTAAAGCAGAAACCGTAAGACTAGCACCCATTTCCAAGTATCCAGCCACAAGGTGAGCTGTGAAAGATATTGGCGTTCCAGCTAACACTTTTCTGAAAGCGTGCGTCAAGGCGTTCGTGATGACCTTAACTGTAACACCAATGAATTTTTAAGGATAGGTTTTGGGGATGAACGCCTGGAAAGAGGCGTTAGTCTCAGGATTTCTGCCTGTGGTCTGCCTAGTTTCGTATATGGCGGAGCATATCGTCTCCGTCCCATGTAAAAATGTTTGGTAAGCTCGTTATATGAGGAGCGAGGGTCCCGATTGTCCATAACCTCAGCGCCGCGCCACCCGGTAGCTACGCGGTCAACGACTTCTCGCCCAGCTCTGTGGGCCGACTCGTCGAGGTTGGGCGGGGCGCTCTCAATCTGTCCCATGTGCGCGGGGAACCTGATGATCGTGTGCGACTTTATGTCTTTGTCCCGCAGAAGCCGCAAGACCTGCTCCGAAACGGTGCCCTTGGCGAACGCTCGGACAGCCGTCCTCGAGTCGCTGTAGATCGTGGTCCTTCTGTCGTCTAGCAGGGTCAGGGCTATCGCTGTCTGCTCCGCCACCTCGACCGACTTCGGTCGAACCGTTGCAGAGTTCGTGATCTTCCCATCGTGATCGATGCCCACCGCTACGAACGCCGTTTCGTCGGGGTACCGGGCAGCATCAACAAAACAGCAATCCGGAGCCTGTTCCCGAGCCTTGTCCAGGAGATCCTTGGCCCTAGCTCGTCTCCGACCCAGGCTGTGTTCGGGATGGACGTTGCGTGGAATTGGAGCGACGACAATGCGTTCCCGCTGTTCCCGAGGGAGACCGCATAAGTGGGACTCGATTTTCGCCGGAGGAACCCCCAGCTCCCGCAGGATGCTCCTACCCGCTTGGGTGGTGGACAACCTGGCGTACTGCGCCCTCTCCTGCGCTTCTTCAATCCCTTCCAGGGTGTTGTGCATACCGAGACGCATCAGTCTCTCCGAGCTTGCGTACATGGGGAGGCCAAGGGCCCTCTTGAGAGTCTTTCTGATCAACGTGTTGAGCTTGACCCTCTCCGACCTTTGCCAATTGTGCATGTCCGCACGTAGGTAAAATGACACATCACAAAGGCGTGCGCCAGTTTCACAAGATTGTCCACTCCCAGACCCTGCTGCCGGTTGGCAACTCTCCGTATGAGGCTGATGGCATTGTCCGTTTTCTTGGTTAGTTTAGACACCATTTGTCCATTACGCATGTAGGATAAATGAAACCGTAATTTGCTGTTTTCTAGTCGTCTTTCTATCATCTTAATATAAAGCGTGAACAACAATGGAGACAGAGGACATCCTTGCTTCAGCCCTTGGTGAATTCCCACCATTTGATTACCTTTTGGACCTTCCCCCTTTCGGGATGCCGCAAAACTGATGTGCCACATTGAGGATCCCTGTGCTTCGAGTTGTCGATCAATTCGTCCTCTCGCTGCATCTGCTGGCCTCCCGGTCAGCTCAGGTAGTAGGGCTACCACCCGGGAAAGCCCTGGACCAGGACGAACTTTTCCGCAACTTCGAAGCTTTCTTTCCGAGAAGCCCGTGTTGTTCCGTGCTGCATTCGGGTGGATTTCCCTTTCATGACACTTCCTCCACCTTGCGGGATTCCGCAGAACTGATTTTTCGTAAACAATTATCATTTTGCGTGAAGTTATTCAATCTCTGAAAGACACGCCAAAGCAAAGCTGACACATTCTTGGAACGTTTTATTTGTAAAGCTTGCAATATCTTTCTGGATGGATTACCTGAATGCGCGTGCGCAAACGCGTGTATTAATGACAGGAAGGTGAACAATCACACTCGGGGCAACGAAGTATTATAAGGCTATCAGAAATAGCTGTTTGTGAGTATTGCACTTATGTTGTCATTAATTGGCAGATCTGCCTGACCACAGTACAACGGCGGCAAGTAGACAACTTGCTTGGCGCATTCTTGTGATTACCGTGAGCTTTTTTGATGTTTACAAATATCTAATTTCACGCGCCTATTCGTCTTGACTTGTACAGCTTGCACATGGTCAGCACTGACAACAGTGGCGGAAGATAGGGGCCGCTGTACTGCACGCCACACACTCAGGCGTGCACTGCCCAAAACGCCAGGTCGCGTAGTGCATTAGGTAACATTGGTGAAGCTTTTAGGGAACGTAGCCTACCGGGCTCAGCCTGGTTAACCTCCCTGGCTTTCCCTTATGAATTTTCTCTCTCTCTCTCTCTCTTGGGGAAGCTTTTCAACGTACGAGATGCGAGGATGGATCCAACACTGCTCTCGCAGCAGAAGTCTTCCACAAACGGGTGTTTTTTCCGTGAGGTTTCTTTGCTTAATTATGGAAAAACATTTAGCTACACAATTACTGGTCTAATAGCGTTTGTTCTAATAGAAAATTGTTCTACGTATTCGATACCATCACATTCAGTTGTCATTCACATACAAAACTTTCACATTTCTTCTCCATTGGCTTTGTCCTTAAAAAAAAAAAAAAAAGAGCGGCTCACGCGCGTGCGACTGAGAATCCATTATCTACTCCTGTCCTCGTCTCCGTTCCGCGCATCTACTAGTTCTGAGCCCGCAACATTTTTTTTTCTTATCAATTGTTTTTCCGCTATTTCAAACTTTGACCCCTCGTACACAAAAACGTGAGCAGCTCATCGCGTGCCTGCTAAATTAAATTCTGGGGTTTTACGTGCCCCAAATGCACGGTAGACGGGCTTTTTTGCATTTCGCCCCCATCGAAATGCGGCCGCCGCGACTGGCATCCGATCCCGCGCCCTCGGGCTTAGTAGCGCAACACCAAAGTCCCTACGCCAGCACGGTGGGTCCGCGTACGTGACAGCAATGCTCTCAAACGGTGTTTTAAGCCACTGCCTTGTACAACTGGTTCAGCTGTGACCACGTAAAAGGGACGAGGCGTTGGTGTAGCTGTTGGCTGATGCGAAAGGAAGCAGCCGCTGGACCACGGCTGGGGAAAACGATAAGAGGTACGACTGCTCTTAACAATAGCCAAAAGTTACACTCGTGCCTTGATCCTTTCGCGTGGTCCACAGGAGCCATTTGGGAGAGTCATTTGTTCGAAACTCCCTCAAGTGCACTTCTGGCGAACACGCGAGGAGTGCGGACGCGGGCTCCTTAGCATTTTTTTTCTTATTTTGCGCCGGAAATTTTAAACGCAGAAAAAATATTTGCAACGGGCTGGAAACTATTGAATACGATACTTTCGAATACAAGGACAATTTGGCATTCAAACATACGAAATTAGACCAGTAATCAATAAGTCAGATAATTTCAAATAATTGCTGAATAACTCTATCAGAAAAAAAAAGAAAATTGCAAAAGAAACACCGTTGTTCCCGTCCTCGTATCTTGTTGCCTGTTTATTAATCTATTTAATAGATTTGCTCATATATTTGCTAGGTCATCCTGTATAACGTTAAATTTCTTTTTTTTCTGTAATATTAATGCAAAATATACACTGCTGCGTGCCGGGATTCGTGCCTCCACTTAAAAAAAAAATGTGTGGGCAAGTCGTAGCTCTGGGAAACGGGCCGTCGAGTTAAAGTTGACTGCGTGAAACCGGTGTGACAGAAGTTTCAATTTTTGCCTCCGTCGAAACTCGGCCGGAAGAAAATGGGAGCGCTTTGAACCCAATCCAACCAGCATCCTGGTTGTACATAACATACAACCAGGATGTACTCTGCTGGCGCCGCCCGTCGACTCCTGAACGGCGGTGGGCAAGGGAGAAGGAGCGCATAGCGTGGAGAGAGAAGGGGCAGCATGTAAGGTGTGTAAGCACGGAGGGGGGTCTTGGTGCACGGCGTTCTCTTGCTTCATGGCGCCATCCCTCATCAGCTTTTCACGCGACAATCACTTTAAATCTGGGGGAAAGATTAGGTAATAACGATATTATATATCCCTATCAATTCACCATGCTACCTATCCAATAGCAATCTCATAACTTTTACCAACCAAATATTTTACTGCAAGTCAACATGCTCTGAAGATCAAGCATTTCTACCCACGAACTCGCATATTTAAATACAGCTTTTTCCATGCACAATTCGATCATTGGAGTTTCTTACCTGGCACAACTCGGTCGTTGTCACAGTTCCTAAAAGCTCCAGAATATTGCTAAATGTCTAGCAACGTATCCTGCTTGTATGTTCTTACGAAAAGCATGTTGCCTCGCCTTGAATTTGTATTTCATACTAATCTTGTGCACTGTGCGGCAGTCGTTCTTTTTGCGACATTCGGATGTGCATGTGGGCGTGTGTTTTGTACTTGTCCACTCCTGCTGTAGGCCCACAGGGCTGAAGTGTTGTTTGTGTAAACCTATAAATTAACTGTCCAACATGCAAAACACTATAAAGTTCCCGTATTGGCCTTCGGAGAGACACTATGCACGTGGGTATAGTTCTACAAAGTCATTCTGAGTGCCTCGCCACCCGCAGAGGCTGGCCGCAGTCGTCCACCGGGCCAAGGTACATTTCCTGTGGCTGTGTCCAACCCTGTCTCACACCTCGAATGAGGCTTTCAAGCAGCTTCGTTCTCTTCCCTTTACGATCGATCTTTATCGATTGTATGAACCCATGTCGCAATTTTTGATACAGCACTCGTGTTTACTTAGTCAGCTTATGCTTACTGCAGTTCATACTGCCACTACAGCTACGAGTCTCGCACGTGGTGTAATTTAGAACATGTATACGTTGCCATCGCACTCATTCCTTCGCCCTTATGGCTAAAGTGTGATATTTTCTTTATTGTGTCACAAGCGGGAAGCATACCTATAAGTGCTAGTGTTCCTCAGAAGATACCGAGACGCGGCCGGTGGACGCTGCCGTTATACATCTGGGGCGGAATTCACAAAGCTTTTCTTTCGGAAGTACTCTCTGCCATTGGCCGTTCGCCATCGCTCATATTATGTAGAGCATGAGGATTCGCTTTTCTTACAAGCAATTTTAGCATAAGAAATTTTTGTGATGTCGGGCCGTGCTTCTTCTACAGTGAGAATATTCTACATACCCGCCGCGGTTGATTAGTGGCTATGGTGTTGGGCTACTAAGCACGAGGTCGCGGGTTCGAATCCCGGCCACGGCGGCCGCATGTCGATGGGGACGAAATGGGAAAACAGCCGTGTACTTCAATTTAGGTACACGTTAAACATTCCCTAGGGCTGAAAATTGATCCGGAATCCCCCACTACGGCGTGCCTCACAATCAGATCGTGGTGCTGGCACGTAAAACCCCGTAATTTAATTTAATTTAATTTCGTATTACATATGATTGCGTTGCAACTTCGTGCGTCCTTGCTTTGCTTTACGCGAGAGCGGTGTTGAACGGCGACAACTGGCTTTGTTGGACAATACTGTAAGGATGACGGCATAGGCGTTATTTTCACCGTCCAGCAATAATTCTCTAAAGCTGTGCTCTACAATATTGTAGCCGTATTTGTCTGCTGGCGGCCAATTTCGTGAATGGAACCACTCGTAAAGCACTAACAAACACAATTTTTATTTTAGCTCTCTTGTTCGCATAGTTTGACAATCAAAACGGTGACTCCTTTTATGGAATGATTAATGGAACATTTATACCCATGTCATTCAGCAATGCATGGGCTATTTGCAACTTCCCAAAAGAATCTGATCGATCACTGAGTATTACCGAAGATGCATTTAAAATTAGATAACCTGCAGTTCTTATAGTTTCTCACAACCAGCGTAGTCGGGAGACCAACTTGCGACTTGATGCAGAACCCTCTGAGCAGCCGCGGTCATTTTTGATGCCATTTATGAGGGAGATGCCCGGCTTGTATGATAAGCATAGCGGAGTGAGTTCCATAATGAGTTTTGTAAGGAAGGTTGCACTGACCGAAGTGAACTTTCCAAGCGAATAGGGGGCCATCCGAAGGATAGCCGTAATCACGATACACAACAGTGGTATAGCTGCTGCCCGCTGGCGACATGGAGGACGACAATATGCGAACCTCTAAAATTATGCAGATATCTGCTACAGACACAACGAAACCATGCCTTCTTAAGCACTCCAACACCACTAGTATGACGCCTCAAATTTAGCGCGAATTGTTTCATTTTTGCGTGTATCGCATTTTCTTCATCTGCTGTCTTCAGCGTAGTGCCTTTCACCTCAGGTATTTCACCCTCTAAGTTCGCCAAGCGAGTCATCTCGTATGCACTTGGCTGCACAACGCTATAACACGTTGGTTAAATGGCCTCAGCTAAACTTTGGGAATATTCATTGCAATGTGCTGTTTTTTTTTTCTTTTTCGCACGTACGGCAAGCGGCGTAAAGAAGCCTAATTTATTGCAGGCAGTCGCTCTAGCTGCACTTCTCACACTTCCGCGTCAGCATAAAGGGAATGTGCACCGTAGAGCTAACAGAGCGTTCTATTCGCAAACATAGTTTGTCGCTCATAAATCGTGACGTATACAAACCTCAGTCGGGCTTCAGCACGTAGCGTACAGCCAGTTCAGTGCTCTCGACAACATTCTGTATGTCTGGCTCACGTTGCAAACTGCAGAGGTTGTTTGCAAATGACGAGTCACCTATTCATTTTTATTCGTACTGTCAAGGCCTGCGTAGACTGTAGAGAGAAGCAGGGATGCCAACTTGTTAGATTATTTTCAGAGGGAGTAGCTGTCACGGATGGAGTGCCACTGCCAAGAATTTATTTCGTTATTGTGAAGATTGCTTCCGGGGTTAGCTAAGAAGTTGGGCAAACGCTAGAAGAAATGCGTTGTGCGATTCTTTGCTTGTATAGTCTTCACAGGTTTTCCGTGAAGCTGCATGCTACATTCTTTCGCTTTCACGATACAGTCTTCAAGTTGTGGTCTTAGTTATTCTCTTGACCCGCCTATATATAAAGAAATCTTGAAGGCTCTGAGCATCGGGGAGGATAGCTGCGTATAAGCACACCTTTCTATTTTGCGCATATGGGAGGAGAGACAGAATGTCGACTGCAGCCATGCGTTGTTTTTTGTAATCGTGTTTTCCCGACTTCTCTTTTTGTCGCCTTTATTTTCGTTTTCTGGCTCTCTAACCTAGGCACATGCGCTTTTCATCGCCGCTCATAGATGGGTAACATTTCATTGACAGCTCTGTCGTCCTTGTCTTGGGGTTATTATTTATACTTTCTTGTTCTCAGCCAGTGCATTAACAGATGAATGGAAAAACCTCATCAAACTTTTACCAAATAAGTTTGCCAGCAAAGCACCTTTTTATTTTGCACATTCATTTGTACATTTTTTTTAGTGCACATTCAAGCACTCCGATGACCCGTCCAATGCTACTGCACTATAGCTGTTGCACCGCTACTTGGAGTCACAGAGGGTTAGTCAACGAATGGACGAACTGGACTGTGAAGTCATTCCCGAAGGGACGAGATCATCCCAGTGACGGCGCCCGCAAGGGGTGAATGGTGAAGCTAAACAGACAAAAACAAAACAAATACTTACTTTTCAAATCTAAGGGTGCTACCATTCCGGAAAATATACGTTTACTATTCCATAATAATTCCGTTCAAAACGTAACCCGTGTTTCATTTTTTTTGAACTCGCATACTACGATAACCAATGTCGGTCAGCGTGTAGTATGGATATACTCTTAAGTTGACATCTCGCGCGCTGTTGGCATGATGGACAAGTTGAGACGCTTTGTTCCACTTACCTTCACGTGAAGCACACAATATACTTTGCGCTTATATACTCTAACTTTTCATAGTGTTTTTCCGTATGGTCGATTACAACACAGACACATTTAGGGTACATAGAAATGTTACAAAATCGAGCACTCCAGGCAATAAGAAACGTAGAACGCAGATAATGGATGGCTTCGTTTTGTCATCTTCATCCTATCTTTATGTCCCCTGCCAGGATGAAGGCTTCTTCCAGCTATCTCCAATTACCCCTATTTTGCGCTAGCTCATTCCATGTTGTGCCTACAAATTGCCTAATTTTATGACACCCCCCCCTGATTTTCTGCCGTCCTCGACTGCGCTTCCCTACTCTTAGCACCTATTCAGTAATTCTAACGGACCGCCTATTATCTGGCCTACGCATTACATGACATGTCCAGCTTCATTTTAATGCGTCAGCAATCTTAGCGTACCCCACGCACTTTCGAGGACCTAGTTAAAGTGAAGGTTTCCCAACACATGGCGCGTAAGCTGCTCCATATTAACGCGACAGCGTTAAGGGCCCCTTGTCTTAGAAAATCCGGTGTCGGTGTCGGCGTTAGCGTCTCATCAGCTAAAATTCCCGTATATATTTAGGTATATGTATATGCCTGACAGGGGACCCTGACCCTGGGGACTCACAAGGGACCCTGATCACGAGAAAGAAATTTACAGAAGAATAAAATTGGGTTGGAGTGCATACGGCAGGCATTGCCAAATCCTGACTGGGAGCTTACCACTGTCGTTGAAAAGAAAAGTGTACAATCATTGCATTCTACCAGTGCTAACATATGGGGCAGAAAGTTGGAGGTTAACAAAGCCGCTCGAAAGCAAGTTAAGGACCGCACAAAAAGCGATGGAACGAAAAATGTTAGGCCTATAACGTTAAGAGACAGGAAGATAGCGGTGTGGATCAGAGAGCAAACGGGGATAGCCGATATTCTAGTTGACATTAAGAGGAGAAAATGGAGCTGGGCAGGCCATGTAATGCGTAGGATGAATAACCGGTGGACCATTAGGGTTACAGAATGGATACCAAGAGAAGGGAAGAGCAGTCGAGGACGGCAGAAAACCAAATGGGCTGATGAAGTTCGGAAATTTGCAGGCGCAAGTTTGCAGGCGCAAGTAGCGCAAGACAGGGGTAATTGGAGGTTGCAGCGACAGGTCTTCGTCCTGCTGTGGACATAAATATAGGCTGATGACCATGTATATGCCACGCCTTGCTATATGACATTCGGTGAATGCGGGTTATATCGCCACACCATTCTATCACTAAAGTTGTTCATATCTTGTCTTACATTCTTGACAAAGTTATTCATCGGCATTTCGAGAATGACAGCCCACAAACAAATGTCATGAAACAAACCACCGACAGCGCATGCTTTTTATGTTAAATATTCGCAGACTGAAATATTAAAAGTGTGAAACTATAACAGAAAGCTTAAAATTATGTTTCTTTTTTTTTTCTTTTTCATTTTTTATTTGCGCGGCTGTGCATGACCTCCGGGATCGGCCCACGCAAGAGGCCGCGTTTCTACCAGAAAGCTCGCCTTCGTGCATAGAATTCGCCGCCAGCGTTGCCCGGTAAACATTACGGTTACATAAGCTGCCGTTTCCGGGAAGCGTGAGAAGCAGTCAGGGATCTTTGAATGCTATCGCGTTCTACTCTTAAAGGCGAAGCTTAAGCGTCCTCCAATTTGTTTTTCACGGAATTTCAAGTTCGTATCGGGTGCTGTTGTTTCAGGAGTCTGGGAAACATATCGATTAGCGGCAGTATAACACCCTGGAATGCTTCAATGAGTAACATTACAAAGGCTGTAATGAACCTACACAGAATAAACATTTATCGCTCATCACTCAGAACATTGTTTCCTACTTCGAATGAATCTAAACACCGTGCCTCGCATAGTTCACTGAGAATACCGGGGGTAAACATCTAAACGCCATGCATAACGCATAAAAATTGCGATAAAACGAGTATTCAGTAACTGTTTTCCGAGCACATAAGCGACCTACACAGTTCACATTTTCGGTACACGTTACTCGAAAAGTGGCATTCGTTTCAAAATACGAAATATCTGCTGTTCTTGTTCCTGCCGAGAAACAAGTAATAGTGTAGCTTCTATTTAGGAAAAGCCTGAAAATGAAATCGGCAAAGTCAGAAGTGATGCATGCTTAAAAAAAATAAACATTCAAGTCAGTGTTCTAATGGCATTGAAATGGCTCTGCATGTTCTACAATGGTTATTTTCACGAACATATCTACGAGAAGTCGTGATCACACAATGAAATTCGACAGTTATGTCTGTAAGAGGTTTGAATAGATTTTTGACAGTGATGAGATGCCGACACTGCAATGCTATGTAGGCTATCTAAAAAAGATGTAAAACAGGATTTTTTTTTAAATTTATAGTGATATTATAGCGGAATTTAGCATGCGTGTCGAGGGAAAACATCACTTTGCCTCGAAGCCGGTTCTTGAAAGAAAGACTGATAACAGATATCATAGCACCAGTGTCCACCAATGCCATTGTACATATACCATCAATTGTCACTTCCACTTTGTTTCTCAGCATTGTAACCGGTGGAGGTATCAGTGTCGTGTCGAGTCTGGCGACCTCACCTCCGTCGGCCGCGCAGTCTAGTTTCCGGACGGCGGTGGTGAGAATGAACGTCGCCTCGGTGAAGGAGAGCGACGTTGACGTGAAGAAGGTGGAGGGAGACTGCGGTCTGAAACGGGCGAGTCGCTGCGCTGATTCCGTCGAGGACTGTTGATGGGGAAGGTCGTCGACGAAGTAAAGGAGCGTGGTGGCCAGGAATTGTCGACGTTAGGACGTTCAGTGCCATAGGACGTTGGCTGTTACTCGTACCACCTCGGTGCCCAACGACGCTGACGACAGAATCGAGAGATGTGTTCTGTGACACCGCAGGTATAACACACGGGAGGCTCGCGGCTAACGTTCGGGTAGGATGGGTATGTCCGGGGCTCCGAGTAGGCCGTTGCTGAGCAACGGGCATATCCCTCAGCACGCCCGTTGCCGGTTTCCCGGTGGTAGTTCGGTTGCGTTCTCATTGGCCTTCTCGAGCGGTACTCCTCAACAGTCGTTGCAGCGATGGAAAGGGGAGCTGGTGGAGGATTGTACAGATGTTAACTATCACGGACCTCATTGTTAAATTCCGTGCAACGACGTAGCTCCTCTCTAACAATCTGTCTAATGGTCGTCGCGAGATCGACTGGTGGGATGTCGTCTTCAATGCTTGCAACAGTTGTGACGTTTGCTAGCCGGC
The DNA here is from genome assembly GCF_013339745.2 of Dermacentor silvarum. Classification (NCBI taxonomy): domain Eukaryota; kingdom Metazoa; phylum Arthropoda; class Arachnida; order Ixodida; family Ixodidae; genus Dermacentor; species Dermacentor silvarum. The sequence continues at coordinate 10,172,105 of NC_051154.1, read as the reverse complement.
CAAACTTCGGGATTATGCGGCGCAGTTTGAGAGCCTCAAAGGTACGGCAATGACGTATTACGTCGGTGACTGAGCCAAGGTTCTCTTTACCAATGAGGAAGTTGTAAACGTCCTCCGCGATTCCCTTCAACAAATGGCCAACTTTGTCCTCCTCTGACATACGAGGATTGCCGTCCTGCATAGCTTGAGTACGTTTTCGATGTAGGTCGTGCACGTCTCACCCGGAACTTGAGCTCTTTGAAGGAGCATTTGCTCGGCCTGTTTCTTCTTTCCGATTGAATCACCGAAACGCTCCTTGATTTCGGACGTGAAACGATCCCACGTTGTCAGAGTTTCCTCGTGATCATCGAACCACACGAGCGCCGTGTCCATCAGAAAGAAGACTACGTTGGAGAGTCGCGTTACGCTGTCCTAACGATAGTGCTTGCTCACCCGTTCGTAGTGGTTAAGCCATTCTTCGACGTCCTCGCCGGGCTTCCCTCCGAATGTGCGAGGCTCTACCAGATGTTGGCGCTGCCACGGACTAGCCATCATTTGGGTCGAAGATGCCGCTGGTTCCGTGCGAGTGTTGGCTTCGGTGTGGGACATCTGAGACACCGGAAGTAATGCGGGCAATCCAGCGATTCGGCGCCTTCGACGCAGATCAGGAGGTTGGAGAACCGTGTTGGCCGTGTTGCGTGGTGGTCGGGGGTACCCAGCACCTCCACCAAAAACTGTTACGGATGATCGATGTTTGTTCACAGATGAAGACTAGGATGGATGAGAGGTCGCCACGATGTCGCTACCGAAATGTAGCCGTGGCTGCTGCTGAGTTTTTCGTTCTCCTCCTCTTTTATCTCCTCTTTGCCACGTTACAATATTATTTATTTTTATTTTAGTTTTCCGTTTTCGGGATGTCGTGTGACAGACACACGAAGTGGAGGTGACCCGAAAAACGTTGGGCCAGTCGGGGAGGGCTGATTGCAGAGATGAAATAGAAAAACTGTTTGGAATAGCTATACGCTACTGCCACCCCTGCACCCCTTAAAGAGATTTCTACATATCCTTTATGCCACAACAAATAACGGTTTGGTGTTGACATTCTTGTCCCATTGGTCATATTATGACGCACTTATGACCGCGTTCTTTGACGCTTCATCTGGCCTGGCCTTCACCGTTGCGACCTGTGAGCGCCCTTCCCACGCCGCAAGAAACCTTCTTTGTTTCCAGCTGGCCTAATGCAGCCTATCGACATTCCCACAGACCCATTATTTTCGCGCGGCGGCGCGGGACCTTCTCGGACCTAATTGGTGTAAGGGTGTGAGGTGTAGACTGGTTTACACTCTTATTCACTGTTAAGAGCGATGATTTCCTAAAGCGAGGTCTTCTGACATCACTGTAACAGTCATTCGGGGGTCACTGAGCAAGACAGAATACCCACGATCGATGTTTTCATCTTCGCACGAAGTGGAAGGACGTCCTATCTTGAATCGTTCTTGGGGTCTTCATGGAGGTCTCGAAAACGCTAGACCCATTTGGGCTCACTTTTCTGCTTTCCTTTCCACAGGCCTTTTGCAACGTTTGATGAATACCTACGCCACTCTTGCCCAGTTTTGCAAGAAATTTGATGTTGATCATTTATACTGTCTGTTCGTCGATCTTCATTTCGACAAAGACTAAAAATGGGCTGGAAAAAAAGCGCATGCATAAAATATGTCTCGTCATACAGCAGTATAGCTCGTACTAGAAGTCAACCGGGTTCTTTCGAGTGGAGATTGAGAGGCTGCAACAGCAGCTTTAGCAGCAGCAATTAGTAGTAGTAGTAGTAATAGTAGTAGTAGTAGTAGTAGTAGTAGTAGTAGTAGTAGTAGTAGTAGTAGTAGTAGTAGTAGTAGTAGTAGTAGTAGTAGTAGTAGTAGTAGTAGTAGTAGTAGTAGTAGTAGTAGTAGTAGTAGTAGTAGTAGTAGTAGTAGTAGCAGTAGAATACGAAAGTGCTGAGCAGCCACAGCAGCCGCCGCCGGGCCTAACGCGGGATGGTATAGGCCTTTATAAACAAATAATGCTCTCGGGATGGAAGAAGCCGCAGATAATTGCAAGGTTAGGAATGCCACCGCTGGCTTTTTATTTCACCTGATGAAACGGCCTGGAACAGCACATCGTGGCCATACCAGCAGACGAATCTAGACATTGCAGGTGTATAAATCTGTAGTAGGCTGCCAGGTTGGAACGGCACGGTGACTGGTATATGTTGCGCGCGTCCGCACAGGAAAGCAAGAAGGACAAAAAGAAAACCGGTGCGCCAATGGCAAAGAATGGGGCCAATTCACGAAACGTGCTCGGTCGCAAAAACAGCAGATTTAGGCACCTCTTCAGCGATGATCACGGAGTGTGACGCCGCATTCCCATCCGGCACGCAAACAACCCTGGGTTGAGCGGTGCCTCACTGTTTGCACATAGCATCGGTCGTGATAGCCCTTAATGACCGTCGCGCGCTCGGCAACGTGGTTGGTGTGGCCGTTTGCGATAACGGAATTTGTACACAGCTCCCACAACCCAGAGAGAAAGAGGAGAACAACGATCGAAACAAGAACAGCCGAAAGTTGTCGGGAACGAAAGGGAATTTAAACTACGCTCGTTGCTGCTGCAAAAGCCCAGCGCATGCGAGGCAAATGTCATCATCAAACAGCTTGCGATGGGAAGGCAGGAAACAGCTTTTCGCTGCTTTTACTCGACATCTGCGCTACACACGCCATATCGTTTGATTGCAGAGACTCGTTGCGATTCTGTTTGGCCGCGGCGCCACCAATGCCAAAGGAGGGAACTCGAATCGGCAATTCACAGGCGTTTAACCGTTCATAGAATTTATAATGGCGCGCCAATGCATTTAACCTCATCGCAAAAAAAAATTGTTTTCGCTTTCGTGTAGCATTGGTTCTGCATTTATATATTGACAGTATAGTCGCCGAAACAGCCAATCGTATCACGTGGTATTGGTCGCAAGGGGATTGTGGACAAATTCCAAATACTTGTGCAGTCCCTCTGCCAGTCCCATTGTTATGCTGTTGTTGCGAACAGTTGCTGAGTATCCGTGAAGGAAATGTGCTGTCGGCATAAGTTAACAGGTGAACATGCCCAAAGCCACAATACGATGCGCTGCTGCATAACCATGCGCTGTCGCCTCCATTTTCAACAGCGACGCAATTGAGGCTCCAAAACGCGCATCTTTGTCTACACCTTGCTTATAAACCAGGCTCTAGGTGATTGCACGTCGTACTTTAATGTGAATAGGCGTAACAACTGTTCGATTTTTCCCTGTTAGCGTTTCAGTTGATGCTTCTGGTATATCACGGCAAGCAATCGTGCAGAGAATGAGCGTAGCTGTCAATGTATTTAAAAAAATGTAGCAGTTTCACCCGAAAGGCGAAGTATCCATTGCAATAGCGAATTAGTAGAGAGCTATACGGAGTAAGGATAGTATAACTGCGAGTCGGCCTAGTTGGAACAGAGTCATTAAAATTTTTTTTTGTGCGCAAACAAACAGGGACGAAGAAAAGGAGCAACACAAGGACGAGCGCTTTCTAATAACTGGTTTTATTTTCGAAGAACCACCTGCTTCAATACCCGCAGATCTGCGTGATCCAGTCAATAGGACACGTCAATAACACATATAACAACACTTGTGATAAAATGCCGCGTATCAGCGCGACCCGGTCAGCATAAAAACAGAAATGCGCATAAAACAAGCACATAAGGCGAAAATGCGTTAAAGATATGATGACAGAAGCGAATTCTCTTTATCTAACAATGAAACAAAAGGATGACTGATGCATTTTTCCTTTAGTTTTATAATCCAGTGAGCTTCCTTCTGTTTCATTGTTAGATAAAGAGAATTCGCTCCTGTCATCATATCTTTAACGGATTTTCGCCTTGTGTGCTTGTTTTATGCGCATTGCTGTTTTTATGCTGACCGGGTAGCGCTGATACGCGGCATTTTATCACAAGTGTTGTTATATGCGTTATTGATGTGTTCTATTGACTGGATCACGCAGATCTGTGGGTATTGAAGCAGGTGGTTCTTCGAAAATAAAACCACCTGTTAGAAAGCGTTCGTCCTTGTGTTACTCCTTTTCTTCGTCCCTGTTTGTTTGCGCACAAAAATGTTTAAAAAGGATAGTAATTTTATCAGCTGTATAAACTTGGACACATTCACTTACTAACGGAATTAACAAGCATGGTCTCAGCGCGCACAAACAAACATGAATGTATCACACTCGATGACCGCACACAACCGCTGTCAAAACGCTAGCGGGAGCGAGCGCACCAGCAGCAGCGATCGAAGGTTCGTGCGGTCTATCGCTTCAACGGAAGGTGAGCGTCGAAAGCACAGCACATACAAAGGTAAGAGCCATGTTGCAGATCGCTTTCAAGCTACGATGCGCGCGACCACCCGCCGCCGCGCAAACTACAAGTTTCTCGCAGAGCAGAAGCCGCACGCCCTCCCTCCCGCGCTGCCTTCCCGCTTTGCTCCTTTCGCCTGCGAGATTCTAGTTCCCCTTGCTCCCGGTCGCAAGATAGGCATTTGGTGCCGCAGCTAAACGTCGCCTCCCCTCCCTCCCTCCCATCCTCCCACTGCCTTTCGCGCCATAGAAGACGTCGCGTTTGCTCTCCGCCGTGCGTTCGCTCCTCGTGAAAGCGCGCGCCCCTCGCGTGCTTGCACGCGCACATACAGCAGACAGCGCGCGGCGACTATTTTATCGCCCTTGGACTTTATACGAAACCTCACGGCGACGACGAAGACGACGACGGCAGAAATCCGCTTGGAGTGTCCATATAATTGCTATCGCAATATATTGTTATGGGGTTACGGGAGGAGGCTCGGCGACTCGCTCGATTACGCACTCTATCTTCACAAAAGCAGTACAAATCTCGATACGATAGTCGACACCGGCAAGTCACTTGCGATCCGGGTGACCTAGTGTGGCTATGGACTCCCGTGAGGAAACGCGGTCTATGTCAACAATTGCTTGCTGACTATGTTGGACCGTTTATTGTGCTTGAGCGTCTGAGCAAGGTGAATCATAGAATGGCGTGCCCAAGGATAATAACATCGTCGAGGTAGCACATGCATATCTCCCACGTTAAACCGCGCAGAATAGTATCCATGATTCGTTCGAAGGTGGCGGGTGCGTTGCACAAGCCGAACAACATGACACTGAATTCAAAAAGTCCATCGGGTGTTACGAACGCTGTTTTCTCCTTATCCTCGGCATGCATCGGGATTTGCCAGTAGCCGGATCTCAAGTCTACAGAAGAAAAGTAAGAAGTCGAATGAAGGCAGTCTAAGGCATCATCTACACGCGGAAGTGGGTAGACATCTTTCTGGGTAACGTTGTTTAGCCGCCGCTAATCATCACAGAATCGCCAACTGTCATCTTTCTTTTTCACGAGAATGACAGGTGCAGCCCAGGGACTCGCGGACTCCTGAATTATGCCCTTGTACAGCATTCCCTGAACTTGCTCGCCAATTATCTTGCGCTCAGTCGGGGATACTCTGTACGGCTTCTGTCGTATAGGGTGCGCTGATCCGGTATTTATACGATGGCGTATTCGAGACGTCAAAACTTGGGACGTCCTGTCAGTCTGTGAAAAATCAAACACTTGTGAGTGCTTGGATCGAACATCCATTAACGTGTAGCGCTCACTCGTGCTGAGCGACTTGCTCACCATCTGAAGTAGTTTCGAGTCCGATGGGCAGGGATGGAGGGACTCGTCAGCTTCGAGTACAGCCAGTAACGCCGGTGTCTCTTCTTTGAAGAGAGCGAGCTTCATGCTAGAAGGGAGAAGTATGGGCTGGGCCGCGTAGTTCATTGCCCATAATCCAGAGTGTCCTTCAGCTACCGACACTAAACAATGCGGAACCAAAACGTTCTTCTTTACACAGGCCGAATGAATAGGCTCCGTTGCGGCATCAAATGTGGCGGGGTTGGTACCAGAGCAAATCACCGAAAGGCATACCGCGCATAGTGGGGAAATAACGATGTCCTCAGAAAAAAATGTGGTTGATCCCTCTTATATAGGAATCGGTATAGAACACGAAAGTGAAACGTGTCTTCACAGAAGTAGTGTAATGTTTATTGCACATTGATATATAATGTCTATTGGTGTTTTGTGGCTAAAGCGCCCTTAGGCGTTGATGCACCCACGCTGACGCCTGGTGGCACGTCTCCTCCATCACGACTACCAACGTCGATGACCATGAGCAACCGTCGTGCATATGGAAGCTGCACTACGCTGCACACGCTAGCACAACGCGAAAGACGAAGCACGTAACTGACACACTAATACAACGCGCAAGACAAAGCACGTAACTGAATCGTCACCGAGTCAAATCAGCGCGTACAGCGCGTCGTAATTGCAGCCTCCGCGATCAACTTCAGAAACATTTTCAGAGCTAATTGCGGAGGCCACGCTCCGCTGTGCTGAGTACGGTGAACGCCACCTAAGTGGCGTTGGTAGTGCTTCTTGATGCCAGCGTCCCTTCGAATGCTGGCATCGAGGCGTCGTAGTGCTGAGACCACCGAAGCGTTCACTGTCGGTGCGCGTTAGTGTCATAATGCAGTACTTCTCTTTTCTGCTCGTAGGCGGCGGCACCACCCCGAGCAAGAGCGCGGGTACACGGAGGAGTGTTAGATATATAAGGCGCGTCTGTGTAGCTCTCTGCAAATGCGTTTGTGGCGCAATGGGTTAAACGCTCGGCGATCTATCGTCGCGGACCGAGAGGTCGTGGGTTCGATTTCCAAATTTTGCATGTTTGTGGAACTTTTTCTTCTGGTTTCTTTCTTTGTATTATGTTCTGTGACGTATTTCCGTGACGGAAATACGTCAGTGAAGTCTTGGTGGACCCCGGCATAAAACACTTTCGTGTTAAAAAAAAAGGCACTTTCTTGACGTGGCAAGTTGTCCATGAATCATGTCATAACCTCGTGTTGTACCAAAAGCTCCCCACTTCGACAATCAATGGTTGCACCACACTTCTGCAAGAAAGCGATGCCTAAAATAAAATCGTGCGTGGATCGAGGAATAACGCGAATTCAGTGGTAAATACTTTGCCACACAAACACAAATCGGCAGTACAAACACCCACCGGGCACAACGTGTCACCACTAACACTACGAAACGTGGAAATATTGTTCCAAGAAAACATCACTTTTTGTCCCAGGAGGGCTTTAAAATTTAAACTCATCCCGGAAATTGTTGCATTCTTTTTTATGACACGTGAAAGCAATGCTGTTGCAACGAGCGAGCCGGCCGCTGTGTGGCAAATTTTGCATTGGACGGCCTTGAACTAAGGCTGAATAAACCGGCTACATGAAAGGCAACGTGGTGCAAGCTATTTAATCCTATATTTTCCACTGCGATCAACAATCTTCTCGTAAAATAGTGCCCAAGCTAATCGATATTAGAAAAGTCCAGGAAATAGTCTAATTAACTTATTTTTCCGGGCGCAATTGTGAGTATAATTCTTCGGGATTCAGTTTATTAACAATGCTGCATTAGCAACCCTCCTATATATCTTGAAAACCTGTTTGTTTCACATTACTTGTATGTCTCTCTCTAAATACTATTGTAGTGCTTATGTTTGTGAGTATACCTGCGCAAAAGCTTTTCTGTATTACTGGTTATGTTTTGTTCCCCCCTACGTAAAGCCTTTATGGCGATGTAGGTACTCTGTAAATAAATAAATAAATAAATAAATAAATAAATAAATAAATAAATAAATAAATAAATAAATAAATAAATAAATAAATAAATAAATAAATAAATAAATAAATAAATAAATAAATAATAAATAAATAAGTACACCTTCTTTTTTTAAACTTTAGCCTCAATAGCTATGAATTGAATTGAATTCAATTCTGGGGTTTTACTTGCCCGAACCACGATTTTATTATGAGGCACACGGAAGTGGGGGGACTCCGGATTAACTATCACCACAAGGGGATCGTGCCCCTAATGCACGGGACACGGGCGAGAAGCGCTCGTGTACTGAACTTTATATGCTCCTTAATGAACGTCTATGGGATCAAAAATAATCCGGTGGGGTCTGCCAAAGCAAATGTGTTTCCTTTAGTGTGCTAAACCTAATCAAATCAATCAATATCGAGTCATTAGCCAAACAGTATTTGTGGTTTTAGCGCAGTAGTATTGACTGTCGGACCCGGGTATACATTTTTTTCACGCTTCATTGACCCCTTACGAATAAAATTTAAAGGCTCACGCCAATAAACTGCAGCTTCTCTAACAGAGTCATAGGCAGAAATGGCCGCTTCTTCCTTACGGTGCGCGCCTCTTTATAATGACCACCATAAACTCCTAAACCCTCGACGACACATGTAGCCACGGTGTTGTACCAAACAGTGAATTTAATCAGTGAAAAAGATCAGCCCTTGGCGTATTGGGAATTGGGACGGGCATGAACGTGACCTCGAGCGTTGTTTCCTATACACCTTTAAATACAGCGCTCGAAACAGGCACAATGGCCGCTGTGCCAAGCCCAATATCACGCAAGGCCTCGGGACGGGGAGACCCTTTATCGCGCTGCCGATTTCGGAGACTAGAATATACCGGCGATGAGAATTTTCGTCACTTCTGCTAGAGACACTACGTTTTTAAAATGTAGCCAACCGCAATCATGCTCATAAGTGCGTATGTTGTGTCGTGGTGTATAAGTTTGTCTCGCTTCTGCTTATGCAAGTACTTTATTCTGGCCACCTTGTATAACTCCTACGTAACCATGACGCCACCTTTTCGTATATAATAAAGGATCACGTGTCTCGCCACGAGTCGTACCACAAACCCGGGAAGCGTCTCGTTCGTTCCTCTCGCCCGGCGCTTCCGCGCTTGGTGGCTTCTCTTCGTGCCATCTTCCCGATACCACAGCATAGGATTACAAACTAAAAGATGCGGGAATCTTATCAAGTTTGTTGCATTCATGAAATAATTTATTGTGCCGAAAGAAATCGCTAGATATAAAAACCACTTCCCACATGAAATTTTCTCGATAAACTTACATAAGAAAAAACAGCGTGCTATTCTACCTGCTTCAGTGCAACTATGAGGCGAGCGCTTCCTTGGGGTGGAATGTGTTCTGATGCGACTCGTCCTTCCTCATGGCGATAGTGGCCTCAACGATCTCGCGCCGCATCCGCAAGCGTCCTTGAGGAGGCCTCGTAGTGGGCACGTCACCAGAGCTGGTCCCAGCCACTTCCGGTTCGTGCTCTCGGCGTCTCTATAGTAACGCCCTCTAGAAGCGCTCCATGACAACAGGTATAGACGAATGTGTAAACAACGGAAGCACCGTCCGTTGACGTCAAAGGTTCGTGGCTTTCGTTGGTACAAGGCTGTGGATGGAAATATAGCTAACTCCATGCGAACTATCACTTGCGCCTAGAGTAGTAGGCCTTTGGGAACGACTCGCATGACGATGTGTGCAAGCGCACGTATAGCTTGTTTCTTAAAATAATTGAAATTCTGGGCTACGACGTACAAAAAACAGGATTTCATTATGGGGCACGCCGTAGTGAGAACTTGGGATTATTTCGACCACCTGAGGCTCTTGAAGTGCACCAAGGAAAGGAGCGTTTTTTGCATTCAGCCCCATCGAAATACAACGAACCCCGAACCCGCGGCCTCAGCACAGCAACGTACGCCATAGGTCCTCGCTTTATTTCCTCTCGACTGTTTCCTTCGAGAGACTATATATGCCCGAGAAAAAATACTGTAAGGTAGAAGCTGTAAAGGTGACACAAGGGAGAATCGGTTCTTCTCTGTTTGTGTATTGGTCATGTAGGCCATGTATGTGTAAAACAAGTGAACAAAGTATATCGAGTACAAAGCCGCTGTTTTATTGAGTTTTTTTTTTACCTACCAGTGCGACGATGGCGCCAAGGGAACATTCCCCGTGACGGGCGCCATAAAGAAACTGTGTTTGGTCAAAAAAAAAAGTCGCGCTTCGAGCGATCGCTCTTTGTGCCTGCTATAACAGGTCGTTTGGCCGGCTGCATCGGCAGCAACGAAGCACGTGTAGGTGCAAATTCAAGGCGCCGCAATAGCGTCATCATCGTTTCTCAGTGATGTGCAGAAAGGCATAATAAATGTAGTTTTACGACGAACGCGGCTTAGCTCGTGTACGTAGGAAGAGATGGAATAAAGTTACGAGGTCTGCCTCGAAGCGTCTTTATGGAGAGGCCCGCTACAAAGGGCTGGCCCACTGTTACGGTTAGTGCAGTTTTGGCTGTGTGTCGTGAACTGATGAGGAGCGCCCGTACGGAAATGTCGTTCCTCCCATTTCATGGCTCATTCAGAAAATAAAGGTTTATCGGCGAAGAGCTACGGCGGCTTTTTTTCTTCTCTTTGACCGCTTCACGGTGTTCGTTCTGCGCTGCCTACGAATGGCTGTAATCATTGTAGTGTATGCAGGTATAAGAATAGAACTGAGTTTCGGAAACATGTAAACGTTGTGTGCCACCATGGACCTGTGCTATTTTACACAGTGCCTTCTCATTTTATGTGGATTATCGTAACCGGTCCACAAGCGATAGAGGAGCATTCTTAACAGTTCATTAACATTTAAATGTAGTATTATTTGTCGATGAGAGCATATATTAAGATACTCAGACTCATACCAGAGGGCCAAAGTTGCAACTTTCTATTGGGATTATATTATTCTGAAACTGATAGAAATGGCACTTTCAGCATTTAACAACGCCAATCAAAATAATTCTCTAACTGAAGTAACTTCAATGTGATCACGGACAACTTGCGTTATTATTTCGCTTTATGCAGACCAGAGTTCAGTTTTGTTTACTTATTTGTGGGAGAAAATTGGAAGAAAGTTTCGTGAAAAGATGCATGCCTTGTTTGACCGCACATGCCTAAGTCAGCTTGTAATTTATTATGTTTATGCGTATAATAGCATAAAAATTCGACCACGGAAAGGTGTATTGAATTTGATGATCACTGAAATTACTTTAACAGTAGATGTCAGGCACCCCTTCAGGGCAGATGATCTTAGAATAAAATATGATATATTAGCCACGCTACTAGACTGACGCTTAAGTTCTGGAAAAGAAAAGATTATAAGCTGTATGAATTCTTCGAGCTACGCAAACTACTTGTAGTAGTGAAATTAGGCCAGTCAGTGCTTCTGTAGCTAAAGTCGATCGGACGGTCATGGCCCTTAAACATGTATTATAAGATCATAGGTATCTCTAAAGCACACAGACTTCTTAAATAGATTAGCCCATGACATTCAACGTCTCAATATTTCATATTTGGGTCTCACAACATTCTTAAGCAACTACGCGTGCGCTGTCAGGTGCTGCCGGGCTTATTTTCACCATCCTAGCATTGAGTGCATCTCTGTTCTGCGTAATAAAACAATAAATAACCTCAAAAGATCTCTGCATATTATGCTGACTTGTAGTAACTCTGAAGCACACAGACTTCGTAATAGCACAGTGCATAATAGTCAACGGCTAAATTGATTTTTCTATTTGTGTTTTAATTTCGACTTCTCCATAGTTAGGAGACTGGCCACAGTGACATAAGTATTGAATGCCTAAACTCGATGTAGTATACTTCTCTGCGCATGCGCCTTTCATCCCCATTCTTCCCTCAACAAGCACCATGTCACCTCAGTTCTCGTGACATCGCAGCGTGGTTGTCTGACACTGTACATCCGCCTGTTTTGTTGATTTTACTTCGGCAAAAACATACGTAGTTGTTTGATTTCGGACAGCTCAATGCACGCGCTTCTCTTTTCTCGTGGAACAACGAACGCTAGGCATTCATTATGGCGAAATAACGAAACTCCAGAAACTGCTGCAGACGCGACGCCAGTTTAGTCGTTCGAGTTGCCACGACGGCACATTTTTTTTCTTGCTATTTGACGGTAGACGAAAGAAAAATAAGCGTTCACAATTGACTCCTATCGGGCCACATGTATTGCAAGCTATGTCTCTGCGCGTGAAATTATTGCCGCGAGTGCGGCATAGCCCCGGGTGACAAAACACCCGACTAACAATTTCACGTTCTCGCAGGTGCGCTCGGCATTTCGGGAAGTTTATCAGACCCCACTAAGGACCAGTTTCCCGATGTCCTCGAGTGATTTCTTGTTACAATGGCTTGCCTTCCTAAGTAATAAAAAAATGGAGGAACCTTAAGCTCGCTTTAAGAGTGGAACGCGATAGCGTTAGCGGGCCCCGTTCGCATCGCATTTTTCTTTATGAGTAGGCTTCACTGCAACAATAAAAGTGGAAAAGCTAGCTTACAAAGACCAAGCTTACACCGATCCCCTTCAAGTCAGCTTCACTTTAAACACAAATGCATTCATGGGAAGACATTTTTACAGGGGCAATATAAGCCGTGTTATACCAAAATGAGAAGGCCCTAGGACCTTTTTCATTATTTTATTATTTGTTTGGTGCTGTCCCGAGGCGCGCGCGTGTACAAAACGCATTAGGCAGGCTAAGTCCCAGGAGGAGAGGAGGAAATAAACTTTATTGAAGACAAGGGAAGGGAGAGGTGGGAGCCGAGATCAGGCGGAGGGGGCTAGGGTGGCGTCCAGCTGGCCGCGACCTTCGCCACTCAGTCTGCTAGCCCGGCTTGGGTTTGAGGCCCAGTTTCACCTGCCGAGGAGGCGAGCGCTATCTGGATGGTGTTTTTGCAAGTAAGCTACCCGGGCGCATTGCTGCTGTATGGTAGAAATGCTGGAAAAGGCGCTTGTGTTTGAGTTTCCTTGTAACAGAATTATGCTTTCTCGTACATTCAAATTACAATCCGACGCTATCATGTCTGTATGTTGTGGTTAAGTCGTACTTTACGATTTGTCTGATGCATTTTGCTTTGAGAAAATCGATTAGCTTAAAAAGGCCACTGCGCTACGCGGAGGGCCTGCGTGGTTCGGGATGATTTTCTTGACCGCGGACGCCGACGCCGAGACCGACCCCGACAGCGGATTTTCTGCGACACGAGACCTTTAACGCTATCGCGTTAATAAAAAGCCTGCCTTTCACTGTCCCAGGCTGACAACGAAAACTAAAGCTTCTATATTTTTTCCGCTAGTTTGCTCAACTACAGACAATCCCCGGACTCCATCACACTGTTTATGCCGACGATATCATCCTCTGGGTATGCGAGGGCAGTGATGGATCCATAAAACAAATATTACAGGAGGCTATTGACACAGTAGAACGGTATCTGCAAGGGACAGGACTATCCTGTTCGGCGGAGAAATCCGAGCTACTGCTATATCGCCCTACACTCAAGGGCCGACCACCCAAACATCACCAAGCACACACACACACGTCGATATAACACTCACGACAAGCGATGGTCGCATCATACCAACCGTAGATAAAATTAAAGTGTTAGGACTGATCATCGAGAGTAAGGGCACAAACGGCGAGACAGTTCGCAACATTGACGCAAAAGTACCGAACACGATGCGCCTTATTAAACGCATCACCAATAAACACAAAGGCATGAAAGAGGCTAGCATCTTCCGCCTCATCGAATCATTCGTACTCAGCCAGATCACGTATGCGGCAGCCTATCACCGATGGTTCGTCGCAGAAAAGGCAAAACTCAACAGCCTCATTAGGCGAATACATAAACAAGCACTAGGATTGCCGCACCACGCCAGCACAGACCTCCTCCTTAAACTGGGATTACACAATACCCTCGAGGAGCTTATCGAGGCACAACAAATATCACAGTACGAGCGAATAGCCAAGACTAAGCCAGGCCGCCAGATACTCGAGAATCTCGGCATCTCTTACCACACCCAACACGGTGACAAACATGACATACCACGCGATATCCGAACTAAACTCACAGTTCCACCGATACCCAAGAACATGCACCCCGAACACAACGAGGGCAGACGCGTCAGTAGAGCCAAAGCCATGGCTAAGATTTTTGGTCACAACGAGGAAGCGGTCTTTGTCGATGCAGCACGCTATCGGGACCGTCACCGCTTCGTAGCTGCGGTCGTAGACCACACACACCAATGCAAAGCAAGCGCATCAATCGCCACAAGACACGTAGAAACGGCGGAGGAAGTGGCTATCGCGCTGGCGATAGCTCACACCAATGCCTCGTATATCATCAGCGACTGTGAAACGACCGTGCGAAACTACGCCAACGGCAGAATCTCCCCTGAGGCATTGCGGATCCTTAATACAGGCAAAACGTATGAGGCAGACAAATGCGTACAAATCCTCTAGATCCCAGCCCACACACCGGAGATCAACCGGAGTTCAGTCCAAACGAGCTGGCGCACAACGTGGTTCGAGGTCTCACGTTCCGAGCCACGTTCGAAGAAGCAGCCACCCGAACGGACACCTCCGTGCCTCCGTGGTGGTGTGGGAATGGGACGATCGGCTCACTAAATTCTGTGACATTACTCAACATTATCGAATGAAAAGGCGGGAGTATCCACCGCCTCACCCCAAGCTCAATCGGGCCCAGTCCGTTCAATGGCGGCAGCTACAAACACGAACATACACGAACCCTGTCATCATGAACCGTATATACCCCGAATTATATACAACCAATCTATGCCAGTATTGTAACACCAGAGCCACACTAGATCACATCCTATGGGCATGTCCAGCATTAATCAGCAATACTGGGGTCGCGGACTCCAATGAGGGCCTTCGGGCGCGTTGGGGGACTGCGCTGCTCAGTTCAGGCCTGGACGAGCAACTGTGGGCTATCCAGCAGGCCGAGGAAGCTGCCGGGAGACACGGTCTCCCCGCTGGCTCCTAGGTGGGAACCCAGCCCAGCTATCTGCCGGAAATCAATAAAGTTCTTCTCTCTAGTTTGCTCGCAATTATATATGACCACGATTAGTCAGATTTACAGATTGTCTTGTTCGATATATAACCAGTATTAGTCTAGTCTGCACAACGGTGTTCATCATCAAGGGTGACTGGTAACTTTGCCACATAGGAAAGGAACCGCACGGAAAAAGGCCATGAACGTTCACGGCTCGAAAAACAACGTCGCCCCGGAATATCGCTAGCTGCGAGAAGTGTCGGACCACGATGGTGACGTCACCGTCGGAGCAGGAAGGCCTTGAGTTATAGCTAGGAGTGATTGCAACACTTTGCACAAGCTTAAAGGAGGCTTGATAACGGGCTACCTCCAAATGCTTCGCATAACGTCGATTCGCACAGTGGGTGGAATTTGCATAATTTTTAGCGTTCTTTTTTGTTTGCTGGTCTTTCTCAAGCATGTTTTATTGCTTGCACAAAAATTTAATAACTCCGGAAGCTTCCCTTTGATAGTTTGAAGCCCATGGGCCATTTTATAACATTGAATTTACTACTCATCAGTCTTGCGTGCAATGAATGCGATTATTGACAAAGGGGGTCGAGGGGTGCTGAGCGATGGTCATTGTGTGTGGTTCTAAGTGTTATTTTGTCCGTGCAGTACATGTAGTTTGTTTTAGTTTGTAGATGTGGTATTACCCACACTGCGAAGAAATTATGTTAAAGGCCTTATAATTACTGGGCTTAACTACTCCGCAGTTATGTTGCAACATATGCGTATGGAACAAACCGTAATTTGTTTTATTTGGGACTGCCATAGATGAAGAAGGCATTGGTTGTATAGAGTATGTTGTAAGCTGAGATTTCGTGAGCTGAGGCGTTTGTGTAAATGCGCAATCGACAATATGGCAACTCAATTTGTAGAGTAGTAAGATGACGTAGCATTAAACATGTTTGACATTATTATAGTAATAGTTGAATAAAAAAATAAAGAATATTCAATGAAATATGATGAGACACGTGTAACGCGATATTTATTAGATAACCAAGATAAGCTGGTAATAGTACTATACTTAATACTGCCGAAAATAAGATAATATGATTGTCTCTCTGCCACACACAGACAATTAAACAGGCTATCACGCACGGTCCTACGGATTAAATCTAGTACCTAGGCCTTGGTACGGTCCATACTAAGCATGGTCCATACACAGTTGATTAATTGTTTTCTCCAGAAGGCGCTTCCCTTGCAATGATAATCGAAGGCACCCGAAAGTAAATGTCGCATAGTTTGAATTTAATTACCAAAAAAAGAAAACATGCTCAGAGGCACCACTACTGCGCAAAATAAACGATGGAGACGAAAATTGGAGCTGAAGAACGCTCAGCCCCCAACAGCAGCAGTGTCTGGATCGCGCATCAGTACAAGCACAAAAAGCATAGGGTCATCGAGGCATACCACCGTAACTGACTCAGTTGACTTATTTAAATGAAACCTCGTGACTCGACAACCACATAAAACGAACGAGGCATAACTGACGCGAACCGAATGAATAATACTCCAGCAAAGTACTGGACATATATTTAAGGTCGCCGACAAGAACAAATGGGCAGTCAGTTGCGATGAAAGCTGAGAATTTTTCGCTCCCAGCAGTGTTGGACTTCCCGAGACACACACAAACAAATTCTGGTCACTTATTGTGTACGAAAAAAGGTTTCCGATTTGTTGCGGGTGAGCTGATTGCGGGGGAAACGATGGTGAGGGCTACTTTTTACCGCAAGTATTTCCGTCGCATGCATGATGAGATATGTCCGCCAATTCGGCCGCTGGTTCACTAGGATGGTTTTGCGACGTGATGACCGGGAGTGTATGGACCAGATTTTTTATAGCCTTGTAGCAGCGACCGCCGCTACTCTGGCGGCGGCCTCGCGGGCGCCGTATCTTGAAAGCGATGTGCGACGTGGAAAATGTGCGCACCGGCGCGGGCCTCATCTTGAAAGCAATCTGCGATGTCGAAAAAATGTAACTAGTGCCAGTAGCTTCGTATGCGCTGTGCTTTCGACGTTCGCGTTGAAGCGAGAGACTGCACGAAGGTTAATTCGCTCACTGCTGCTGTCGCGCCTCCTGACTCCAGCGTTCTGACAGTGAGTTTCGGGATCATCAAGCGAGATGTGTTCATGTTTACCGGTGCATGCATTACACCGTGCTTGTGTAAAGCTAATATTTACACGTTTATACGGCCGATAAAACTACTATCCTTAGTTCGTATAGTTGTCTACTAATTTGCTATAGCAATCGATGCTTCGCCTTTCGGGCGAAACTGCGACATTGTTTAGAGATGTTCTTGCCAGCATCTGCAGAGCTGTTTGCTTTAGACGTGCTCTTACCGCATCTGCTGAGTGGCATGTACAAAGGTTATTCGTCCGAGCGGCACAGTGTCATCGTCGGCTGTATCAACAACCAGCCAGCGTGGAAGCTGCTCATGCAAAGAGCCCTGTAATCGACGTTCGCGCAGACACAATAAATTTGCGTTTGTGTGGAGTGAATTCGCTGTGCACGCAAGGTTCTTGCGGGCGCCTGAGAAACGACACTGTAGGATAGTGGCTTTAAATAGAAAAGAGTTCGTGCCCAGAAAGCGTGCTCGGGTGGGTACTCGTTTTGTTGTAAACCACGTGATAATGTGCGTCTTGGCTTCCAGCGATGTGTGCTTGCGGTAAAAGCATAACAGTGCCCTTTCAGACATTTCAGCGTCTTTATTTTGGGTCTGCTCGGTTCACTTTCCGAACGGAAAGCCCACGGAGGTCAACCCGTACCCAAAACTGCTTTTCGTATACGAAAGAAAGGTAAGCAGAAAGCTTTTCGGGGGCTTGTGTCGACTTCGTAACTTGCTCAGCGATTGTTCTTTTACGTCAAATAAACAAGACTTGACCTTGACGGCTTTGGTGTCCTGTGTTTTTCATGCACATGAATGAGCCGCATTCGAGTGACCGCGAAAAGAGAAAGCAGCATGTATGCACAGAAACAGGGCTGCGCACGCGTCAATGCCTCACTTGATTTTTACTCTCTTTCACGCAATTTGTGGATGCTTGAACTGCAGTGCGATTCTCACACTCTGCCACACGAGACGCATCTTCTGCCGTTCCTAACAGAGCTGGTGCCCCCATCAGCGATGTCGCACATCGACACACAAAGTATTCTGCATTCTCCATTGACTGCGTTGGAGGAAAAAATAAAGCGCCTGTAATTGGCTACACACGCTGTATAAAATGTAATGCTTCTAACTCGTGCTCACTGCACTAGCCGTATAACCAGTTATGTGGCTGAGTGTGTCCGTTGTCGGTGTGAAATGCTGCTCATACTTGCTTCGTGACAGTCTTACGCGAACATGTATAGCTCCAGCTTTCCTTGCGACTGCGTGCAAACCATAAAAAATACCTTTATTGTACTTATATTGATCGTTGTATGCTAAGACCACACGACGATCGAGATGACAAAGCGAGGTAAAAATGCAGCACAATGTACGGCGGTAGGGTGTGGCACAACTATGATACTTAAAGGGAAAATGAGACATCCACCCAATCTTCGCAATTGCAACAAAGGAAACCCATACGGGTTCTTCGAAAGAAAAGCCTCGCAGTTGATGAAAAATTCGTCCTGATCCGGGACACGAACCCGGGACCACCGCCTTTCCGCTCTACCATTTGAGCTAACCAGGCGGCTAGCAGACGGCAGGGGAGAGTCGAATTTGCCAACAACTCGAAGCAAAGGCAAGCGTTTGACGTAATAGTTCAGCGGAAACCCGCTAGGTGGACAGAAGAAATTAAAGGGAAAATGAGACATCCCACCAACCGTTGCAATTGCTACAAAGGAAACCAATACAGGTTCCTAGAAAGAAAAAACCTTGCAGTTGAAGAAAAATTCGTCCTTGTCCGGGTCGTCCTTGTCCGGGACGAAGGGGGGAGATGAGCGGGGTAGCGCCACGTCTCTTCGTCTAGCCCCGCCATGCCTGCGCATGGCGGTGCGCGCGGCTGAGCCCATACGAGGCCCGCGCTTTGTATCTTGCAGGCAATCTGCTGCGGGTTTAACGGAAGGCCGAGATGGCTGGTCGTTTCATGTGCGCTGTCTCACCGCGTCCCTAATGTTGGAGGTGGCGTAATCTCATGTTTCGGTGATGCGTTGAAGCGAGAGGCAGCCCGAAGCGAAGCGTTCGCTCCCCCAGGCCGGCGTTCATTACACCAGCGTTGTGTCAGCGAGTGTTCGCAGCCGAGTCAGATCTGTTCATGTTTGAAGAAACCTGTGCGCGTGTGACACCGTGGTGCTTAATTACAGAATGTATACGGCCGATAAAACTACGAACCTTACTTCGTGTACTTGTCTAACCTTGGTTGTCGCTATCTATACTTCACCTGTCGTGCGAAACGGCAAATTTTTTTATATTTTTCTGAATGTGTGGCAACGATAATGAACACGCCGAATACTTGGACATCGCTGAGTTCTTCAGAGAGTGTCGAAATAAGGTGAAGGCCTTTAGTACCGCTTCACGCCGTGTGTGGGACGACGTGTCATGGCATACTTGGTAGTCCAGCAGTCAGTTGCCGGTGACATGGATGGCACAATGTTTTCATAGAAAATGTGATTCTTGTAACGCATTGTTTACTTGCGCAAAATACTGACACAGGTGAAAAACGCAAGACGCTAGCACGCTACCACTTGTAATCAGAAGTAAAGATGACCATTGGAGCTAGCTGCTTGATAGGTCACTGCCGCATCCCGCTTAAAATGGTTTCTTTATTGCCCCACCTTATTGACCCGGCTGAGCTTCCTTATCATGGTTATAGAGAGTTCAACAAGAGCTTAAGCTGCTTTCATTTGAACTTGCGATCTGGAAGGAACAAACATGACGACATAGAATATTTTTTCAGTGATATACGTTTCCCATTTCATGTTCTTATGTTTACGGAAACGTGGTTTCCTAATGATGCGGAAGCTTTTTATTTGTCAGCGTATAATTGTCATTGCCTAAACCGTGATAGTAGGCGACGAGGTGGAGTGTGCATCTTAACGCTTAGGGAAATGAATTGTGAAATTCTTTCAGTGTTTACATGTGTCACGCCCGATTACGAAGTGATTACCCTAAAATGTGGTTCCTTTGTGTATTGCGTCTGCTACCGCCCACCGGGGCAAAACATATCCAATTTCTTATCCTTCTTGAATGCACTTTTGTAATTTGTTGATGACTACAAGTGTACAGTAATCATCGGAGGTGATTTGAACATTAATCTCTATGCTGATAGCGCCATGAAACTTGACTTGGAATCATTATTAAACGTTCACTTATGTCACAATGTAATAAATGTACCTACACGTATTACTGAAAACACAGCCACAACATTAGATGTCTTCATAACCAATTATAACAGCTCTTACATTAAGGCAGGCGTTATTAACTATGTTATAAGTGATCACTTGCCTGTTTACATTTCACTGTCTCAAACTAACACTTTAAAAAAGCAGAAGCACTCTGACGTGTACCGTGAAATAAACCCTGTCACGCTGTTAAAATTCCGCGACTGCTTGTCTAACGTAGACTGGTACGATGTTTTAAAAGAAAACGACCGAGATGCAGCCTATGAAAAGTTTTTACGCAAATCTACGCGAATTTATGATGAATGTTTTTCCACTACAAAACATCTGGTAGGTCAAGAAAGTGTAGGAAACCGTGGATGAATCATGAACTGCTCAGCCAAATACGAAAACGCGAACAACTTTACAGATCGTTTGTTCAAGTAAGATCTGCCGAAGTACTGAAAACATATAAAGCATTCAGAAACCGCGTCAACAAAAATATTCGCTTAGCCAAAAAGGAATATTACACCGATATGTTCAGCTCTTCTCAAGGGAGTTCTGAACAGCTTTGAAAAAAATTAAGATCGGTAATTGGTCATGTTGCTGAACCGCTTACGAAACTAGTAAAGGACGGAATGGAGTTAGAAGGCTCGGAGCTTTCTAACGCATTTAATAACTTTTTTTGCCTCTTTCACGCCTTTGTCCACAAATAATTATATCCCAACATTAAAATATCATAACGAGAACACCATTCTCCTAGATCCGGTCAGTGAAAGCGAGGTTGTTTCGTCTTTTATTGAGCTAAATAACAGCAAGTCCCTCGATCCATCAGGAATAGAAAATTACACCAGTTAAATACGTTATTGATATCATAGCGAACTGTTTCGTTCATATTTTTAACGTGTGCCTTACAACCGGAGTGTTCCCACGTAAGATGCAATGTGCGAAAGTTACTGTTGTATACAAGAAAGCAGACAGAAGCGATTTTTCCAATTATCGTCCTATTTCCATCCTGGCAATTTTTTCAAAAGGGTTAGAGAAAATAATACTTAAACGACTCGCATCCTTCGTTAACAGATATAACATTCTAAACCCAGTACAATATGGTTTCCAAAAAAATAAATCAACAGAACTAGCACTTCTTGCACAAAAAGAGTACATACTTGAAAACTTCGAAAATCACAACCTAGTTCTAGGTGTGTTTTTAGACTTCACAAAGGCTTTTGATAGCCTTAGTCATCACATTCTTCTCCAGAAGCTTAATCACTATGGTATTAGGGGTAACGCACACTGCTTAATATCATCGTATCTACGACACCGCTCACAATATGTAGAAATTAATGGGCACGCATCTTCCTCAAGACAGACTAATTTAGGTGTACCTCAAGGCAGCATCCTGGGCCCATTTTTATTTCTTTTATACATCAACGACATCGTCAGCGTTGATGAGACAGTAAAGTACATTATCTACGCTGACGACACGAGCATTTTCTTCTCTGGTCGCTACGCTGTTGATTTAGTAAATCACGCAAACATGGCTTTGGATCAATTCACGAATGGTCCCTACAAAACCACCTGGGTTTAAATGTCGCAAAAACGAAAGCTCTGATGTTTCATCCATGTCATAAGGTGTGCCCCATGCATCCGCTATTTACTAATGGTATATCTCTTGAATACGTTGAGTCCTTCAAAACTCTAGGCGTCTTTTTTTCTGCCACCATGTCATGGGATGCACACGTTGATTTCCTGGTTAAAAAACTTTCACGTACTATTGGAACTCCTGCAGCGAAATTGTTGAGTGTATCCGGTTAACACAAATCTACTTCTTTATAACGCGCTATTCTCTTCCACTCTGAACTATGGTGCTCTTGTATGGGGCACAACCACAAATGCTAATATTATGAAATTGTTTTTACTGCAAAAGCGAATTATTAGATTAACTTGTAAGATGCCCTACTTGTCCCATACAGCTGAATTGTTTGCGAAATTACGCATAGTAAGGGTTCCATCACTTTGCGAATACAGGCTTTTGCGCCACTACAAATTATGCACAAGAAACAGGACAACGCTTTGCAAAACATAGCCAATCTTAAGATCAACGCAGTTGCATATAACACACGTAATCCGGAACAGTGGGAGGTAGCACGAAATCGTACTAACTATGGTAAACAGATGCTTCGATACCAGCTACCTTCACTGTTGAACCGGTTACAACAAAAAAAAAAAAAAATGATGTCGAAATAACAAACTTAACATGGCAAGAGCTTCGTGACTTGTTCTTGTAAATTTTCTGTAAAATTGCTTGATTTCATTCGACTGTGCATTTGCACCAATCCTTCCAATGTCCCCGCGTTTTCTCTATGTTGCCTTATTTAATAATTTATTTAATGTAGCTAAAACTGTTTACATCAGGTTCCTGTTATACTAATGTTTAACAATCTTCTACGAACATGTATAATTATTCCTGTGTATATATTGTGTTTCATTTTCTCCGATCTTATTAATTTTTTATATTTTTTGTCCTACGCACTGACCGTTGCTGTCATTCTAAGGGGGCTGTCACCCCGTCAAGCTACTCATTGCAGTAGCTTTTTGTGACTGCTCCTCTCTTTCTTGGAAAGACAAATAAAGTAAATCAAATCAAATCAAATCAAAAGCTGAATGTTGTGTACGTGGATGTTCGTAGCCTCCTTGCAGCCCTCTTTTCAGGCGCGGGAGGCACGGGCTGCGCGGAAGCCCTATTCTGAGGACACCGCGATGCTCTCCGCAATCGACGAGTGTCCGCCGGTAGCGAGATTTCAATTATGAGGACTGCTCTTCTTTCGCGGAGAACACCTGTGTCGCGTCTTGCGCGTCGCCTTTCTTAGCGTTAGTGTTCATATGCGACTACTGTCGCAGAGTGGCAACTTCATTTATTTCTCTAGTTCAAATTGTTTTAGACA
This sequence comes from Dermacentor silvarum, assembly GCF_013339745.2. Classification (NCBI taxonomy): domain Eukaryota; kingdom Metazoa; phylum Arthropoda; class Arachnida; order Ixodida; family Ixodidae; genus Dermacentor; species Dermacentor silvarum. Next base: position 10,149,000 of record NC_051154.1, on the reverse strand, counting down.
CAAGTTCGTCTGAGATGACAAGGCTAAAGGCAGGAATATTCTGCCTGACGTGGGCCCTGTCACCCGTACATTGCTCAAAACATAGGCGGCATTACTGAAAGAGAAAACAAGACGTAGTAATCGACAAACCACGAGTACATAATAAAATGAGCTATAGTAAACAAAAAGTAAACGAAAAGAGACATGGCAAAATTTTGTAAAAAAAGAGCAAAGTTAGTTCCAGGTAAAACAACTATATCAAACAAAGAAAACATTATACAACATTACATATTACTATATACAAACATTATACATTATTCTATAGACGCCGAAATAAAGAAAAAAGAAAAGGAACTGAGATTTAGTGTACAAGAAATTTGATAAAATATTGACAAAGCAGTACATGTCGACAAACTGGTATTCTGAACATGACATCAGATACAGCTTCATTTCCTTTTTGAAATAAATAGGCGATTTGCAAGTTTTCATAATATCAAGTGTGCTTGAATGTTGGTTTAAGAAACTTCGGATTAAATACCGAAGTTTTTTAGTACCATAGTTTGTCCGGCATCGAGGAGTGATAAAATAGTCGTGTCGGTTACAGGTGAGGTTTCAAAGAAACTACACTCATTTTTAACAATTTCTGCGGCAATTATCCAAGCAGGAAGTTAAAATGCTAGCTATCGAAGAATAATGAATATTGGCCTTTGAAAAAAATAATTGCAAAGCATTGTACAAACTTCTGAGTTAATTACAGGAGCTTGAATGTCTACATCCGTATTGATGATATTCATAGTACCAAGGCGCAGTTACAAGCTTTATACACAGAAAAATACAGAGGTGCACTAGTGCGTGCGCGAACGCAGCGTTTTCTGGAAGAACAGCCTTAGTGTTCGCATTAGTGTTCGGCTGCGAAAGATTTCACCATTTCGTTTATGGCCGTTCAGTGACACTCGAAAGCGATCATCGTCCTCTTATCGACATAGCAAAAAAGGCGATATCAGAAATGCCCCCACGTGTGCAGCGATTCTTCCTTAGGCTGTTACGTTACGATTACGTACTCACTTTTGTTCCTGGTAAACAGTTGAACCTGGCGGACATGCTGTCGCGATCCCCTGGTCCTGGAGACGGCACTCCAGTGGACACTACAGACGTGGACCTTCATGCTGTCAGCATGGTATCATCACTCGTTTCTGAGAGGACGTCTGGACGCCTGGCACGTGAGACGGCGTCTGATCCATATCTAAAAGTAGTGTTGCAAAAGGTTACGCAAGGAGAAACTGTGGAAGGGCCATTAGCTTCTATGAAGTCAGAGTTGTCAGTGGTCAACGGCATACTTCTCAAGGGAATGAAGGTGGTAATTCCCGCAAAAATGCGAGCAGAAATGCTAAAAAGAATTCATGAAGGGCATCTTGGCATAGGAAAATGTAAGGCAAGAGCGAGACAGTTGGTCTACTGGCCTAACATCAACTCTGATATTGAATCTCTTGTACAAAAGTGCGCTGTCTGTCAGCGACATGCCTACAGTCAACCAGCCGAGCCACTCATGTTGAGAAAGACACCTACGCAAGTGTGGTACCGCGTTGGAGCTGATATTTTTGAGTATGGCGGGAAGCACTACCTGTGTGTTTATGACGCCACTTCTAATTTTCCAGATGTGGACGAGCTTCGTGACCTGTCGACAACTTCCGTCATCGATGCACTCCGTGCCATGTTTGCAAGATATGGCCTCCCGTTGCAGTTATGCACCGACAACGGGCCACAGTTTGCCAGTCATGAGTTTGCCCAGTTTGCCGCACGGTACGACTTCGAGCATGTAACTTCAAGTCCGCGATATCCGTGCTCAAACGGATTAGCGGAGAAAGGTGTACAGGTTGTGAAAAGGATCCTTAAAAAGACCACGGAAGCTAACGAAGATTTCTGGCTAGGTCTGTTAAATTATAGAGCAAGCCCTTTGGAAGACGGACGATCTCCAGGCGAGTTGCTGCAGAGAAGACGTTTACGCACCCTGCTCCCAGACTTCACGCATCATCCGGCCATTCAGGTGAAGAAACACAACCAGACCATTCGAAACCATCGACCACTGCCGCCCCTCGAACGTGACGATGTCGTGCGTGTGAGAGGAAAAGCATGGTCACCGAAAGCCACCGTAATTGCGCAAGCAGGTCCACGGTCCTTCTTCGTTCGAACGGAGAACAAGAAGACAATACGGCGAAATAGACGCCATCTTCTCGCAACAAAGGAAAACCCTAGTCCAGAGGTCTCATTCAGCGACACTGACGACGAACCAGACGACGAGCAAGTTTCCTCGACGGCGTCATCAGAAGCCGGTCGCACAGATGGAGCAACAGAACAAAGCCCACCACCCGTGGCACTTAGGAGGTCCCAGCGACAGCCAAGACCACCCCAGCGGCTAGCGTATGATGCTAACTTTAAACAAATAGGCACGCGGTGAACCACCTTCTATCAACATTCTTTGAGGAAGGAAGATGTATCGTGTCCGCACGTGTGCGCGCTTCTGCATGCGCACAAGTTATTGTTGATGGAAGCCAAACCAACACCCATGCCTTTATCAACGAACACACCCCCTTTTCCCTCTCCCTGCAGTAGTATATTAACCGCATTCAATAAACAACGTAGTTCACTCTTCTACTGCTGTCCCGGCGTTTCACTCGGCACTTAGATGCCGATACAGTAATCGACAAACCACGAGTACATAATAAATGAGCTATAGTAAACAAAAAGTAAACGAAAAGAGACATGGCAAAATTTTGTAAAAAAAGAGCAAAGTTAGTTCCAGGTAAAACAACTATATCAAACAAAGAAAACATTATACAACATTACATATTACTATATACAAACATTATACATTATTCTATAGACGCCGAAATAAAGAAAAAAGAAAAAGAACTGAGATTTAGTGTACAAGAAATTTGATAAAATATTGACAAAGCAGTACATGTCGACAAACTGGTATTCTGAACATGACATCAGATACAGCTTCATTTCCTTTTTGAAATAAATAGGCGATTTGCAAGTTTTCATAATATCAAGTGTGCTTGAATGTTGGTTTAAGAAACTTCGGATTAAATACCGAAGTTTTTTAGTACCATAGTTTGTCCGGCATCGAGGAGTGATAAAATAGTCGTGTCGGTTACAGGTGAGGTTTCAAAGAAACTACACTCATTTTTAACAATTTCTGCGGCAATTATCCAAGCAGGAAGTTAAAATGCTAGCTATCGAAGAATAATGAATATTGGCCTTTGAAAAAAATAATTGCAAAGCATTGTACAAACTTCTGAGTTAATTACAGGAGCTTGAATGTCTACATCCGTATTGATGATATTCATAGTACCAAGGCGCAGTTACAAGCTTTATACACAGAAAAATACAGAGGTGCACTAGTGCGTGCGCGAACGCAGCGTTTTCTGGAAGAACAGCCTTGCAGTAGGTCCCTAGGTGATGAGCGCCGACACGCGCTGTCCAAATACTAGATATTAAGTATGGTGGAATCTTTGTTAATGAGTCGACTCTAATAACTAAAGTGTTTTTATAACATTATCAAAAACTATTTTGAGGCCATAAGCCATTGGATACAGATGCATCTGCCAGCAAATTTGTCTCGTAGCTACCCCAGTTAAATCATGATGATTATGCTTATACAAATGAAAACATTGATATCAGTGAGGTAACTGCAAGCATAGATTCATTAGCGAAAGGCAAGATGCCTGGCCCGGATGGCCTTACTGCCGAATTTTATCAGTGTTTTCATTCCCTTTTATCACCATTATTACTTCAGGTGTACCTTGAGGCCTTGGAAGTAGGGTACCTACCTGCCACAATGTACGAAGGGCACACTGTCCTCATAGCCAAAAGCAATGATCAAACTAAATTGCAAAACGTGTACGGATATCGACCTATTTCCTTATGCAATGTGGATTATAAAATTGTTGCAAAGGTATTAGCTAACCGTTTGTAAGTCGGGACAAGATATGTGGTAGGTGATCATCAAATATGTGGCATTATAGGTCGGTCCATTCAGACCAACATTCCTGTTGCGAGATCGGTGCTATAGAGTGGATTGGGCTGAGTGGATTGTAGCTGAGTGGATTGGGCACGTAGCAGTGGTACCGCTAGATCTGGCTAAGGCGTTTGAAAGGCGTTTGACAGGCTCGAATCGCTCGTTCCTGTTTAGTGTACTAGAGCATATAAATATTGTATCACAGCTCCTTACAGGTGTCAGAATATGTTATGCTAATGGCTCAATGAGGCTGATAGTGAATGGTTCCCGTTCCGATCCAATTAGGATTTTATCATCAGTAAAACAAGGATGCACTTTGTCACCACTTCTGTTCTGCCTGTATTTAGAACCACTTTGTATGAGCATTCTGAAGGAACAAAACTTCCAATGGCTTAAATTGCCATCGAATGAGATTCGGGTTCTTGCATATGCAGACGATGTGGCCTTCTTTTGCACTGATAACAAGATTGTAAAGACTGCTGTTACAATTACAGAAGAATTTTGTGCGGCTTCTGGGGCTAGCGTTAACTTTGACAAAAGTTCAGGTTTTTGGTTTCGACTACGGGTCACAATGCCATCACACTCCGCAGGCATTCACTGGAAAAAAGATCTGTGCTATTTAGGTGCACCTCTCTCACAGTATAGAAAGAACAACGGTGATTGGTCGGGAGAAGTTGGAAAAATACAACGTAAAGTGAATTCATGGCAAGGGCGGAATTTGTCAATGTTCAGTCGTGCTGAAGTGTGCAACGTGTTCTTAGTTTCCAATCTCATGTATGTGCTACAAGTACTGCATTGCTCATGACTTCGCATTCAGGCACTACATCGCGTATTTAGAAGATTTATTTGCAGCTCGAGTTTTGACTCGATGCGGCGCGATCCTCCCCCTTGAACGAGGTGGTCTAGGATTAGTCCATCTCTTCGTCAGGCAAATTGTTTCTCGCCTGTTTTCCTTTAGTGACAACGACCATCCAAAAGTTTTGGCATGAAATGGTACAGCTCCGATTAGTTCATTATCTTCCTAATATAGTAGTGTCATCAGATACCAAAGATGTCCCACAGGCTCCTTGGGGCTTTCTCAAGGAGGTCGTTGACTCATTTCTTTTCTTGATAGTTAGATTCAGCCTGGAGTACATTTTCAATGCGAGTCGAAAAGCAATTTCTGCTGCACTGGTGGACTTGATTTTCCCAGATTCATTGTATCGCGCACCTTATTTAAGTCGACCTTATCAGGAAATAATTAGGCGGGTCCGTATAATGTGTATACCTCCTGGAGTTAAAACATATGTCTTTAATTTGCATTCGGAAACACTTCCTGTTAAAACCTGGTTGAACTAAAGGGGCTGCTTCGTGCTGTGGTCCACGAACTGTCGACTCTGTCCACGTCCTGAAACCATAGATCACTGTTTTACAGACTGTACGGGTCGCTATATTTTTTGGGAACATTCTCCAACGGACGCTTAAATAGGACATTGACATCACTCCATACTCAATTAGGTTTCTACGGTTCAAGATTACTAGCGGTCCTCCCTGTGACATTTTCCCAGTCCTGGGTTTATACAGCCTATGGAGATCTAGACTGTGTCATCGCCATACCGAAAGCCCGCGATCTACAAGATCCTTCTATCGCGAAAGTACAGCTTATGTAAGATGTGTGTACGCTGCGCAGGAACATCCGCCTGACTGTATACACTACTTGGAGGCATGTGTGTGTTTGCCAGAGTTTTGAGTGTGTATGTCCACTGTGTAATATATCTTCACTTTCGTTTTCGATGTAATAAAGAACAAAAAAGCGCCGGCGTGGCTCAGTGGTAGAGTAGCTGACACCCGCGCAGCGGGCTCGGGTTCGATTCCAGGCGGGAAGTCGCTACTTTTTTTCCCTCATTCCGGACGATAGCTGCTACAGACACTGTACACCGGCGGCGGACACAATCGCCAACCGAAACGGCTATTCGAATGAGCCCAAAACAGCTTACGCTGTAAAAAGGTAGTGGTAGCGGTACCGGTACCACGGTAGCGGTACAAAGAATATAGAGAACTTTTGAGGAAGAAAAAAAAAGGTTAAGGAGATGTATGCTAGAATGAAAAACATGTATAGCATACCTGATTAAATCAAGCAGACAATTTTTCACCACCCCGTTTCAAAGGGGATGCCAATAAATCATCATCATCATCATTACATCTTTGGGCGGGGCTAGCGCAGCATTGCTCCCTTGCGCTCCCTCGCCGTCTCCCCTGTGCAGCTTCCAGAGGGCTAGTGGCAATGAAAGGAGACGGAAAGCCGCTGATCGGTCCGATTAACTACATGTAACTTCGCTTGTGCTTGAAGGATTCGAAGAATTTTCGCGGCAGCAAATTCACGAGGCGACGTAATTTAATAGTGATGTCATTCTACGTTTGGTTTAGAAAGTGTTTCAGGGCCCAGGGTCTTGCGTCCCCTCGCGTTGTAAGTTGCTTGAGCCTACATTTAATGTGGATGAATAATGTGAAATGAATTTTCACGGTTCTTCCACACCTTAATTCGGGTAAGGGACGTAGTGTTCAATGGAGTACATGGCCGCCTCTTCAAATCATGCCCACAAAGCATGAATATCATCATATGTGCTGTAGAATTGAATTCTGGTGTTTTGCGTGCCAAAACTACGATTTGATTAGGAGGCACACCGTAGTGGGGAACTCCGGCGTTGACCACCAGGGGATCTTTGACGTGCCCCAGTGCACGGGACAGGGCGTTTCTGCACTTCGCCCCAACTGAAATGTGGCCGCCGCGGCCGGGATTTATTTCCGCGACCTCGTGGTTGGCAGCGCAACGCCACAGCCGCTAAGACACCGTGGCAGGTCATGTGTGCTGTAGTTTAGTGCAGTGCATAAGTTATCTGTGATAGCAGCATCACTGGCTTGATCAAAGTATAATACTTACAGAATCACCATTCGAATGACCTATGGACCGTCGACAAAAGGTAAATAAAAAGATAGTAAACTGTGATCTGACAGACCAGCTTTAAAGGGCCCCTAAAACCACCCAGAGGTCGAAATTTAGTTGTGGTGTTGCAGTTGTGCACGAGTCTATAACGAACACGTAGCCGTGAGAATTTTTCGAAATGGTGCCATAATAGCGGAGTTACACGCGTTTGATGACCGAAAAACGGCCCTCGCACGTTTCGCTCTTTCCTTCGCTACTCTCCTCATCGGCTGGTCTCCCCTCCTCGCCGAGTGCTTCTCGAAAGGTCCCGTGACATACGTCATCGAAAACGCGCTTCTCAAAACACTGCCTACTTCCGGTTAAGGCACGTCCACGCTATAGCGGCACATATACCGACGGCGAACCGGCCGCCAGTACCGTAGAACGTCTGCCCCGCGAGAGGTGTCCAAAGTAGACGGCAGTTCGGCCGGCACCCCGCCCGCTGCACGATCAATGGGCCAATCGACGGCCGCGAAGCTGCACGCCTCCGCCACCGGCAACGAAAACATCGGCTGCAGCTCAGCTGCAGTGCACCGGGAGACGACGGGTCGCTCGGCTGTGCTCGCATCACAGCTGACGGCGCCGCTAATATCAGCGTATTTTTTTTTTTTTGTTTTTGTACAATTATTGCGAAGAGCGATAACAACAATAAGAAAATATTGCGGCTTGTGAGCATCGGTATTTCATTTCGAAGCGCCGTCCGTTTTAGCTTTGAAGGGAACCAGAAAAGGCCTAGCGACGATATCGGTGCCGTCGAGCGATCAGCGGCGGTGAGGCTGCCGCACAAATGAGTCCCGGTCTTATCATCTCTGCGTACGGCAAGGAAATCGCGCCGTTCGCGAGCAAGAACCGCTGTGGAACCGCGGCCCGCGAATGGCAAACGGCGTGCGACGAGTTACCGTGCCGGTAACGTGGACGTGGACTCGGCGCTTCTCGGCTACCCGCTGTGCTGCGGTGCCAGCCCATGCTAAGCGAAGCCATAGCCTCCTATAGACCCTGTGTTGGGCGCACGTCTGGAAAGGCCAAAACTGTCGCACTCTGTTCGCGCAGCTAATCAGACCGCTAAGCACGACTGTATTGGAACGCGAGCGATTTGGTACTTGCGTTGCGGGCTGAATTACCGATTCGCAAGGGCGAGCAACACGACGAGGAAGAGCAGAAAGCGCGGGTACCTGCTAGCAGAGTAACCGGAAGTCGTAGGTTCTTCTTCGACCAATGGACATCGTTTCCGCAGTTGACATTACCAGATTCCCCCTGCTGACATAGAGACGACTGCTGGGGATACCAGAAAGGCGAGGGGCGGGGGACGGCATATTTTTTTTTTTTTTTTTTTTTTTTTTTGTGGTGCTCCCGCAGCGCGTAGCGCGGCAGCGTTTGGCATCGTTGATCGTGACGGCATTCTGAACTCGATGCGCGAGTTTACTTGAAATGTTCAAAAAATATCTGAGGTGGTTTAGGGGCCCTTTAATACCGATCCCACCATTTATGAAAGTACGCGTATTACTAACAAAGAATAAGACTAATAAGGCTGTTTGCCATAGGTTAACAAACAATTTGATCAATGTTCAGAGCTAACATTATGGCTAAATTAACATCAATTGATTTACACTGTCCGTAAACTAAGCTTCCGGTAATAATAATCTGTCGTGCGCAGTTGAAAAGAAGATGGTCCTAAAGTTGCTGAAGAAACGATTCTGACATTTCCGGCATTCTGTACACAACAGAAAGCATAAATGTAAATAAAGGCACTTACAGAGACGTTGAAAAACATGTATTCGTAATCAGGAATCTGGTTTATCAAACACACATTGATACCCAGCTTAGAAATGACGGCGACGCCTCCACCACGTGGGCCTCGATCACCCCTGTGCATCTAGTAGCCGGGAGGAATAATTCCGTTGTAACGTACACCATCATACAACCACGCCTCGGTGATAACAACCACGTGCGGCTCGTAAGGCCGAAGCAATATTTCGAGTTTTCAGCTTCGTTCACGATACTTCTGGTGTTAAATGAGAGCACACGAAGGCTCTTAAATGCAAACTGCGAAGGCTACGCGCTTTGTTAAGGATTGGGAAAAAACATGTGCGTTAGAACTGTCATCCCATATGCAGAGCTACGAATCAACGCGCGGTTTTTCTTTCATGAGTGTGACGGTCTCGCCTTGCTCTTTTTCGGCTTGAGCGCTTTCCCACACCAGTTTAAGAGTTTCCTCAGGAAAGTCATTTTCTACAGATAGGCGCATTACCTTAGGCTTCTTGCAATTACCGGTTCATTTATTTCAAGTTAATTCGACTAGTAAATTTTACTACGCATTGCGATAACTCTTTGAACCATTTTTGGGCGCTGTTTTCATGTGCGGTGTTCTTCCCGTGTTCCCTATTTCTCGCTTCTCCTTATCACAAATTATTCCGGTGTCGGATTGCGCCCTCCTTTAATT